>NC_047172.1:5694119-5995369 GCF_009819705.1 Hippoglossus hippoglossus | reverse complement strand
ATCCCAAATCTGCTCAGCCTCTTCCCATTTTCCACAGCGTTCTCCTAAGTCCTCAGACAATACACACCCATCAGAAACAATGTTCGTGTCTCCCTTCTGCACCTTCTCCCAAAACTTCTCCCAAATCCTGAGAAGCTGCAGGGCCTGAGCCGGAGCTTGGGCCTGGCACAGAGGCGCCTGCCAGTTTGATCACAAAGGTTGAACTCTAATTACACTCGCAGGTTTTAGTTCAGGTTCCACAGAGTTCAGGAGAGTTTGGATAGTTTGAATATCTGTTCCTTGTCTCCACAGTGATGAGGATGTGCAGTATGTGGACAACAGAAGGCCCATACACCCCCACATTAACAGCTTAGGATGCATAAAGGATGCATGTTCTGACAAACACAATGAACTCACGTCTGAACCTTTTACGCTGCACAACCCTAACACTTGTTTCCACAGCAACTGAATACGTCTTGAAACACCGCAGAGTCACTGAACTGCAGTTTAAACCATTCTATTGTTTGCCTTTGTTAACGACGACTCAACACTTAAAACTTCCATTTCACCTAATTCACATAATGGGGGAAATTCAGGGGTCTAGTGTCCTGCCTGAGGTGGAATGAGGATCCAAGGATTGATGACCTTCTGGTTAGTAGACGACCTGCTCCACCTGCTGAGCCAAATTTACTTCCCTTTTAAACCAGAAACATGAATGTGTTTTATTACATTGTTTTCACACACACCCACACACATGCACACACTTTTAAAACTAAGTCCTGGGATTTGGGCAGTAGAGGTGATTCAACATTCACTCATTCATAAATCTAAATCTTTTCTTGCTCCCACCATCACCAGTGGATTTACAGATGCAGAAGATTCCTGGACCAACCAGAGAACATATCTGCAACACGAGCACCACCTGCTGGATGTCTGGTGCAGGTGCAACATATTTTTAGCTTGTTCTCAGGATGTGGGAGTGAAAGAATAAAGTAAAAAATGATGGGAAAATACTTTAAATATTTGTTTTTTAACCGCTGAGATCAATTCAGTGTGTTTGAAATTGATTTAAAATCTTCTATAAAGGAGATATAATAAGAGCAGCCTCACAGTCTCAGAGGATATTTATGTAACAGGGTGAAATCCCTTGTTGACTCTGACCCTCTCCACCACTAGATGGGGGAGTGGGGCAGCAGAAGTGACACTATACGGTCCTTTTCTCCTCCTGTGGTGGCTGCAGACCTGGATCTGGTCCCAGTCTATAGGGCTGCACGTATACACACACCGCTCCTCTCCTCCTGGAGCCTGGAGTCCGGAGCAGACAGCCTGGTTCCCCTGCACGTCACACGATAAGGCTGGAGGGGAGCCAGCAGGGCCCCCGTTTGGAGAGGGCGACCCATATCTCAGTCAACGCGCGCGGCCAGGGCCCCATTATCTCCAGCGTGCAGGGAGGCGTAGCCCCTCTCCCCCCCACCCCCCCACCCCCCCCCCCCCCCCACCCCCCACCCCCCACTCTCTCTCTGCACTCTCTCCCTCTCCCCCACTGTACTGACTACAACCTGCCTCAGACGACGCCCCACAGCCCGTGAGATTTGCGCACCAGAGCGCCGCCTCAGCCACCGTGCGTATTTTCCTCGCGCCAGAAGAGAAACCATCCTCGTTTTGTTCTCCTCCTCGTTCCTGCCGGGCTGTGAGCACAGGCTGCCCCGCGGCATCACCTCAACATTACCAGCCAGGCTGCCTCTCAGAGGAGGAGGAAGAAGCAGCAGCAGCAGTAGAGGAGGAGGAGGAGGAGGAAGAGGAGGAGGAGGAGGAGGAGGAGGAGGAGGAAGGGGTGGCAGAGTATTCCGAATTGACGCTCAGAAATAAACAAGACGACAGACAGCCTGGTTTTGGGAGACGTCCGCGGCGGGGAAGCGAATCTGCATGTGAGTAAAGTCGTGATTTTGCAGTGTTTTCCAGTGGCTGACCCGCTTTTTGGGGGATTTGTCCAGAGGCACAATATATGTGCAGCTTCCCGGCGGCAGCAGCATCCTCTGGTGCGGGCTGGAGGGGATGGAAGAGGGAGATGGAGACAAGGGAACCAGAATAGAAATAAGAAAAACCTATAGATGCTATCTGTGGGAAGCCCTCACTGTGAACACCCTGCGATGGTCGCTTGCGTCAACGCGAGGTTACAACTCACGGGAGGCGCAGCATCCTCCGAGGGACACGCTCAGAAATAACATGCTGCTTTTTGGGGGGGGTTTTCATAGAATAAAAATGGCTGCAGCGTTATTATGTCATGTCAACATCCTCCAGTCCATCGCATGGCTCCAGGGCCGCTGCACCGAGCCGTGCGCTGCAGCCCCGGACGACAGGTGTATCTGGATGACATGTTTACGCGTTTGATGATCCCATCGTGTATCATCGATCTGTTTTTGCGAGCCCAGGGTTTTTCAGGATGTCTGAATGTTCCAGTGGCGCCACCGCTGCTGCACGGCTGAGAGAGAGAGAGGGAGAGAGAGAGGAGGGAGATGCTGCTGCCTGGCTGTGCAGGAGCCGGGAGGAAGAGGAGGGTACGACAGGGTGTTCTGGCGCTGTGATGTGAGCAGCCTGCTCCAACATGGCGCGCATGAGCTGATAAACCTTGGCCATTACATACTCCTGTCTGGAATTTACACTGTGCAGTGGGCCGGGCACGCTGGGTTTAGTACGAGACCGTGCCTCATCAGCCTGGTTTGGCACCAGATGACTCTCAGCTCTCTGGTTGCCACGGGTGATGGAGTCTGCTCCCTCTCTCCTCCACCCTCTCAGAATATCACGTAGGCTTGTGTTTATGTTGTGGAGCTATTTCCACTTGTGGTGATGTAATGATGTTTGATCACAGCAGGTTACGGGCGCAAGCACACAAAGAGTGTGTTTATGTTTGGTCTGGTGTCCATTGTGTCTCTCCAGGTTTTTTTTTTTCTGTCCTGTGAGCCGGTGTCACTGTGTGGACAACACCTCTGTTTACAAGACGACAGCATGGTGTCCACAAACATAACACACCCATTATATTTGAACTGGTGTGAGTCCCTCGAAGGATGCAGGACATCAAGTTTCTGATTATCACTGAAAACAGCCAGAGGGACCTGTTTGATTCCTGGAAACTCTGCAGGGACAATAAGTGAAGTGAAAGTTATCGACTTAGACGTGACAGGTCATCTAAGGTGTTACAAGCTGGAGGCACATTTCAATTCCAAGTAACGATGTTTTTCGGTGAAGCGATAAGATGGAGAACTTTCTGCACTCTTTGGTCCTTTGGTTGCGATATTATTAACCGTGTTACAGCTTGGATCCTGGATCATAACCTCCGTAATGTGAGATGACTGGGTTTAGTTTCAGCGTCTAACTAAATTTAACCTCTGCTATTCCCTAATAAAATAAAATACATCCTAAAACTCAGGTTGACCTAAGCTTTGCCATAATTAAGGCAGGTGTTTATATATGTGACCTTTGAGCAGACTTTATAAAAGATCTGTTGGAAATAAGACGACCACTGACGAGTTCTTTTAGTTTTAGTGAGAAAATACAAATCAAACCAACAAAAGGTTGAAGAATTAACTTATCAGTGGCACATGTCTGCTGCTATTTGCGGTTTGTTCTGTCATTTTTGTTGTGTGTGTGTGTGTGTGTGTGTGTGTGTGTGTGTGTGTGTGTGTGTGTGTGTGTGTGTGTGTGTGTGTGTGTGTGTGTGTGTGTGTGTGTGTGTGAGACATGTCAAATCCACCCTAGGCCTCAGCCCGGCCGTGTGCGAGCGGAGGGTCTATATCCGCTCGGCTGCTCTGTGTTGTGTCAGCAACTCGCTCTGGAGCTGACAGCACTTGTCTTGTCCACCCAATCATCATCCGGCATCAGGACTCTGGACAGCCACATGTCTGTGTGTGTGTGTTTTGTGTGCTTGTATGTATACGTGTGTGTATCTGTTTGTTTGAATATGTGCGGCCTTTTGTGTGTGGTAGTCTGTTTTAGCATTGCACGCCTGAAACAAAAAGATGGATAGCGTGCACGTGTGTGTGTGTGTGTGTGTGTGTGTGTGTGTGTGTGTGTGTGTGTGTGTGTGTGTGTGTGTGTGTGTGTGTGTGTGTGTGTGTGTGTGTGTGTGTGTGTGTGTGTGTGTGTGTGTGTGTGTTGACTGTCTCCTGGTCTGGCGTGCAGGGCACTGGGACGGATCTGCTTTCACCAATTTAGATCAAGCTAAATGGGCTGGTAAGCAGAAGGTCACTCATTCCTAATCTTGTACTGTCAGTGAGAAATGTGAGCGAGTAAAACTCTTTACGACCAACTACATTCAAAGTGCTCTTCAGTAAAAGCTCTGACGGCCTGAACTCCAGGACTGTGACAACATACTGAGCCGCTCCTTGAAGTGAAAGTGTGGACCTGTGTTGCTAAAAGGAGCACAGACACACCAGCCCTGATAAAAACACTTAAAATAGGCAAAGGACGTCCAAGTGACATTACGGTGTCGCTGCTGATAACCAGGCAAAAAACGCTGCTTTGGCACAAATCCATCTCTACAGCAATGTTCAAGTCAAGTCACACCACCGACACATTATTAAAGTGGCTCTAATCAATTCATATTAATGGATCATATGGACTCATTGTATGTGGAAGGGGTCATTTAAATCCACAAAGGACACGAATGGCACATCCCCAGTCCCCTTATACAACCACATTTAGATTCACTAGATCCGGGGGTTTATTTGTATCTGCACCAAATTGCACAAATTCATGTTTACTCACATATCAGTCCCTTCAACATTTCAGACTTTTTTCTATCAAGTTCCATGAATTATTCTCTGGGAAATCAACAAAAATGTTGGGGGGAAAAAGTCCTATCTCGCATTGTCAAAGAAAGTGGAAAGAAAGATACCTGGATCCGCCTCCTGATCCGGATCGGCACCAAAATTTCATGGGTTCTCTCCTGACCCATGCAGCATCTTGCCACCAAGTTTTGTGGAAATCCGTCAAGTCGTTTTTGCTTAATCCTGCTAACTAACAGACAAACGCAGATGAAAACATATTATCACCTAACGTTGCGTTTCCCCTCTTTACAGCATCTTTCGGGTCATTGCTTTAGTTTTGCAGATCACAACTTTACCATCATCGACAACGTGTAGCTGCTTAAAGCCAGATATTTCCTCTGTAGGCATTAGCGGACACATAGAGATTTACTCCCGATGTTTCTCTGTAGCTGCTGATTGTGTAAATAGGCAGCAGTTTGTCAAAGGTTAAAGGTTAGAGGTAAATCCTATGGTATTTTTAAGTTTAACATAGCAGAAATACTGCTACTGCATGGATGCAACATTTCAGTGGCACAAACGGGCGGTACAACATGATTACCAGAGGACAGCCAGCCTCCTCATGGGTTCACATCCTGCTCGGAGCGAGGAGCCCACGAGTGATGGATACTGCTAATTAACCTCACCGACCTCGCTGTCATTAAGGAACCATTTCTGCCTCGGTTATAAAACCCGACCAGTAAGCTACCCCTGGAAAATGAATGCTGTGCATTACAGTTACACGTGCTGGAAGATGGTATTGCTGGGTGGAAGAGGAAGTGGAAGTAAAAGCTTTGCTTAGCGAGTGTAGCGATAAGGAGGAACATCTGGGCTCTGAGACGTGAGATATTATTAGATATCGTGATGCACTCCACCTTGCCCTTTTTCTGTCTCTGTGTTTTTTCTTTCTCTCTTTCTATTAATCTCTGCCGTCTCTCTTCCTCCTGGGTAGTCACTTTTTCTCTCTAACTATCTCTCATTACATCCCCTCCATCTTAAACGCTTCGTCATGACAGATAAGGCAGAAGAGGATTGGTTTTTTCACTCTCTTCCCAGCAGATCGTCTGTCTGCACATAAACTGTCATTTTTAGCCCATAAATCGCTTTAATCTCAGAGGGAAATGTGCTCGGCAGCAGCACGTTTGTTCATTTGTGTGTGTGTGTGTGTGTGTGTGTGTGTGTGTGTGTGTGTGGGTGTGTGTGTGTTGGGCCCCTCCCTAAACTCACGTACACCCACACTCATATGATGATCATCTGTGTTGTTGCAGAAATGATATCAAAAGCACTATTGATAAGCAGCAGAGAGAAATAATCCATCTTTTTTGCACTGTAGATAACCTCACACACACACACACAGACACACACACACACACACATCTGGTTTAAGGGCGAGAAAGAGAAGGAATATTAGATCTCGTCCCCGTTGTAAATGAAATACATATTCTTTTCAAATCCCAGAGGAGGCTGGACAAACACCTTGAGCATAAACAATTGGTCGACCCTCTTGAGAGCCTTAAGTGGGGATTGGGATGTTGCCATGAGGGGAGGCACCTATGTGGCCTAATGGTTCCTGTGTTAATGTACCGATGCTGCTCCAATAATGCGAGTGTGTAGGCTTCCTATTCCTACATCCGGATATGTAGAGTTTGCTGATTGACCAGGAGGTAGAGACCACACAGGGCATAAGAGACTCCACAATGGAGACGCACATAAAAGCCGTGCTGTCAGCAGGTGATGCTGATACTAATGCTGTTACTTTGCTTTTGCAGCGTGAAGTAGACTGATCATTAGAACTATCGGCCTTCTCCTCTCCACTGCACCACCAACGATCAGGTGACGGATTTTTCTAATGTGCGATCCAGGCCAGGACATTTAGGGGATTCACTCAAGTTGTTTTATTGCATTGGCTACACTTAACATTCAAATGGAGGCAGGCGAGAACACCCCCTACAAAGGACACATTGTAAAAACCCAGCCGCTCTGTCTGGAGCAGATTCAAGACTCAGCTCTTTTGTCGAGATTCCCGGTCGTGGAGCCGTTGTTTTGCTGCTAATCTAAGAGACAACCACAAGAGCAAAGGGCCCTGGTGTAAAGGTCCTCTAACGGCTGCTGGAAGCTCGCTCCAAAAATGTTCCACCGTGAGCCGTGTCATGCTTTGTTTGTGGGGCTGCAGCTAGGAATGGTGTTTCATTATTACGTAATCTGCAAGCTGTTATCTTGAATTGTTGTTAAATTGTTTTGTCTCAAACAAACAGATTCAAACTGCTCGAGATGACGTCTTTATATTGCTTGTGTTGTCCAACCAGTAAGATTTCAGTCATCTGGCAAGAAAAAGCATCAAATCTGCACATTTGAAAAAGCTGGAACATGCTTATTTGGCAGGTTTACTTTAAAAATCATTTATTTCAATTCAATCCAGTGATCAAAACCGTCATTTTTTTACAACTAATACTTCATAATACTCGTGCAGTGCCTGTTCTAAACCTGCCTGTTTGGAATGGGCAGTTTGTTTCAGTGGCACCGAAGACACTATGCATTCCACAAGCTGAACTATGGAAACACTGGGAATCGATAAGATGCGATCAGAGCTGTGGATGTGTAAGAATGAACAAGCAAAGACCACGACGGCCACAGATCGGCAGTGTAAAGGTTTACTGTAGCAGAAGTAACAAAGGTCGAGTGTGGTCAAGTGGAGAGATGTGGTCATAAGGCGAATCTGTGAGGAGGAATCCAGGGAGAAGAGACACAGGGCGAAGACGTCTTTGAGGAGACTCACAAGAGGCACAGAAATCGTTTTGGCCACTTTCTGAAACTGATAAGTCAAGTCATGCCGATATGAGAAAGTAGGCAAGATTCCAATTTTTTTTTTATTGAATAAATGAGTGGAACATTATGAATGACTGACCTGTTTTCCCCGTATCTGAACGATTATCGCATCTCATCCCGCTCTAAAGCTGCTTTGAGACGTGCACTGAACTCCACAGTTGCTCCGTATTTTCTCCGGAGGACATGCCTGCGTGAACGCAAATGTTCGAGGGAGACGCTAAGCAGTTTCTGCGGACTTTATCTGCCTCTGGCCTCCTAGTACAAAGTCCCTAGAAATCCAGGAGAAGTCAATGTGACTCCTGCCTTCGACTGTGGTGGTTTGAAACAACCATAAACACTGTTGAACCCCTTTTTGTTCTGAGACTACTGTGAGAAGCTGGTCAACATGGTGAGGGGGGAAATTATAATGCATAATAAAGCACTGGTTCCAGACGTCAATTAACATTCTATGCAATAGACTCATCTCAGAGCCCATCGGCTATAGAATGACGATGAATTTGCCTCTGGGGGCTATGGCCAATATTTTGGGGCTTCCAGTGTAGACAGCAGATATCTGGGCCAAGACTCCTTCCTCTGTTCCCTGTACACAGTTTACAGTCCGACGAGTTCTGACTTATCTCTTATAACAGCTGTCTGCCTATGAATGCTGATACATTAAAAAGCTGATGCATTTATAGTCTCTTTTGCTCGGCAACCAAACCCTGTTCAAACCTGATTGGTCAAACCCGAACTAGAAACAGAAACCAGAAGGCTTCCGGCCTCAAAATCTTATCCCTCACTGACAGATTCTGAGTATTCACATGAAGAATCTGTTCGAAGAGATTAGAGGAGAAGTGCAAAGGTTGCCTCATCTCCAGCTGTGCCACTGTGGTTTTAAAAAAACACAAATAATCCAGATCAGTTCAGTCAACATGGTGCTATAGTCAGCCCGTTAAAACAGTTGTACGATGCATTGTGTGGCGTCGGAGGAGCTTTGTCAAGTCCAAAAATAATGCAGCGGTGTCACCATGCAGGGTCTGAAGATAGAAACCTTTCGGGTTGGGGCTACACTTAAGAGCTATGAGAGATATGAGAGTTCGGGAGGGTCTAATCACAAGATGCTATTTATTGGCATTCTGGATAATCTATGATCTAATCCTCCTGGAGCTTGACTGATGTTCGGAACTAAAGTCATGTCATAGTAAATGTCAGGATATTTCGGTCTCTGCTTCTTTACTCTGTCCCCGTACGTTATGTAAGAGCGTCGCTAAATCACAGGGGGATTTTATTTGTTTGTCTCGGTCTTAGTTTTAAAAAAAACCACAACAACATATTCAAGATACCACTTCATTAACTCGTGGCCAATTGGAACAAATTGAAAAGTCAAATCGGACTCTCGGTCCCCGCTGACCTTCTCCCTGCCGCCCACGTGTCTGTGTGAAGCTTCACATTTGTCCTCTCGACATAGATGTCACACAGCGTCTCACCCTCGTCTGTCCTGACAGAGCTGTTATTTGTGGGGCGACCTCGGGGGGGGAGTAAGGAGTTTTGCCCTCTGATCCCTGGAATACTAACATGTGACCTCAGTGGACTTCCTTCGGTTTTTATTGGCACCGCACTGTTTATGTTGGGCATAATTTGTGTTGTGCTTCGGGTAGAAGCCGCTGAGCTGCCTGTGTGGTGGAGGAGGACGGGTGGGGGGGGTCGTGGCGTGCATGCCGGCCTGGGACGAGTGTGCATGTGTGTCTGGGTGAATGTGTGATAGTGTGTGTGTGTGTGTGTGGCCGGAGCAGATAGGGAGGGAGGGAGTATTGTTGTCCCTGTGCTCTTTTGGCCTGAAGGAAGGAAGCCGTGGAAGTGGGGAGTAGAGAGAAGGGGAGAGAAGTGCCACTCCAACCCAGCGAGTGTGAAGGGGATTCGGGATTAGTTTCCTTTTCCAAAGTCGCTCCGTTTTTGAAATGCAGGGCCCGGGTCATTAAGCTCAAGAGTCATTTTCATAGTCATCTTTCTCCCTGAAGAGGCAGTCGTTTCTGTGCCAGACAGTGCTATCTGTGTGTGTGTGTGTGTGTGTGTGTGTGTGTGTGTGTGTGTGTGTGTGTGTGTGTGTGTGTGTGTGTGTGTGTGTGTGTATTTCTAGATTCTAACAGTGATGAGTACAGTGATGTCATTTTTCTACCTCCCCATTAGATAGTTGTTTTTTGAGTTTCATTGCGGCGGCACGGTTTCCATTAAAAGCTTCTCAATGAACACCTGAGTGAACACATTTCCTTTTCAGAAGACACTCGTGAGGTTATTAGAAGGCGTTTGCCATCATCGTATAACTGGGGCCATTAGAGGATATTCTCTAGTTTATTCGTTGTTTCTGTGAAATGCAGCTGCTGTTAGAGAGCATCGACGATGAACATAAATCATCTCCCC
Source organism: Hippoglossus hippoglossus (assembly GCF_009819705.1). Lineage (NCBI taxonomy): Eukaryota > Metazoa > Chordata > Actinopteri > Pleuronectiformes > Pleuronectidae > Hippoglossus > Hippoglossus hippoglossus. Next base: position 5,985,365 of record NC_047172.1, on the reverse strand, counting down.
GTTCGTCTTTTCTCCTCCACTTCAGGCTTCGTGACAAACCCGTCGCTCGAGCTGATCTCACTCTCTGGTTTCTGAATGGTTAGCAAGAATGTCGCTTATGGGCCAACAAGCCTCGGAATTCCTTTCAGTGTGGTTCGCAGACATTTCCGATCAGGGATCTGTTTCAGTATTGAGATCCATTTAAAACACAGCAAGGATTTAGTTACACTAGAGCCAGACCCCGTTTATCGATCGGACGATAATCAGCCAATATCAACCTTTTAGAGTCGTATAAGCGTTTATGTTTGCCGATAGGAAAAGATGTGCATTCATGTTTATATTTTACATATTTAGTTCTATAGATTTGATTCTATTTGTGTTTGGCTTCACTGGTACAGTTCCCGTTCTAAACCTGCCTGTTTGGAATGGACTGTTTGTCTGACATGTGGTGATTGAGCTGCGCGGATCAAAGACCATCTTCAGGACTCAGGATCAGAACCACGATGCAGCAGTGTCCAATTCCAGATTGTTTGTGGTGTTAGTTTAAGATAATCCTAGATTAGCGGTGATGAGAGCGGGTATAATCTGCCACTCCTGACACACTGACTGTCCTGAGTAGTTTGTCTCCTCTCATGCACAGTACACATCAGTGCAGCGTACTCCCAGACCGTGTAACATAAATAATTAATACAGTGTTAACAGACTTTTTAGATCATATTGGTTCCTCACTTACAAAAACTACTTTAAAAGGTTTTTAAAGTATTCAGCCCACTCACTGTAAGGAAACCCATATCTTCTCACCTTGGAGAGTAGAGTCGTAAATCCAACCTTCAACATCCAACATCCATGCTCAGCAGGATTGTTGTACATTTAGCGCCACAGGCCTTTAAGTAATCACTTTTAGGGCTTTTCAGTGCAGATAGAGAGTGTGTGTGTGCGTAAACTGCTGGTGCCAGAGGACCAGGAGCACAATGCTATTAGAGGAGGATGCTGGTGCGCTGTGCAGTGCAGTTAATGTGTTCCTGGAAATGCTACAGGAACAGTGCACTCAGCAGGGAATAAGGCCGGTCATTAGTCGGTTTCCCCCGACTCTACACCTGACATGCTGTCAGAAACGTCCATAATTTTAGGAAGTATTGGTCTTTTGTCTGTCTGACGGCTAAGAGCACTGACCCCCAAGGTCCTGTCTCACTCTATTCTATCATATTCTTATGTCTCTGCTGGCCTCCTCACTGGATGTCTTCCCTTCCCGGTCAAACATGTCATTATAATGTAATTAACTACGCTGCAAAGATGTTTGTCTATGTGACTGCTTTCCCTTCTCCCTGTGTGTCCATAAGTTATGAGAGGTGGCGGGACTAACCTGCTTTCTGCACAACTTGCACAATGAAGGGAGGTTGCTCAGTTGTCGTCATTGAAATTATAAAAGAAAACTAAAAGATTTTAAGTTAATAAGACGCTATAGCTCAGAATATCAATGTACTGTATATATTTAATTGAATTAACTCCGCCAAGGAACATTGCATTTTCATTTTCTGTTGTTTTGTTAGTAAGCAGGATTTTGCAAAAACTCCTCAACCGAATTCCATGAAATCCTGTCGAGGGGTGGGGCCTGACCCAAAGAGGAACCCATTGAATTGTGTCGTGGACCCAGGATTTGTTTTCTTAAACATTGTTCAACATTGTTGTTGATTCCTCATCTTCAAAATCCGGCATATTTATGAGTGTGTGTAATTTGTTGCAGATCCAGATTAAAACCAGGATCTGTATTGAATTTAAATGTGGTTTAATAAGGGGATTGTTGGGCCTTGGCAGAGTTTTGCAACATTAGTGCTCTTCAGTGATATTCTACTCATGTTTGGTTTGATAAGCACTCACTGACATGATGACTATGTTTCATTTTTGCCAATATATGTTTTCCTTGTTAATGTGACATTAAATGTTCAGGAAAATACAAATTATTGGTTAATTACACAAAAACTATTAGACTGATTATGACAAAACCTAGAGAAAGGATGCGATATGGGTCAGGGAAGAACCCATAGAATTTTGGCAGAGATCCAGATCAGGGGCGGATCCAGGACATGGCGAGATAGGGCGTTATCCTTGCTGGATGTTTGTGCTTTCTGAGCCCCCTTCTAGTTAAATTATTAATTTTTCTTAAGCTTTGACATTTCCAGTCAGACGAGGGTCTTGTGTCTAAGCTGAGTTCTTCTTCTTCTGGTTTAGTTGGGAATACTTCGTCTTTGAGCAATGACAAAGCAAGTTTCACAGCCGATTTCTCTTCCCGAGGTGATTGACAGTAATGAGAAAACATGTAACTGGCTCCATCTGTACCTCCACTCTCCTGGGAGCTGCCTCCTCTCTGCTCACGCTCAGGGTGACCTCTCCCGGGTCAGGATGGTCAGTCATTTAATAACACCAGAATCCAGCCAGAGCTCCCAGACCTGATGAAATGATCCAGATGAGCTTCCAGATGCACAGTGTGCGAGCTGCCATGCTGCCACAGTTACCCGAGGGCTGGGAGGGGAAGGAGATCCAGAGAGAAAACAGGCTATAAAACACTGTCAGCCCACAATTACAACACCAAATAAGCTGAGGTAATTTAGTTATTAGTTGATGTATTTTACTTTTGATTAGACATATTCATCTTGGTTAAAGTTGCTTCATCTCCAGAAACAGTCTTTGTGTTTGTGCTCGATCAGTGGGAACGGAGAGAATTAGAAAGAATGCAATCTGTGTATGTACAGTATGTGTGTTTATGTGTGCTCTTGATCAGATGATTGTGGTTTAATTTTTTTTCCTCACGGGCTCCATGTGATGGCGATGTGAGAGAGAGTGTGTGTGTGTGCATATGCAGAAAAGCCAGATATGGTCACAGGAATTCTGCTCAATATAATAGACCCCTGAGGTTTCCTGTCAGTGCGACAGCTTCATCGGTCGGACAGTGGACTAACAAGCATAAAACCAAACGTATTTTTATCTATGTCCTGAGAGGAGCTGGTGCTGTTGCACTGCGTGTGTGGGGAAACCGGAGCAATCACACCAAACCCTACAGCAACAGTGAGAGAGAAGGAATGAGGTCCATTGAAATGCTGAGTTTTTTTTCTTCATTCTTCTCACAATTCTAGCTTTGTGAGAAATGATGCAAGCAAATTCAAATGGTGACCGTGGGAGTCCTGGACACTCATCAGAGGCAGTGACACAATCACACAAGTTCAACACATTGTGCTGGCAGTGGCGAGCCGTGGGCGGAGAGTGATGCCGAGATGTTTTTGTCATAGTAATTTTCTAAGGGTTTGGACCAGTGCAGAGACACGAGGATCCCATATGTGTCGTGATGCAGAGTCAGTTCAGGCTGGAAAAGGCAAACTGTGTCGTGTTTTTAAAAGACAGATCGTAGAGTTAGGAGCTGTACGACAAACAACCTGAGACTCTGAGTCAGGGGCGTTTGACATTTTGTTATCAAACCAGTGCTTTTGTACAGAAGTAACTATTAAGTGTCTTCACTTTAGGGTTCACACTGATTTTAAGGTCATCCTATGGTCCAATTAAGAGTCTCCAATTAACGTGACTCTATCGTCATGTCTTCGGACTCTGGAGGAAGCTGGAGTACACGGAGAAAATCCACATAGACACAGGAAGAACATGCAAACTCCACACTGAGTTTGCTGTACCACAGTGCCCCCCCCCCCCCCCCCCCCGCCCCATAAGGTCATCCATTTGTCTTAAATGTAAACCTATGATATCATAACATGGATGGCGATTATAGCCATTATCAATTCATCTGTTTTCGGTTATTGATTAGTCTTTTGGCCAACAACAATGTGGCAAATGTCCATCATATGGACCTGATGTCTCCCAAGGTTCGGTTTTGTCCAACCACAAGTCTAAGATATTCAATTACAATGATTTATCTCATTTTAATATCTGCCATCTAGAAACTGAAATGACGACTTTTGTGCTTGACAACAGACTCTAACGACTGATCAGTTAACAAAATAGTTTTTGATCAACATAGGTTATCAGCCCAGTTTCAAGGTAAGAATTGTATCTGACATATTGGAGAAATGAAAGATCGTCTGCACACTGTACAGTTGCACAGTTGTCAGACACAAACTGCTTCTTTATTTTTTATATCATCAGACCACAGCTTTGTTTTTGTCAGCTGACAAATCTCATGCTTGGTGGCGAAAGGTTGCATACTGTACATACTGCAGTGTTGTGCAGTGCATTACACTCAGAGTACGCTCTGTTAAGAACACACAGTTCTGTTGAAAGAGACTGTGTTGAGCCCTTGCACATACATTTCTACACAACATTAGTGAAAACTGGCCAAAGTTCATCTTTTAAAGCAGTGTCAGCACAATCCTCTGCAAGGCCCAACAGTCTCCACGAAACCACATTTAAATTCACTAGATCTGGATTTTCTATTTGGATCTACACCAAATTACACACACTCATTCATATCCATCCCCTAAACATAACATTTATGATATTTGTCATCAATATCCATGACTTATTCTCTGGGAAATCAATGAAAACATCCACAAAATGTCATGGTCATCTAGTTATGTAGTTTTTGCATAATCCTGCTAAATAACAAACGAACAAAGAAACTAGAAAAGTACTTGGAGATCGCATACCGCCCTTTCTCGCCGTGTTAAAGAAAGTGAAGAGAAATTATTGTATGTTCTTGTATGTACTTGCGGCATGCCCCACCCCCCACAAAATATCCCAGAAATCGTTTCAGTAGTTTTTTGCGTAATCCTACAAACTAACAGAGGTTAATATCTATATCTCATCTGATGTTTGACGTGGTCCTGTCAGGAGCAAGTTTTATCACCCACCAGAAAAGAAAAGGAAACTGGATGTAGGATACATGGCTCTTTTTGGGGGGAAGCATGATTCAGTCACAGCTTCGTCTCGTCTCGGAGGAGCAACAGTCGCAGTCCCTTCCCTCCTGGCCTCAGCTCCGCTTCCGTCCATCCTCCATCCTGGAGCTCTGGGTCTGGAACCCATTAGAGCAGGAATCTCCAGCAGCGCCCAGCTAGCACATTAGCATGCCCTCAGCGACAGGAAAAAGAGACACTGATTCAGTGCCAACAGACAGATATTTAACCTCAGTCACTGGGAAGTCGTTGGAAGGTAAACGGCCGGTGAAAGAACGTTACGGCTGAGAAGGGTTGGGTGTCACTTTGTGTAATATCAGATGTTGGTTTTCGTGTGTGGTTGTAACCTCTCCCTCTCTCTCCCTCCCTCTCTCTCTCCCTCCCTCTCCCTCCCTCTCTCTCAGGATGGCTGAGGTGTCCCAAGAGGAGAGACTCCAGGCCATCTCTGTAAGTTATTTCTACTCACACTGTCTCTTCTTCTTAATAATCTTACACACACACACACACACACACACACACACACACACACACACACACACACACACACACACACACACACACACACACACATACAGGGTGCACATCAGGGCACGCTGCTCAGTGTACGAACAACAAATCATTGCTGCTTGTCAGGATCTGACTGCGCCTCCTAATGGCTCAACCTTTTAGATTCCATCTCCTTCTCCCATTAGCGGACATCCAAAGCTAATGCAGTAGCTCGATGCCTTTTTTCTGTCTGTCCTTGTGTCTCTCAGTGCGTCTCCTCCTCCCTTTGCTCTCCATCAGTCGGTCTTTGGTACTTTCAGCCTCTTATTTTTCTGTGTTCTCTGACAAAATATCTATGTTTCTTTCCAGAATACTTGGATATATTGTGGTATATGTATATTTTTATTAGAATACATGTACAATTTGTGTCCAACAGTGACTAAAACACATTTGAATTTGGTTTGTTTTGGGTGGGCACAGCCTAATAACTGTCTCTGGACTGGACAAATAAATACACAAAAATGTTATCAAGAAAAAGTAAAAGTACCACATCTTTTCTACTTACTCGCTTTTCAATGTACGCAAAATATTAAACGTAGAATTACTTGCCGAGTGTATTATATTCCATGATGCAACAGCATACTACATCATTATGGCCTCGTCTCGGCCTTTCCCAAATCTCCCGCTCTGCTTTGCTCTGATTGGATCAATAGATAAATTCCCCTCTAGTTAAAGATTGCTTTAGAAATTTTAAACCTGAAATCCAATCTAATCAAAGTATGGATACAAATTGATTTACACTAATGTAAATGTACTACGTCCCGCCATAGAGTCTTGGTGGGAAAGTATTTCTAAAAACAACTTTTACCATCAGTATTATTATAGCAGCGTAAAAATCAATATCAAAAAATTATATTTCTCGTCAACATTCCAAACATTTTCTCCAGTTCACTTGTATTTGAAATGGAGCCTATGAATACACATGTATTGTAATACACCAACTGATGTCTGTCTTCCCCTTTGCATTCACAATTACACCTGCAGCCATTCAGGTTTACCATTTATTCATTAGCGTTAAAACCTTCGCAATGTTTATAATGTTTCGATGCTTTTGGCCATAAAATGTCAGAGTTCGATATTTAATTCATGAACATCGACCGTATCCAACGCAGCGTGGTGAAAACACTGGAATAACAATGTTCCTGATATTATTGTGTCCACTTTGTGCAGAGAACACAGAGTAATCATAGTGTTTCTGTGCGCTATCAGGAGAAAAGGAAGAAGCAGATGGAGATCGAAAACAAGAGGAGGCAGCTGGATGATGACCGAAGGCAACTCCAGCATCTCAAGGTACAAACACACCTCAGCATGCACACACACACATTTGGCACCTGGCCTATTTGTTCTACTACACTTATGAGAAAGCTTTAGTTGTAATTATGTTTGGAGAATATACAAAAACTGTCCTGTCCACAAACATCTGGAGCGCTTGTTTGCTGCTGTTCAGGAGGCAGCGAGTAAATTAATCGAGAGGCCGTTTGCAGGTTCGCAGCCTTGTTGAGCATGTTCAGCATTTGACTTGACCACAGACGAGGTAAAAACCAAGTATATGACTGGACCACGTGTGTACAGTCGCCATCTTGATCATAGTGTCGCTCCTGTCAAGCTGCTGCTGTGACGACACAAGACCTGAACACTTACACACATACAACAACGTGATAACAACTCTCTGCTAACATGGAGGATATAACAGGTTTGAGACCAGAAATAATTGCCCCTGTCTGTAGCTGTAATCACCCCAGTCTGCACATCACACTTAGTCTCACCAGGTCTCACTTCCTCCTTTCTTTCAAAACAGCAACACCTTCTTTTGCCTCATGCTTTTTATGTGCTCAGTTGTTGGCTGTGAACACATGTTTCCAGTTTACCTGCTATTTCCACCTTGGGTCAGCACATGCTGACATCACTGTATGAATCAGCTCCTGGGAAGAAATCCATCCTCAGCTCCCTGATCAAGTCTGTGAATGAAGAACGATTAAGTGTTGTTTTTAATTTCACAGAGCTCCGTTTTAATTCGCAGCACCTCGAGAACTGTGCTCTATCGATCGCGGCTGTGCACTCTGAATCTGTAAGAAACAGCAAGGGAGGCTGGGAAGTAGATGTTCTTTGCACCTTTCAGGTAGATGAGGAGGGAAGAGTAATACATGTTTCGTATTGACCGGATTCCTCAATGCAGCACTTCATTTATACACAGAGTGTGAAGGATGGGATGGACGGATGGAGGGAGAAGACTAAGGTTTAAAAGCAGTCACTCTTCATCACTCCTCATTCGCTGCTTATCAAATCGCTCTAGGGATTAACACATTTTAATATCTTTATCTATTTAATATACATATATCTTTTGCCTGTTTGGAATAGGACAGTTTACTTAATGATGCTGGTTGCAGTTTTCTGAACTGTAAAAGTGACGGCGAGTAAAGACCGGCTGCAGGACTCGGTCCACAGAACCCTGAAGTCACCTGTTTAGTCAAAGTTCGGTGAAGCTCGACTCATTATGCAAAACCCTGATCTGGAGAATCAGTTGTCGTGAAGTCATGACCAACAACGTCACTTTCGTTGATGAGTCCCAGCCGCCGCTGATCCAGAGCGTTGGTTGCCTGTTTATCCAACTTTTGTCGATATCGAACATATCAAGTGTCCGAATTGCATAAATTTCAACACTGCGCCTCCTTAAGACCTTAACAATACACATGCTGAGTGTGAAGCCAATGAAATGAACGGTTCTTGAGATATTCGAGACACAGTCAGATTAGAAAGTTGTTTCTGTAGAAAGAATCCGTACTAGGGTTGGATCAAATCGTCTTAGATGTAGTTTCATTGCAAAGTGTCTTGTGTTGTCTTTGCTTTAGATCTTTTTTTTTCACTCGCCCTCCCCTTGACTTGTAAATTCCACCGTGCGCTGTTGACGAACCGCCCTCAAGTGAGTTAAGTGAACGGGCAAACTCTTTGCCAAATTCAACTTTAAATGTAGCCACTGGAGCCATTACACTGATCGTATTAATGCATGCAGAGAGTAACCTGAACCACTACTGGACTCCCTGTTACTCTTCCCTGAACTTCAAACGAACTGATGGTCAGTCCGGTGTTTTACGGGAATCCGGCCCCGAGTTCGACTCCCACACAACAACATAAAGCTCAGCGATTCTTTACACAAAAAATATCAAACCGACAGTGTGAGATACTCCCGAACTGCTGCTGTGTTGGAATGTTCAGAATGGACGGCAGATAACGCCGGCAGCCCCTCCGCACGCTGTTTATTCACACACACACACACACACACTCCCTAAAACACACACGCATTCAAATCTGTATGCATGCGGACACACACTCATATCAGAGCCAAGGTGTGTCAGCACTATCAAAGCTATTTCAGCCACGGACAATTCAGCGGGTCACAGATAGGAGCAAAGGCCGTGTGTGTGAGTTTGTGTGTGTGTGTGTGTGTGTGTGTGTGTGTGTGTGTGTGTGTGTGTGTGTGTGTGTGTGTGAGTGTGAGTGTGAGACAGAGTTCAGTCAAATGTGCATTTCTGGTAAAAGTGCTTGTGACCTGTTCTACTGCCCTTGCGTGCTCCCACTTTTTCTATTTTCAGAGTATACTTTGGAAATGTGTATCTCTATGTGTGTGTGTGTGTGTGTGTGTGTGTGTGTGCGTGCTTGTGATCGTTTTGTGTGTTAGTGTGTTACTTCATAAAAGAACACAGAAGCCTCAGACAATGCAGAGGGCTTTGGCAGAGGAAACAGATTTTTGTTCCACTCCCACCAACAGGAAAGAGCTCTTACACCCACCGCACCCCGTTTTCGTCCCACGCGCACGCACACACACACACACACACACACACACACACACACACACACAGAGGGGAAGTGTAATCACGCTGTACAGGAGTATTAGAAGGCTCTTTGTGCATACCACAGCAAGTATTCCTTTTCCAGAGGCAGGCATGTGTAGAATCCAATAAATGTCTCTGTTAACGCACGATATTTTTATAATGGTGTACCTGCCCATCCATTAAATCACATCAGCATCACACACACACACACACACACACTCACAGCGCAGACAAGATGGTGACATGTGGTATTACAATGTAGTTAACACAGAAAGCATTAGTGGGACTTCTGGTTTTAATTAGCAAGCCATGGCAGATATAATCATGCAAGTAATTAAAACCTCTAAATGTCAACATGTCACTTTGAAAACACGCAGCTCATAGAGAAACATATTATGAATGATATTCCACAATGAAATATTATGATATTTAGTCATCAAAGTTGTCAAAGGAATAGTTTGACATTTACTTACAGATTTTTTTTTTGCTCTTTTGCCGAGAGTTAGATTGGGGTTTGTTAGCTTAGCTTAGCATAGAGACAGGAAACAGGGGGAAACTGCTAGCCGGGCTGTGTCTACAGCTCACTCATCAACATAGGTGTAAAAACAACATGTTACCTTTACTTTGTACAACTACACTATGTTTCCTGCTTTTTTTCCAGTGTTTGCACTTGAAACATCTTTTGCTTTTTGAATGCTACGGTTGATGAAACAATATGACTTACACGGACTGGATGACCCTTATTTTGAAGAAACTGATGTTTTGGACAGATGCTAAATGAATTTTGAACTGAAGCTCCTGTCCCTACAGCTGTTCTGTGTGTGTGTGTATGTCGCTCTGTGTGTGTGTGTGTGTGTGTGTGTCACAGTTCCGCCCTTTGTCTGCTACGTTAGCAGCTTTTACTCCAAAGAACAATGGCGAGAGAGACATAGCTTCAGCACTCCAGCTTTACGACCATCCGTGCAGACTGGTGTGTGTGGGTGTGTGTGTGCGCATGAGTGAGTACATTAGTGATGTCAGGCATCGGGTAGTAAGGTGTGGCGAGAGGGCGAGTGAGCAAGACTGAAAGAAAGTGAGAGAGAGGGGGAAGCAGGGTTAGATTGAGTGCCCAGGAGACCAGGGCTGGGGTATGAGCAGTGTAGAGTTACACTGTGTGAGTCTGTGCTGTAAAGCTCTGTGCAGCTGGGTGTCTGCAGCTGAATTCCTCAGCGATGAAAGTAAGAGTAAAAACAGAACAACAGCCACTTTCACACATAGAAACACAGCAACACAAACTGAGGAGGGACACAACACAACCTATAAGTGGAGTTCATGAACTTCATGGTGGATAGAGATTCACGCGAGAGAGAGGAAGGGGTGGGGGTCGAGTCAGAGAGGGGAAAAAAAGCAGGGGGAGGTTTTTTAGAAATTCTTGTTGCATCACTGGAGAGGAATTCACATCAAGCACCGGTCCAGATTTTCACTCAGACTCGTGAAAACAAGAGCTTTTTACTTGCACTTTTCCATATGGCCAAGCAGGGTTGTCTTTCACTGCACGGTCCAACAGCTGCGCTGTTATATTTACCTCGGAGCACGCCAACTATTCGCTTTGATATTAGCTTATCTGCAGGAGGGAATGTGGACGGGAGGCAGGATAAAGATACTGAGCTGTTTGGAAAATGATGAACGAAATAAACATCGATTGAAAAAGAGTCGAGGAAGTGGAAGGCAAGAGAACAGTGAAAAATCCATAATGGAACAAAGTGTGGTTATTTTATTCCTGTGTTTTGTCCATTCATATTTGTTTTTTAATTAGGTTGCAATAGAAGTAACTTTATCTAAAGTCATTATAATTAGGATATCCACATTTATAATCATTAAATCTAGTCACAGTTTGTACATTCAACGAGTCAGTTAAGACATTTGTGTTGTTATTGTCCAGCTCCTGGCAAAGTTTGACATTATTTATGATGTGAGCTGTTTTGTTTTTATGTTTCAGTGACTTCTCTAGATTTCAATTAAGTATAATGAGAGAAATTACATCCTATTTTGGTATTTTTCTTTTTGGTGCCAGAAGCCTTGATGCTCTGGCTGGAGGCCAAAGTCCACTTGGCAGCGACCAGTTGGCAGGAGTTGAAGTGTGGGACAGAATCGCTGAGTGGCAGCAGTCTGTAGAGACGCAGCGGACGTGCTCCCTGCTATATACTCTCTTGTAGATTATAGCTAAAGGGCTTGTCCTTCTCTCCCAGTGAAAGGGCCACTAATCTCTCTCTGAAATAAATTACACTGGAGTGAAAAAGGGCCGATAACATGTTCTGCGAAGGAATTGATCAGCTGCTAAGGGAGAAAGATGCATGATCAAGGGTTCTGAGTTGGATCCTTTTAATAATTTGTTATCTTTTTGCATAGAAGCTTGAAGCATTAATACACCCACACAATAATATGGTTATTTTGCTGATGTGCTCTGTTACACGCGAGATCTATTGCATGTCTGTCCGTCCTGGAAGAGCAATCCCCCCCTTGTGACTCCCTGAGGTTTTTGGTATAGGACCTTATATTGACTCTCATGTTTCTTTAGGATGTTGCACCTATAGTGTTACGCCCTATGTGGCAAACTGGGATTTGTGGAGGCTTTACAAATATATTTGATTTAAATTGATTATAGCACAATACTGTATACACCCATACTCCAAGTATATGGAGATTTCATGCTGTTACATTAACATTATTACCACAATTTTAATGGAACAGTGAAAAAGTCGTCTACCTAATCGCATTGCATTGTGTTTATCCTCTGTCTTTATTTGTTGTGTCCACTTGCAGTCGAAGGCACTGAGGGAGCGCTGGTTGTTAGACGGAGCTCCGGCGGAGGACGAGACTCTGAAGCGTCTGCACGAGGACGAGGTGAAGACCAAACTTCTGGAGCAGGTCATCCTCAGGTCAGCAGCTTACAGTAAAAACCTCTGCGTGTCCAATCTGTGAAACTCACTGTCCAGAGCATTGTCTTGTTTGCATGTTTGAGACAATACATCGGGCACCGAAGGTCAAATATGTGGTGTGGCTGCTCTTGTTGTTATGGTAGAACTGTAGGCGTGGGTACAGTGGTGCAACTGTAAACAGCAGGAAGAATGGAGCTGTATTATCTTATATACAACTTTAGAAACAGAGGTGGTTGATGTCCGTCGCTGTGTGATGATGATGCTTTTGAGGTCATGTGATGTGTGATGTCCTGAGAGAAATCTCAAGAAATGTACTTCGATCCAGATATTACAGTATTAATACACCAATGAATTGTGTAATTTTGTCCCATTTATTTGTGTGTGTATGTATTGGTGCAACAACCATATATAGTATTATTATTATAGTATTTTATTATTGACCTTCATTAGAAATGTGACTGCATGGCAAACGGTTTAAGATCACTGTGGATAATATGGTAGTTATATAAAACGTTATAAGGAACAAATCATCAGTCATCATTCAAGTGTTTACTCTTCATCACAGTATGATCTCTGTAATTACATATTCATTTGAATAATGAAGTGTGTGTGTGTGTGTGTGTGTGTGTGTGTGTGTGTGTGTGTGTGTGTGTGTGTGTGTGTGTGTGTGTGTGTGTGTTCCTGAGCCAGGCTGGAGCAAGACATTGAAGAACTGGAGAATGACGAGCCAGAAAACCAGGGTGTGGCCAAAGAAAATGGAGGTAAGTTTGGTATCCATGGCAACACATGATCATGCAGGAAACCATGGCAACCCGGCCTTAAGACCAGTGTCAAAAAGAGAGAGTGCACTAATAACGGCCTCTTCATTGGCTTTATTAAATTCTTCCTCTCAGCCGGGGGCCATTAAAACAATATTTCCTTTCTTTCTTTGTCTCTCTGAATTCCCCCCCCTCTGGACCACCCTCTTTGCTGCTGCACGACCCTAACCTCTCCATGATACTCTGGTGCCCCCTGCAGGTGAAAATGGAGTAGTGCAGACCTCCGGTAACACCCCCAAGAGAGAGGTGACAGGGTTAGAGGCCAAGCTGCTGGGCCCCAGTCCTGACCAGGCCAGTGAAGACAACCCCGTCACCCTGGTGTTCATGGGCTACAAGACCGTGGAAGAGGAGCAGGAGAGCCACACGGCCCTGGGAATGGAGGGGGTGGACGGCAACGTGAAGGCCGAGTTTGTTGTGATCGAAGATGGGGAGGGGAAAGCAGGCGGAGAGGCAGCCGCCGACGAGCAGGCTCCGCCCAACGGCAGCATGGCAGAGAAGGAGAAGGCCAATGGAGGCGGGGAGGAGGAGGAGAAGGAGAAGGAGAAGGAGAAGGAGAAGAAACAGACCTGCAAATGTTGCACGGTCATGTGAGATGTGTGCGTGTAAATGTGTGTGAGTGTGTGTGGATGGGGACACACCTGCATCTGTGTGAGTGTGTGTGTGTGGATGGGGACACACTTGTACATCTGTGCAGGCATGTGTCTGTATTTGAAGTGTGTGTGTGTGTGTGTGTGTGTGTGTGCGTGTGTGTGTGTGTGTGTGTGTGTGTGGACTGGGGGGAAATAACAGAAAGCAAAGTACACAGCCAATTTACCAACAATGAGAGCCAATACAAGCTCCAGCTACAACAAGAACCACAAAGACTCATACGTACACTTTACTCTGTATACTTTCTCTGATATGTATTTGACTTTTGATTTCTATTGATATTTTTCTATTTTTCTGTCTTGACATTTATATTGTATTCAGTATGTATATCTTTATTATGGGACTGTGTACTGTAAGTTCATTGTTATTATTGTTGGGAAAAATAACTGTATTAGCTCTCTGGATTGTACTGCGAACCCACTGGGGGGGGGGGGTCTGGAAACTTTAAACCATTTAACAGCAAACTATGAAGGACACAGATACTTAAATATATATATAAATATGTATTTCTCTGTGTAGGCCTACCAACTATTTATCAGTCAATTTCATATTACAATATTGTCTAAGATATTATTTTAAATAGTATTTTAATATATTGATATGAAATTATGTTTTATACAATGTATTTATTGTTTTTGGTTCTCTATACCATCCCCAACCATTAACTGCATGTAAAGCTTGTAAGCACTTCCAGATTAGCGTAACAATCATCACAAGTGTCCGTGCTTTCTTAGACTCATATGTGCTCATATCTAAAGTCACACAAGTGTTTCTATCGGTAACAGTAAGTATAATTTGCGGTGTTAGAGATATGCATTGACTTTTAATAGGAAACTACAGCGCGGAGACGAGAGGCAAACTACAACACTGACCACGTTGCAAACTGCATAGACGCTGTACGTGACACGTGTACATGAGGATCACAGCTTTTGTCTTTTTCTTTTTTCGAATAAGATGGACACACGTAACAAGCCGTTGCACAGCGACTAGAAATGCTTTAAGGATTTTTGCTCTCTCAGCCGTAGAATCAATGTAAATCTTATGAGGTAGCACTGCATGAAGCCTTGCAACATTTTTGACTGTCTTGTCACTTTTGTTCGGTCTTTTTATTCTGTGCTGTCACGTTCACATGAATGTAAATTCCAGGGGTTAAATTGGGATTCGTTCTACCGTCATAACAAGAAGAGACGAGCTCGCTCGGCGTTAAAAAAAAACTAAAGAAAAAAAAGAAGAAGAAGGTTTTTGTCTCTTTATGAACCAAATAAAATCTGATGATTCTGTAATTTCCCTGTGTGGTGTTGCTCGGCTGCTGGTTTCTGTCCTCCTCCGCTCCCAGTTTAACCCCTGATGCTTACTCTGCAGACCTGCCCCCCCCCCCCCTCGTTAGTACGTGAATAGATTTTCTGATAGTAAAAGACATTCGAGACATTTGAATAGACTTTTAAATATTCATCTCTTTTGACCTTAAGCCTTTTCAGCCCTTTGAGCACAATATGAAGAATAGTTGTGCCCAGGTAACGAAGATTGTTAGTCATCGCTGCATTGGAAATAGGTTGTATTCTGTAAGACAAACCATTTTAAACTATTCAGGCTGCTAGAAAGACAATTTGTGCATTTACACCATATCAATTTAAAGCCTTGAAAGACTATTAGCAGCATTTCTGTCCCTTATCTCTCTCTCAGTAGAGGTCATGCATGCTCTGGGTCAGTGAGGCAAAGCCAACGATGCTTCTGCTCCCCTCAGGCTCATCCTTATCTCTGACTCATCATCTCACCGTCACCGTTACCTCATCATCATCATCATCATCATCATCACCCTCACCCAGCCCCACCTTCCACGCTCTGAGACACACAGTTCATAAACCTCTGAAGTTGGTGCTAATCCTGAGTCTCGCCTTTTAACACTCGCCATCCACCAACTATCGTCCTGCTCGTCCCCGCTGTCTTGCTGGTGAAGAGGGTTTGTGGGAATCTACTGCCTCCTGCTTTGACTCGCTGAAGAGTCTTTTTGCAACCTTCAGTGCCCGATGCATTTACTCAAATCCTGCCTCTATTTACCACCAGAGAAATGATCCCTTCTAACATTCCTAAAGGAGGTCGACAGGCGTGGATGGATGAAAGATAGTCTATGCTTTCCATACGTACAGTTCCACTTTAATTGTACAACTTGGAGCTTTGTTTCCGTAAATTGACTCTCATGTTTCTTTTTCTTTTTTTTCATTCCTATGGCCTCTTTGCAAGGCAGTATATTGTATTTGATGTGTGTATTTTTAAAAGAGAAAAAAATAACATGTGTATTGTTGGTGCCTTTGTCAGATTCAGTTGGTTGGACGTGTCTGTCTGCCGCCATTTTTTTAAACCGGGCTTTTTCTTGCTCTGCTCAGTGTCACGATGATCCACTGGAAACACTGCCTTCGACTCCAGAGGGTCAAATAAACAAGTGTAGTAGATAATTAAACTAATAAATATACATAAGTGCAGCTTGGATGGTAGGTAATATGCAGACTGTTGGTGTCTTGAAAGAAAACTTTGTATCCTTGTATGTATTCCTTATTTTTTATTTTACAGTTATCTTTTATTATATCAAAAGTCAACCTACATGCAACATGTTTTTTCAACATTTCGGGGGAGGATACAAACTTCATGCAGGAGACCAACTGTCAGTCTATGTATATACAGAATATACACATGTATATCTATGTGTATAGCTACAGGACAAAAAAATATAAACATGTAAAGTTGTTTAGCTAAAGCTTTGCCTAATAGTGGGTCTCTGGGACAGCAGCAGAAAAAGCAACCAATGCCTGTTCATCTATTCTGTGGTCGTCTAAATGTTTAATCTTGAATAAAACTACTGTTTGTTTACAGCAAGTCAGACAAGTGTGTATGTGTTTGAGTAAATGTGTGCACGCTGTGGATGGAGCGGTGCAGATGAGCTGCAGATAATGATGTGTGTGGTGTTTTAGCATCTTAGCTGATGGAGTCACAGATGGGTAAAGGACACAGGATTATACACACATATACATATAATACATACATAACCTAATCTAGTAAACAAAGAGATGTACAATTGAATGTCGCTTCATTATAGAGAGGGAATAAAGAAGCATAATAAAATATGAATAGTGAATAGAAAGAGGACATATTTAAAACATGAAAGAGTAGTAATATATTTCTCATTTATTTGATTTTAGCTTCAAATCTGAAGACACAAATTGACTTGAGTATTTTGTAAAGTGCACTTTCCAGAATAGGCCACTAGAGAGCATATGTTTACTGTTCTGTAATTAGGTCTCATTATTCTTGACAAATATAATGTAGGGCCATAATGTGTGTTTGTGTGTGTGTGTGTGTGTGTGTGTGTGTGTGTGTGTGTGTGTGTGTGTGTGTGTGTGTGTGTGTGTGTGTGTGTGTGTCAGAAAGAAAGGGTGAATTTGGAAGACAAAGTTGAGGCATTGAAAAGGGGCAGTCAACACTGCAGCTATAATTACATTTCTTTATGCTGCAGCAACACTGTGTCTGATAAATAATAATCATAAAATTGTCCTGAGCCCGTTATGAATGTGGCATATTTTGTTTGTGAGTTCAATCTCTGTGATCTCAACATTTCATTGACGTGGAGGAAGAACTGTTCCACATCACGAGACAGAGAATATATTGTGTGCTGTTTTTTAGGTCACACCCCTGACAATGCTTTTCCACTCGCTCACACACACACACACACATGAAAAACATTAATGTCCTACATCGGGCCAGCAGAACATAAACAGTCATGGGGGGGATGGAAAGAAAATGAAAGGTTTCATTTCAAATCAATTTGACAGGGTAGAGAGGAAATTCAATTTCTGGGATCACGAGACACAGCACAGAAATTTGTTGAAGGATCCAGCGCATAAATCTTCCCAATCAGCCCTAAGAGGTCTAATCAAAATCAAAATGCTGCTATGGTAACAAGTACCGGTAAATTACCTTATCCTCTGTGATTAGTTTGTCAAACGTCAGCCTCGGCGATACCCGGCAGACACAAATTAAGATAGACAACCGAGTTAACATGAGGAAACAATAAAAAATGTTATCTCCTTTAAAATCCAACCTCCTTAAAAACGATGAAATCAAGATGTCGTTCTCAATGGTGCGACAGTGTTTTTTTACACACCAGCTGACATCCATGGCTCATATATTTTCCAGGAGCAAATAACACACATCGCCAATGTGTGACTGGTGTCATTAGCTGCCTCATCTGGGTTTGTGTTACTTCTCACCTTCTCTCCCACCCGACCATTCAGCTCCTCATCTCATTTCCTAACACAATGAGACAAACCGTTTAGTCCCATTCTTGATATTCCCCCTCCTCCTCCTTCTTCATACAAACCACCAAGACTCAATTACAAAGGGCTATAGGCAACAAAATACATTAGGATACATTAGGTTTTTTCCATCTTTAATTATGACTATAGATATAATTCAATGCACATTCCCTAATTGGAATTTCTATACTATCATGTTTTGCTTCCAGTTCACTAGTTTTAATATCACTGATTCTGTTTAATTACAGAGTGTACGTGTCCCTGTTGACTGTTTACATAATGAAACTGTGTTGTGTACGTTGTGTTTATGTCCTTCTGGGCTCAAACACTAATCTCCTCTGGTAATACCGCCAAGCTTTTGTTTTACTTGTTTACTGTTTACTTTTGCATCCAGCACTTGTGTGGGCGTTACCTTTCGCCTGACTTAGAGGTATACGTGACTTGTAAACTGATTGTTAGTGGCTTTTTTTTTTATAATATACATGCGCAGCAACCCAAGCCGATCAGTTCCCCTTATACCCTCTGTATCATGTGTGAAAGTTAGAATATCTCCCTGACATGACACTTCTCGGTGCTGACAGTAACTTGATACAGTATCAGGACAATTACCATCTTCTTTGTGTTGTCTCCACCTAAACCTGTTCTGTTGTTCACACCTCACACTGAGCCAATCAGTCTGGGTGGTTTCATTTGAATAGGTCTTCACAATGCTGATCAGTGAAACTTTGTCCAATTCTGTGGTATAATCAGGATTATCAGGTTGTTGTTTTTTGCAAGCGTTCTAGATCGATGTCATTGTCATCGTGAATAAGTACATGTGTGTATTTTACATTCTGTTTTCTATATTCAATGATCCAAAACTCGTACAATGGGATAATCTAATATGTAATAACTATAGCTTGACTCTCCCAATCCTTACTGACTTTTCTCTAGTAAAAGGTGAAATCAATGAAGCTTGAGTACAAACATGAGGTTTTTGCACTTTGAGTGTTTTCAGTTAAATAGTATTTCATATTTAAACTCAGCTTTATGTCAGATTAAAATATTGTAGCCAAGTTTTTATTATCTCGGTTGATGCACTGTTCACGTTAAACCACCCAATTAAAGGAATAGTTAACATTTGCTCCATGCTACAGCTGGCTGAAAATACACAAACACAAGTTATTAAAAAACAATATTTACTGTAAGATTGGCATTTCCTATCTACATCATGTACTTTACTTAACTAGCCTAATCGAATAAACACTTCAGTCTGATTACAGCATCTCAAGTGTGAAGGTTCAATACCTTTCTTTGACATTAATTGTAGCGAGCTGACTTTTAAAACTTCAGCAGGCAGTTTTTCACACACAGTTAACAATTAATCTACTACAATCAATAAAAGAATGAACAGATAATGACAACAATCATTGCAAATGAGTACAAATTGAAGTATCTGGGGACCAGTGGACAATTAGGCTGAAAACATGGTGTAAAAGACACTGTTTTGAGTCGAATCTGAATGTTTGTTGCTTACGGACACATGGACGACACCCCAGGAGCAGTGTGGAGGCCTTTTATGTTTTTTATCTGTTGTTCTTTCTACATTTGAAGAAGTGGTCGCCATTTACTTCAATTGTATTGGATTTGGCCGCAACGCTGTTTACCCCTGAAACTCCAGAAGTGTTTTGTGGACTCAAACACCTCACCCACCACCTCCATCGGCACAGTGGTGAGCAGATAATTGAGTGAATTTTCAGATTATCACTGAACTATCCCTTTAATGGCTGCCACCAGTTGATGTTATCAGATGTTAGTGGCCAACAGAGGATGTTGATGTGAGAACACAAACTGAGCACAGGAGGATTCATTGTGTTACTCTACCTTGTTTGACGCTAAGCTAAGTTTATAAACAGCCCAACTAAACGTGTATTTACCTAAACACACGTGCTTGTTGTGGTTTTACCGTGTGAATCCAAAGTGAATCTCCCATCACGTATCAAAAAAACTCACCTCTGTTGTGATGTGCTGGACATTTGCCGCGGCCTCCTTTTTTTTCCCCCCGCGCGAATGACGGCCGTCTTGTCCAATGGCGTGTCGCCGCCGAGGCCGGCCCCCGCCCCCTTTCGGCCTCTCGGGGGCGCCTGGGCCAATCGGCGCTCGCCCCCGCGCGTTCAGCCATTTTGTAAGAAAATCAAGCAAGTGCGCCGCCCTGTCTTCTCCTCAGACCTGCAGTTTGTTTCTTGTGCAATGGACGGGTAAGTGCGAAAGAACCACACTTTACTCTCCGCTTTTCAACGCGAGCCGGCCCCGCGGCCACTCCGCCACGCGCCCGCGGGTCTCGTCGGCTCGTCCCGGCTCCTCATGGCCGCTCGGGTCGAGAGTTTAACCGGGAAAGTTTACTCGAAACTGTTTTTTTTCTCCTCCACGCAAACATGCAACAGTTAGCGGGGGCGCGAGCTAACTGGCTAACCAGCCGCTAGCCAAACCTAAATTTTCCGCATCTGCGTCGCTTTTGTGTGAGCGTCACCCTTTTTCTAGAGAGTTGAGAAGTTAAACGTGGATTTAACTTTATAGTTTTACATCTAACGTGTGTATTAGCATCGTGTCGTGAGCTGGCGCAGACTTTTTTTTATAAACAATGGCTTATTTTGGCGAACTGCCCCTCGGTAAGTTGGTTACACGGGAACTAGCTAAAGCAACGTGTCTCATTTCCGCATTCATTTGTCTGCGGAGCTCCAGGGCCATGTTGAAGATGTCTGGCCCGAACAGTTCACGCTGATTCAGTCGGTAGACTCCTTAAAAAAACCGGGACTAGGATCCACAATAGCCCGTTGTTGGCTTTCAAGCGTGCTCTCCACCTGAATCTGACAGTAATCGTCACAGTACTCGAGCGAAAAAAATTCAACTCGAGGCAAAGCTCGAGTTTGAGTTCGAATCCGGCGATCCGACCAAATTCATCTCGTCGATGTTCGTGCAACTGAATGTGAAGTTTCACACTTTGTATTTCGTGTCGTCCTCAGCCGCCTAGACGCTGACTTGTACCCTCTGGGATCCGGCTACGTCCCTGAAATCGAGTAAGTATTTTGATTATTCATTACAGGTTCTCCTATCTCGACGAGGGGGTCGATTTCCTGTTTGTTTGTTTGATTGACCAGTGTTACTTTTTTGTTTTTCTGTGGTTGTGTGTTACCAGAGTTTATAATTCTCCAAGTCAGTGTCGCGTGACTTATTATTGTTTTAATTTCCTGTCTAATCGAGAACATTTTTCTCTTTCTCCACAGGAGTGTCCATGACATATCAGTTGGCACAAAGGTAGGCAATATTCAATCATCTTTTGTTTGTTGTTGCATTCCCTCATTTAATTTGTTATAGTACACAACTAATACTAGGATTTAACATTTTTCTGCACTTTTTTTGCAAAGTACATCCAATAGTTGTACTGTTAGAGCAGTTTAAAGTTTACGAGCTGAAGAGTGGCCTCTGTTTTGTGGTTTATATTGCTGTGTTTAGACTCTGGGTTCAGATTAGTCTTATATTTACATGGATTTTAATAGATTTTACAGATGTGTCCCGTTACAGTTAAATAAAATATATATATATAAGAAACAAAGCTTTTTTTAGAATTAACAAGTCTGAGTGGAAATGGAAAGGAATAGAGTCAACGTTGGGGAGGTGAGACGCATTGAGTTTGCAAGAGCTTCCCCTATAATTACAGAAGTGCTGTGTAAAGCCATTACTCAACGTGTAATGAGTTTGTAGCTGCGTACTGGCTCACCTTTTTAAAAATTTATGAAATTCAGCCGAATGGTCAGCAGCCCGAGACGGTGACAACTTGGAGGTCTGTGAAAATTCACTTTTCGATAATTGAATTGAAATAGATTACCTGAGGTGGGGCTTTATGTTTTCCTTCCCTGTTTCTGTTGGGCTATGTGATTGCTGGGGGGGGAAATGAAACTTCCTGTTTACTTTCTGTGTTCTTTAATAGGCCAGTCAGCCTTACAGGAATGTTGAGACAGCAACTGAATTTGGTCAGAGTGCTTGATAGTTATCCTCTCTTGTTTCTGTCACAAGACCCCTCCACCAGCATGAGTCAAACAAATCGGCAGCAAAGTCTTGTCCAATGTTCATTCAGTGCAGCTTATGTAACTGAAATAGCGATGTTTGTGTATGTGTGCAAACTTGTTGGAGAAGGAAAACATGTGTTTTGTCACCGATGGCTGTTAACATGCATACCCGATGTATAAAATCCTTGGTAACAGGGCCTATGGCAGCTATGCGCAGGAGGGGTAATTGATCTTGACTTAAAGCCGCAACCATCCTCCTGGGCAAAGGTCTTCACACTGTTTAAACAAGCCCTCTAATACATACACCCGTAAGAGGGACACACCCCACCCCCTCTATTCATTTGAGTCTGGTCTGTTTTTCAACATGATCAACAAAGCACCGTGTCACGGGTGCCGATCAAGGGTTGGGATTTTCACTCCTGGTGTTTTCCTTTTTCTTAAACTTCTCCTGTTTTTATGGATTTGATGTGCTGCGGTAAAGATGATGCAGAGTTATGGAGCTCTGCCACGCTGGAATCTGTAATTATTCCGTCTGGGCAGAGCGTCTGGCATTCCGCGGTCACATTCCAATCTTCCCCTCCAGCCCCCTGGTGAGGCACAGCTCCCTACCCCCTCCACCGACTAAAGGCTGATCACACTGAACAAACATGTCTCTACCTGTGCTTGCCTCCTTTGTGCTTTTCTGGAGAGAGAACCTCCCACCAACAACCCTGCAGGGGCAAAATAATGTTGCTTGCAGTCTTAAGCACAAAAGAATCATCTCAGGTTTAGTTTCTGTGCTGGATCCAAAGTTGTTTTTCTCTTTGATGCAATGAAACTCAAGTGTATGGATCAAGGAAATCGCCCCAGGTCTTTTTTCCCTTTTAAGGGTCCTGCATATTGTAGGAAGTGATGAATCTTCAACACTTCCTTAACATTGTGATGTCACATCTGGAACCTTGAAACTAAAACCACAAATATATCCTCTTATGGATATTTAAACTTTAAAATGAAACAAAGGAAATGTGTTAAATGTGAGATCTTTTTAAGTTCAAGGCATCTCCATTGTCAGCAAAAGGAAGTTGCTCCAGTTTCAGCCTGTGTGCCAGCAATGTGTCATCACCCCCTGAAGGTTACTATTATACTGTCAGTGCTCTGCGCAAACAAAGGATAAAACCACGTCGATGTACATTTAGTGGGTTGGTGTTGAAATGGGTTTGGCACAGTTTTGAAGTCTGCTAACAAACCATGTATTAGTTCTTTCTTTCTTCCTTTGACTTGGTAACTTTTTCCTTTGTGCTGCTCTGCAACATCAACCACTCAACCCTCAAAAACCCGTAGATATATTCTTCAGTCGGATGCAACGCAGCCTGATGTTCTGTGTGTGACTCGATTCTTCTGCTTTGTACTGTAGGCTGCCTCAGCTCTGTGGTTATTATTAGACTGAGGAAGTAGGGGGGAGAGAGAGGGAGAGAGAGTCTCAACCAGAACAGTAACTACCAGTCTCCAGGAGGATGTGAAGGAAAAAACCCTGGAAGCTGGTCTGATCTCACTGTTCTTCCTGTTAGGAGTTGGTCTGCTGACTGATAATGTTACGCCGCCTGCCCATGTCCATTGAGTCATGCTGGAGCCACGTCCTTCATTTCTCATGGCTCGGATCTGCTCCTCGTCCATTTGTCAAGCGCAAATATTGTTTTTATATTTCTTCCCACCAAATAGAGCACACCACCCTGAGCTACACCTACTATTATTAGATGAGAGATCTTAACAGTATGTTGACTTAATATTCCTGTTGAGACAAGCTTCGTCTAGTTGCACCCATCGCTTTCTAATCTATAATTGTCTTGCCTTGTAGAGACAGTGCAGTCTGTCTGGATCATAGTAATTCTAGCTCAGTGATTGTATTACATGGATGCATTTAATTTGCCAATATTTTATAGAATTTCCAAATCTAAAAAAACCAGCAGAAACCCATTGGAATGTCTCTCTGTGCTTTTAAGTTCATGAGTTACGACAGCAGACCCTTTTGCGTGGGCCTCAGTGCGAGAGGCAGCAGAGTCAGCCAAACCATCTGGAAGTCAAAGGGTAGTTTATACTACTGCTTACAGTGCTGCATTCTCATAGCAACTATCTCAGTACCCCACACCCACCTCTTTCCCCTCTCTCGGATTACTTCATTCCTGCCTTTTGTGAGTAGACTTTGTTGCCTGACTGGAAACCCCACCACAGCCGTGCATATTTAAAGGCCAGGATTCACTAGGTGGAGAAGAATACTCACAAACCTGTATGACTGGTTGTAGTTAAAACACTGCAGGGCCCTTCAACTCCCAGAGAGTCCTCGGGGCTCCATATGTGTGTGTGCTGCCGCGTAACAATGCCCCTAGTCTCAGCCTGAACAGGACCATCATTGTAGAGTGCTGTAGAGCTTAGGCTGCTGAGCCACTTCTTGTGACTGCAATACTTCATCTCACACAACCACAAACACACACGATGACGAGAACAGCCGTGAAACCGCATTTTATATCTACTGAAGAGAGTGAGAGAGAAGCTGGACGGGGTTCATTCAGCAGACACTGAGCTAGTGTGAGCCGGGAGTATCTCTGTCTTGTTTTCCCATCCAGAGGGCTTCAGTTTGTTATTGCCCTTCCTATTACTGAATTGAGAAGATGAGTTTTAATGACTGACAGCTGTCGACTCGTGTGCCCGAAGCTGAATAGTAGCTGTTCCTCGAGACTAAGGTGCCAAATTATCATATTTTGTCAGCAGAGTAAGATATGATGTGTCTGTAATTAGCGTGTACTGTACTGAATGAGATGGGGGAGGTGAAATATCCCTGCTGACAAGGGGGGCGACTGAATTCCTCATGGTGAGCAAGGTGGAGTTTTTTCTCAAGCGCGTTTGCTAGATCCTCTTTTGGTTATCAGATTACTTCCTCCTTTATCACACAATGGCTCAGTAATAGGAGCGCTGTACTCTCCACCTGTCAAGCTGTGCCCTCATTGTTGAATGCTCTGAAGTAAACCATTGTTTTCTCTCCTTCTGCAGAGGGGATCCGACGAACTCTTTTCTTCCTGCATATCCAACGGACCCTATATCATGAACGCAGGTAAGGGGGGGTTGCCAGGGAAGGGTGAATCCCTTTTTTTCCTGAATTGCATGGTGTGTCTGTGTTTGTGTTGCCATGACGATCAATCCATTATTCAAGAGGAACCAGAGCCTTCTGTTCTCTTCCTGATTGTATCTGCCTCTTGTTTTCTCTTGCAGCCAATGGCAACGACAGCAAAAAATTCAAAGGTGACGTCCGCAGCCCTGGTGTTCCGTCACGTGTGGTCCACGTACGCAAGCTTCCCAATGACATAAACGAGGCCGAGGTTATTGGCCTGGGATTGCCCTTTGGGAAGGTCACCAATCTGCTGATGCTGAAAGGGAAGAACCAGGTAAGGAGAGAGAGAGAGACAGGTCTGCTCACCAAACCTGTATGGTTTGCACTCGTTTTTTTTTTTATGTCTGGGGCAAGGGATCGGTTTTCTATCCATTGGTCCTGACCTAAAAATGACAATTACCCTTCTGCTACATCCTTGTGGTTTAGTGGGAAGAGAGACAATTGGTCTTGTAGAGATATCCCGGAGGAAGACGGTTTATCCCTTCTTCATTTAGTTTTGTGTTATTTTACTCAGTTCTATGTCAAACCCAAGAGATCTCATCAAATTTGGCTAAAAGGAGACAAACATTGCAGTTAATTAGAGCGCTTTACGGCAGATGTGCAAAATCAAGAATGCTCCCTGAACATTGCTGCAGGGTGCTATCTTATTGTATGTGTTGGGAGCAATAGATTGAATTTGTGTCTGTGGTCCTTCCCTGCAGGCATTCTTGGAACTGAACAGCGAAGAGTGTGCACAGACGATGGTGAGCTACTACTCCTCTGTCACTCCCGTCATCAGAAACCACCCCATCTACATGCAATACTCTACCCATAAGGAGCTCAAGACGGACAACTCTCCCAACCAAGTGGTAAGGGCTGCCTGTCACACATGGTTTGCATATTGGCTGTTTTGACTCGAGGCTTAAATTAGTTTAGTCAATAAGTTAAAGGGTGTATATGTCTGCTTTGATCTTTATAAATGCTCTAAACGGTGCAAGGTGACATTTTGCCAGTTATTTTGCAATGTGGACAAAATATCTGTGCTAATAATTACCGTAGTTAACTGTTACATATCTCCATTGTTGTTAAGGAATTCCTTTTGCTTTTCCCCCTTAGCGTGCGCAGGCAGCTCTGCAGGCAGTCAATGCTCTGCACGGTGGTGGGATGGGAGGCATGGCCATTGCCACAGATGCAGCAGCCATGGGAGGAGCAGGGGGTCAAAGCCCTGTTCTCAGAGTCATAGTGGAAAACCTCTTCTACCCCGTCACGCTGGATGTCCTACACCAGGTACAGGCAGTTTTATTACTGTATAGACATAGAAAAAAATCTAGCGTGGTTGCCAAAACTGCCATAACTGTAGTTACTGGAAAATGTTATTTTTGTTTTGACATTGCAATTTAAAATTTGAAAAGAATTCCATTTTGAGTTTGAGAAACATAACTTCACCACCACATCTCTCATTCCAGGACAAGCAGCAACAGATATTCAGACAATATATACATTTTTACAAATATGTACATGTATAAAAAAAAAAAGCTTATTTTGCCCGAAGGTCTCTGAAAAGTTACGTTATATCATGCTCAATTTAATTGACATTTTGTTGTTCTATTTTAGTTGTTTTAAAGTGGGTCTTAAAATGTATTACTAAGTGGTGTAAAGTCCTAATTCTAACTTGGCCTAAGCTGAAGCCTTCCACCCACTCACCTACTAAAAATATATTTTGATATTTCACTGTTTTTGCATTTGCCTCCTTTCTCCTGTCATCATTATGTTACTGAGAAATAGAGCTTGTGCCTCCCAGGTGCACCATAGTTAAGTGCAGTGGTAATAATGTAACTCTTGTTTTAAAAACTATGCAAACCTCCCTCCCTAATCCTTAAGTATAGCTGTCATAAGTGTGTTAAAATGACATTCCTAATAGGCCCTATCTCCTCCCCAGATTTTCTCCAAGTTCGGAACAGTGCTGAAGATCATCACTTTCACTAAGAACAACCAGTTCCAGGCTCTGATCCAGTACGCCGATGGCATGACAGCTCAGCATTCTAAACTGGTAAGACAACTTGTGTCAGGATGTTTCGGCCTGAGGTTGTTACCGTGATGTCATTGCGTGCTTTGCCGTATTTAGTAGAATGAAAACTGGTTATGCAAAATGAACCAGACTAAAGCAAACTGCTGCAGTATGTGTTTATTAACACAAGAAACTGTAGGTAGTTACAAATGTAAAACGCCTTATGTTAACATAATCCTAATGTTACTATCTCTGCCTCAGTCTCTGGATGGACAGAACATCTACAACGCCTGCTGTACCTTGAGAATTAGCTTCTCCAAGCTGACCAGCCTCAATGTCAAGTACAACAATGATAAGAGCAGGGACTACACTCGACCAGACCTCCCAACTGCAGATTCACAGCAATCTCTTGATCACCAGACCATGGCCGCCGCTGCATTTGGTGAGATTGGATGTGATTTCCGAAAGTTTTTGTTTGTGGTTATTGTCCATAAACTCATGTACAAATAATTCAGTTGCCTGTGAATTTGGTCATTAAGTACACATTCAATAGAAAAGCTTGTTCTCTTACTTATCATGTTTCCTCTTGTTCAAGCTGCTCCAGGATTAATCTCGGCCTCTCCTTATGGTGGTGCTCATGCCTTCCCCCCAACCTTTGCCATCCAACAGGGTCAGTACACTATTTTTTTTTTTCCCCGTAAGGCCGACATTCTTTCTCCAAACAATATCTAAAGTGCAATCAATTCATAGGTCCGTTTCCCATAGGTCTGTCAATGCCTGGTATGCCCGGTGCCCTGGCGTCCCTGGGTATGAGCCATGGTGGCATGGCAGCCGCAGCTGCTGCTGCCAGCAGGCTCGGCCTATCAGGCCTCACTGCCACTGGGGGACACAATGTCATGCTGGTCAGCAACCTGAACCCTGAGGTCAGTACACTCAACCTGGCTTAGCAGCTCTTCATCCTGCCTCCGTCGGCGCTGTGCAGAGAAACATTAAAATAATGCAGTGCCCTTTGTTTCACTATGATTCTTGGCCGTGGATCCATTTGTTCAAGAGAAACCAGTGTTTCATCGCCCATGTCCCACCTCCACTACCATGTGATTAGTCCGACTGCCCTGACCACAGTTTTTTAACGAAAGGGGGGTCGTCAAGTCAAAAACCTCTTCTCTTTCAGGATCCTCTCTGTGTTTGACCAAACCTGCTGCATTTCTGACCTGCCACTTTGCTCACTGTGAATTTAAAGTTTATTCAAAACACTAACTTCCTTTTTATTTTTGAACTTACCATTTCATATCTTCATTTTTTTGTCCATTAGTTGAAATCATTCCTGAGTTGTTGGAGAGACAATATTACTTTTTTTCCTTGTATTTTGTAGACACACACGTTCATTAAGTAGGATTTCTCTAGTATAGTATGTAGAATGTATAAGTAGTCGGCACACTCATTACATTTAGTATAGTCATTACAGTAGACCTATACATTTCACCTATACATTTAGACTTTTAGGGATAACTATTGTTTTTTTTAGATTTGTATGTCAATATAATGTAATTTAGGAAGATTTAAACTAAAAAGCCTGTAATCTAAAAGTACATATTGTCTCTGCCTTTTTTCTGTATTTCATTGTTAATCTTTTTTTCTCTTCTGTTTCTTCTAGTGTTCCCATAGTGACAATGCATTTTAATTTAGCCAGTTCTACTGTCTGAAGCACTACATTTCTTTGTGTATACTGACCTTGTTTTTACTTCCTTTTTTCTCTCTCTTCTTTCTCTGTCCCCCTCTCCCTCTGTTTTTTTGTTTTAAAACACCCTCACCTCAACCCTTGCCAACTGACTGCACGCCCCATGACCAATTGTTCCCTCTGTCCTCCTCCTCCTCCTCCCCTCTGCCACTCCTGTTAATACTACGACCACTCCTCCTCCCATCCATCCAACGATCTCGCTCCCTCATTCATTGTCCCCAATTTGGACACCAACCACAAATTGAAAACAAAAAACACAACATTGGCACCTCTGCGGTCCCCCCGATTTTGCCACCATCTGTCCTTCCACCACCTTCCATTTCTCCACCTCATCTACTCTCTCCCTCCTCCTCTCATGCTGTTTGAATCCCCTCCTCCTCTTGTCCTCTCTTCATTCTCTTCGTCCCTCATGCCTCTCCTTCCTCCATGGTACTGTGGCCTTCCTGTGGACCTCGCTGCCTGTGGCCTGCGGACATGTCCCGACTCCACTCCACTGTCCTCCACTCCGCTCCGTCTCTTTTCCCTGTCCCCTGTTCCCTCTCCCCCTTTGGCCCCCTGCCCCGCTGCTCCCCCTGCTGTCTCTAAAGAGCGTTACGCCACACTGCCTCTTTATTCTTTTCGGTACGTTATCATCCTTTCATCTCCTTTTTTTATTACTACTGTTACCTGGCAAGGTGGGCAAGTCTTGTCTCATGTTGTTGGCTTTGTTATTTATTTTTTTTTACCACTGATGGCTCGTCATCAGGCTTCAGGGCTATGAAGGGTGGGGGTGTCTGTTTGTTTTGGGGGGTTTGGATGACCGGTTTTGGTTGATGTGGGTTTGTATAAGGGAAGTAAGGTGAGAACCCCTCACAAAGCTGCAGCATTTCATTTGTTTTTTTTTAAAGCCCTTGTTTACTCTCCACGGGCAGTTTTTCATATTCAAAGAGCTCAACCCTTCTATTTGCATATTGCTCCACTAAATAGAAACGTAGGGACGATTTTGTCCAGAAATTAGGCAAAACGCTTTTCTAAATTCTAAAGCATCGCCCTGCGGAAGTGGAAGAACGTCAACAAATTATTTACTTATTGCACCATCCAATTTTAGGCCATTAAAATTCATTTAATTTAGTTTTCAAGATATTTTTTTTCTGTGGTTGCCTCGAGTCATTCAGTACAAAGAAAGATGAAATGCTGCTGCTCCTCTAGTGCTTGTGAGTTGACATATTCCTCGGACTATGTCACCATATTACTCTTTTGCAGTGTGGCTCAGTTACTCTGATGTAGGTATGTGCATGCTCAGTTTATTCCTGCACGTCGCGCTATCAGGCCCTCAAGTTAATCAAGTAATCAACTTTTTCTTGTGTAGATAGATTTAACTGATCAGAAACGCTCCTTGATTTATTTATTTTTCCAGCCCTCTTCAGATCTTTAACTCCCCCTTCTAAAGCAGACGTGTTGGCTTAACATGGCATCCATGTAATTGTTATCTAAGGGGGGTTGTGTAGGTTTAGTTGTAGAAATTCCACTCAGAATTGACCAGGAAATTAGTGACTAGCCTGACAATTACTTTTCAATCATACATTGTTCATGTAGTAGCAGTATTATGAATGAGTCTGATTTGATGGTTTAAATTGTTTTTGTTGCTGTGGTTGTGTGGCAATATGTTCAGGTTGTGTTGGTATCTGTTGCACGTGGATTGTGACACCTTCCTCTTCCTCCCTAGGTGTGTATGGCGACGTGATGAGGGTGAAGATCCTGTTCAATAAAAAGGAGAATGCTCTGATCCAGATGTCCGATGGCACACAGGCCCAGCTAGGTAGCTACACCCCAGACCTGCAACACACTATTTACTCTTTGATCCGGCATCTTCTTTCATCTTGTCTTTTGTTCTACCATGCATTGTTCTCAGTCTTTATTCAGTGGGTCTCAACGGAGCAAACAGTACAGGTCCTTCTCTGATAAACAGCTGGTTCCCTGTTTCTTATTATGTACTTGTTTCATTAGTTTTACTATATCTGAGTACGCTAAGTGTTCAGAAAATCTGAATGTAGAAAGGATAAGGATGGAGTTTTGATTAAGTTGATTCAATTAGCCCCAGCGGACTGTTAAAATACTAATAACTAGAAGGGCACTCGGAGAGCACACACCTCCTCCCAGGCTGATTGGCCACTTGATCACCATATTGCATAGACATGTATTGAGATCAGATACATGTACCCTGTACATAGACATTTTCTACAAACTGCTTATATTAAACAAATACAAATATCCATCCTCGTGTAGAGATAATAAACCAAAAGATTAGAACTTAATACTAGTTTATTTATTTCAAAATGTGAATATCAATATGAAACGGTGAAAATGGCCATTTATAGACGCATAGTAAAAAATATTGCAACGGTTCTAGGCTCTAGTTCTTGCTATTCAGTAAATTAATAGATCCCCCCCCCCCCCCCCCCCAAGGAAACAGATTTTGATTAACAAACTCCTTGTTAAAAGAGGTTTTCTGTGTTAGCAACTAATGAAAAACGTTTTGCCTGGTATGTTTGTGATTATGTTAAAGTATTGTCTTTCCTGTCGTCAGCTATGAGCCACCTGAACGGCCAGCGGCTGCATGGCCGGGCCATGCGCGTGACGTTGTCAAAGCATACCACAGTGCAGCTGCCCAGAGAGGGCCACGAGGAACAGGGCCTTACAAAGGACTACAGCAACTCACCGCTGCATCGCTTCAAGAAGCCTGGCTCCAAAAATTACTCCAACATCTTCCCACCCTCTGCAACACTCCACCTCTCCAACATACCGTGAGTGCTGCAGCAGGAGCCTAATTTACACTCCCACTCTTAGCCATTGTGCTCTAAGCTTTTTGCCTCTTCTCTTTTTTTTCTTCTATTTTTAGTGCTTTGGTTTAAGTAGTTGCGACAGTATTTTCTAAACATTCTACTCTAGAGGTGGATTTTTAGATTTAATCATGCCTCTTGTGCTTTTGTTTTAAACACACCTGTACGGAAACACAAATTCAAATGAGTAAAGGGAATTTAAACCCACATCAATAATTCATATTTGTTTTTTTCCCACTGCTTTTAGGCCTTCAGTGGTGGAGGATGACCTCAGGAGACTGTTCGCCAGCTCAGGAGCGACAGTCAAAGCATTCAAGTTCTTTCAGTGAGTCTCAAACCATTTACACTCCATTTTCCTGATTTATGTCCTTAAGCATAGTGAAATTCTTGTTTTTCAACCACAACACATCAAATGTTAAGCAACCCACATAAACAATACATTGTTTTCTTTTATTCAACAGAAAAGACCGCAAAATGGCCCTGATCCAGATGGGCTCAGTCGAGGAGGCAATCGAGTGCCTCATCGAGTTCCACAACCACGATCTTGGAGAGAACCATCACCTTCGAGTGTCCTTCTCCAAATCCACCATCTGAGTGCCTTCCCTTCCTCCCTCCAAATCTGCTGCCACTTGAACGCTGCTTCTCTCAAGTTCGCCTTCAGTGGAAATAGCAACCATAACACATCTGTGGCTGTGTTTCTGTGTAGAGCGTTGCTCCCAAGACCACAATTCTTAGTCATTCCACATCGTTAATAGGTTTGGGCATCAGATTTGATCAAGTCTGCTTATTGATTCCAGTTCTTAAATTCCAATTATATTCATATTTAGAGAAAAACCATACAGAAAAGACACCAAAAACTGAAATTATTTTGAATAAAAATATTGCTAATTAAGAATAATCCTTCCTGACATACACAAATTAGTCATCATGGATTTTGTGTTTGAGGTAGACCTGCTTGCTATTACATCAGTGTGTTTCACAATATGTAGACATTTTGAGGAGTCATCATTCCCCCTGAAAATGTGTTTTCAAAATGCCCTTCACTACAAGAGATGAGAGCAACCTCAGAATTAGCAACATAAAATGCTGAAAATGACAATTTCTTACCAAGATTTGGCTCAATCAGACCCACGACTCCCACACATCACATTATTTTGCCGGGCACCATTGTTACATTCCAGATTATTTGCGCCCAATAATGGAAATCATCTCTTCAGTTGTTTGCTAAAAAAGCTTCTGTCCATAATTATGTAGAAATTTAAATGCTCAGGCAAGATTTATCAAGTGGTGTCAACAGAAGTGTCTAAACTTTGATTAGATTCAGTTTTTTATTAAAAGCACTGTCTCCAGTTCCGAGCAGATCCCTGGTGCCCAAACCTAATAATCGAGTTGTTCCACCAATAAGTTCCAAGTGAGATCCTACGAAACGGGGCAACATTCTGCATTGAAACATACTGAAAGTATATCGGGAGGTAAAGTCGAGGAAGCTGATGAACTGTCGCGTTAGGTCACATTGCTTAAAATCACAAAGAAAAGACCCTCCACCGCAGATTATGTGGATGAATCGGATCAGACACACTTCAGCATTCCTTCTACTACCATAGTTGTGTCGATATATCTGTGTGTGTGTGTGTGCCTTTTTGAAATGCCACTTTGAACCTGTTCGGCCAGTCGGTAATGGGTTGAGATGAGGATTTTGTTTTTGGCTCACAGACCCTACAACTCATTTCCCAGTTTTACGTTTTGGTTTTATCTTCTCGTAACTACCCACATATTTTCTTTTGGGGGAACCATACCACTATCTGAAGTTGTCCTAATAAGAATAACATTGGTCTTGTGCCTTACTTTGCCCCAACCAGATTGCCTTAAGCATTGCTCTGGCTTCATTTCGAAATCGTGGTTCTCAAAATGCCTTTTTATTTTTTCTCCTCCATGCCTATTTGGTGTGTACCAGCATTTGTAAAATTGGGGAAAGTGGCTTATTCATTGTTTCTTCTTATGTAAGGATTTGTATGCATATAGCCTCATCATATATATATGTAGAAACTATGAATGTAAGTCAGTTAGATGCCTAATATCCTTGCTAGGTGACGTAGCTCTATTAGGTGTATTGTGGCAGGAGTGCAGCGGTATTCAGGCTTCCTGTCCTGCAGTCCCCCATTCACCTCCATTCAGTCCTCTGCAGGGCCGGGGGGGGGTGGCCGTGGGCCTCATTTAACCATATTATGTTCATTTGTATGTGGACGCGTATATTCATTTATCTTTCTTTTTAAATGTTAGCATTTACATGTGTATCACTTCTAAGCTTAACTGGTAACCTACATGTAGTGGCTGGGTTTGATCATTATCACAGTGCCTTGACTGCTTGAGTCTTAAATCAGAGGCTGAAACACTTAGTGGCCTGGTCAGTTGATTTTGTTGTATACCTCTAATTCAACTGTGTGATCTTACCTGTCTGCATAGATGCCTTTATCCCATTCTATTCAGGTAGCCGTACCTGTGAGAGGGCAGCTGGGAGGCATTCGTCAAATTGATAGCAACAACGGTCTTGGACTGTGTCTACAAACCCAGTGTATTTCTCTTAAATTCAGGATTAACAGGATTACAGGGTGAGCCAACCCTCACCCATCCCCTGTCTGTGTCCCCTTACGCCACAGTCAGGTTCTCTAGTGCACTTTTCCTCAATGATAGGTCCAAGTTGGCACCGTCACGCTGAAGTCTTAAAACGTCACATTCCTGCGTGCCTCAAGCACCAGATATCACAGCCTGGACCACTAGTCTCGGACCAGATACAGACACGCTCTCTCTATTTTTGTAAAAGATTGTTATGCATGATTTAACAAAGCTTCATGTAGCTGCAAACGGTTATTGCTGTTAAGGACCAAAGTATCTTCTATCCCTGCTGTTTTTGTAGTGTTGTGATTTCTTAAAGGGTTTTTTGTCACATTCCTGTTATTCCACAAAAAAAAAAACCAAGGCTTTGATTTTCCTTGTTTCTGTTCCTCAGAACAGTTTGGACGAACGTCACAGAGCTAAATGAGTTTTGGGTAACACCGTATACTGTACCCCTTTTGTTTGATTGACTTTACAAAGAACCTAATTTGGCTAGCGCTCGCTTTAGAAGGGATCCTTAATTGATCCTCAGTCCTAGCTGTGATGTTGACAGTGTAGATTATATGCCTTTCAGTTTCTGTTTAAAGCTTTTATTTTTCTCTCCTTTTTTTTATATGGGGGCGGGATGGGGTTATTGTATGAAAGCGGGATCGATGGTTGTATATATTCGTGTTTTTGTACCACAAAATCATTTGGATTATATCCACTTTACGTTCAAAACATGTATATTTTGATAAAACAATACAGACCTATTGAGCTCTTTGGAGCTGTAAAAACAACAAAAAAACTTTTGTAACACAAAGACATTAAACCTATCTGAACACACAGAAGTGTCTCTGTATGTGCCCCGCTCCCCTCCCTCCCCCCCTTGCAGTTCTGTTCTTGTCTCTTGCATCTTCTGCTGCCTTCAATAAATCTTTAGTTTGTTCCCTCTTTCATCTGGCCTCATTTGGTTTCTGTCTCTTCCTCTCTGTCCTGTGGACCTGCTGCTCTGTGTCGGTTAACATCTCGTGTAACACTTTCCACATTTCTCATCCTGTTGTACTACTGGTGAGGTTTTAATTTTCATTTATTTTAAATCTTTTACTATATTTCCAACTTTGTACTCATCCCATCTGAAACCTGACTGACTGCTCATCTGGGCTCAGCTCAATCCCGCTACAGTGCTTTGATGAAACTGCTGCCGCGATGATGGCAGGGTGGGGAGTTAATTCGATATGCAACGCCGGATGTTCCCCCATTCTCCATGATTCAGAATAATCCTCCTGTGCTCAGCTTTGACCTTTTCCAGTTTTTAGCAGATCCCGTCTTACTCTGAGAAGAAGAGGAGAAGAGTTGCTGTGGAAACCAAGTCGCTGTAGCTCATCAAATTAAATATTAAGAGGGAACACAAATGTAGAATGCCTGGCATCCTTGGGCATCACCAAGTTTGTCAAGGAGAAGAATCCCATTGACAAAGTAGTTGTGCACCTCCTGAACCACCAGGGGGAGGTGTTGCTCTCCGGTGGTGCAGAAAGGCTGTTGAGCAGAGGTGACTTTACCTGCCACTCACAATGTCAATAGTTAGTGGCTTAATCTCAAGTGCCTGCTCGAGCTTTCTGGCCTCATTCCTTTTTTTCCCCCTTTCTTTGGCTTACTCACAAAGCAGCGCAGAGGATTAACCTCGGATCTTCTTGACTTTTCGAAAGGGACAAATGAGGGAATCTGGTCCAGTGGTGTTTGCATTCGAAGCTGGATTTTCTCGTCTAATCCCAGTAGTTTGTGGAGTGTGGTCTTAAACACGGCGAGCTCTGCATTTGTATGAATCTCACAGAAAGAGGCACTTGTTCTTCTTCTGTTATTGCTTTGCATAAGGAGGCATGCTTGAAGGTCACATTTAAAAACAGACACCAGACAGAAGATGTACACGAAAAACTAAACATGAAAAAACCAAAATCTCTGCAGAATGTGAAAAGACTTCTCTTATTTTAATGTTGCCCCAGAGTCTTTAGTACATGTTGGGCTGTAAACATCTTCCCTGCCAGTAAGGAAATGACTCCATGGCAGCAGCCTGGTGCTTTGATGCTGCTTTGATACCTCAGACCCTTGTTTACTTGGAGCGTTTTTAGAAATTCACTCGGCATCAGGACTAATTTAGAGCAGAGAGCGGTCCAAATGGAGTCCTCCTCCCGGAATATGTCGGAATGCGAGGAGATTGCATAACTCAAAGTGAGAGGATCCAAATATATATATATATATATATTTTTTCTTTTTTAGTTAACCAAATTCCTGAATTTATTGGCTCAAACAAATATGCTGCTTGACAAATTCAGACAGATTAAATTCAATTAACTGCAACTGGGTGGTATCTGCGGCAAGGGCAAACATTTTATTTTCTGCAATCATGATCCAAAGTCCTGTGTACTCTCTGAGCTCGGTTGCACCATCACACTATCTCCAAAACTTGCCTTTGTACTTTTAACTACTTCAGTGTGTTGTCTGCACCCCACCCCACCCCCCTCTGCCATTTGTTTGCCAGATCCAGACCCTTGGGATGTCCCTGGCCTCATCCGGCGCTGACTAAATGCAACCATGTGGGGGTGGGGGGGTGATTCCCAACACATCTGGCAACATTTATTTACATCAGCACTGTGGTCTTTAATCAAGCAAATACTGGCAAACATCAAGGCCACACACAAACACACACACGCGTGGAGGCTGAGAGGGCGCGCACGTGGTTCAAGAGACTGATCCTGGAGGTAATTTATCACATGTTCAATGTCCACAAGAGACATAATCACAGAGGGCGAAAAACCCACTGGATGTCTGATGCGAGACTTAAACGTTGGCCGAATTTAAATGGATGCTTTGTTAGTCAACATTAAATCGTCTTGATTTGCGGTTTAGGTTCTGGAGCTGGGAGATCATTCACATGTCCATAATTTATCTCTCTCCAGCAGAGTTAAACTGCAGAGCAATCACAGACTTAACCAGCTATAAATTCCAGGCTTTAAGACCCTTTTTACGGAGCCGTGCATCCATACTTACTCACACTAATTTGGATTTAGGATCACTTAAAGAGTCCCTCGTAGCAGAGTCCTCCCCACTCTGTTTAGTCTGCAGAGCTTACATGAGATTTAGCCTCACTTTGAGAGTGACAGAGTCGAGGAGGAAAAGGCCCGGAGCCGGGGTGAAGGATGTCTCAAATCTGGAGTGGCTCCCCCCCTTTAAAAAAATAAAAAAAACAAGCCACCAGGAACCTATCCACCTGTTTACATATGCACGCCTCAGACAGATGTTGAATAATTCATCCAGAGAGGCGGACAACATGCAGCTGTATTTGGGTTATGGGGGGTGCATGGGTTTGCCGCCCTACCTGAATTTAGCAGCCAAAAATTATAGGCATTACTTGGCAGGCAGAGCAGGGCAGAGTAAAACTAGGACAGTTTGCATAATGGATCCGACCGAGAGGCACAATCCGATGTGAGAGATGGAGCCGCAGAAAGGTTCCTTTTTAAAATGATATCATGGGCCTTTTTGGAATCGGGCGTGACAAGTCCACGTTTGATTTATTTATCTTTTTTTTTAGCAAATCAGGAGCCGGAGGAGTTTGTACACTGCAGAAAATCCTTTGCCTTTCCCAGGGGCAGATCCAGGGATGGGATCGGGGGGGGCACCGGCCCCAGCTGAAATCTGGTTGGCCCCCTGTCCAGTCATTTTTCTTTATTCTTCTAATAAACAAGCCCCTTACTAAGGGTCAAAGTTCAATAAAGTTGAAGCCCAAGCAAAACCACACTGCATTTCACCTCGCCACATGAAGCAGATGTTTTATTCGGCTCCTCGCTCGTGCAGATTGGAAGTGAACAGGAGGCTAAGGACATATTCACGTATCTGTGTCCGGGCTCTCTCAAAACTCAACAACACATTTCTTGAGACTTTATTTTCTTAGCCTTTTGATGCATGGGAAGTACCTTTTCTAAATGTGATGTGTGGCTTTGTTCAAAGCTTCAGAACTGATCGTAAACAAGGAAGGAATTAAATGAGCTGATGAACATATGAATTGTATTTCTCTTTATTCATTGTTTTGGTTGATGCCCCTTCAGGAGAGTGCAACTGAATGAATGAATCCTCTTGTTGCTTCTTCACTTCATCATTCTCCTCTTTACTGGCACATTAGGAAAAAACACTTGGTGGAAACAATGCAGCGCCTACTTCTCTCTTTCTCTCTCTGAGTCTGAATGCCTAAGATGGATGTGTCTGTGAGGAGCACTCTGCGCGCACACAGACACACGCACGGCAGAGGCATCAGGGGTGGCAGCGCTCTGTCATTCACAGCCATCAGGGGGTTTATGGCTCACAGGTTTTAGACTTGGTGCTGCAGCCGCTTGCCCTTTGGGCCTAATGGACACTGATGGAAAATGACTCCAGTGTTCCAGCGATCCATCAGACGCCCTATTTCTCCTCTTTCTCTCTCTGTGTGTGTGTGTGTGTGTGTGTGTGTGAGCGTGTGAGCCTCATCCATCAGGACGCAGCTTTCAAACTGACCGTGAACTTCTTGAAACAGGAGAAATACGTCCTCTGATTGCGCATGTTCTTAATTCCTGTCGCAATAAAAGCTTGAGTCCACTTTTCTAAAAATAAGACCATGTTTAATTGAGTTGCACGGTTTCCAAGTTGTGCATCAGCAGGGCGCAGTGAGTCAGCCAACCCCGCGTCCCCGGAGTGAGCGCGTCGCGGCGCGGCACGGCACGGCTACAGACCCCGCCCGCGCAGAAAGGAAAGAAAGAGGGAGAGATATATGGGAGAGAGAGAGACAGGAGGGGGTGGGGGCTACTTAGGCTGCACCGAATCAGGCTGCCGGAGAGCGTTTGTTGCCGCCGTCGGTGGAGGTTGCACCGGAGCACGTTGGGATTAAAGCTGTGATCGCCACCAGCGTGACGCACGGGGAGAGAAGTGCAGGCGCGTTGGATGAGAGCCGGTGGCACCAGGTGGAGATGCTGCAGGAGCTCGCTGTGTGAGGAGGATGCTCCCGTCTCGCTTCCCGGTGGCGTGCGCGACAACTTTGGACTGAGATATATCGCAGAGGAGCGTGTCCGTGTGCGTGGGATGTATTTCCTCCAAATGCAAGAAGAAGGAGAAGAAAAGCTCCAGTGGACGTAGTTTTGTGCCCGTGAAGAGATTTTTTTTTATTGCGCCGCGAGAGGAGAGAACAAAAGCGTGCGTCAGGCTCAACACGAATGTGGGTAAACAAGTGTGACGGCCTGTTCGGACGTGTCTCGTTTGTGTTGATGAGTAACGACAGAATTACAAACCTCGGATGAGCTCTGGGAGGTGATTTGTTACAGTAGTCGTCGCATGGAGAGAGGGGGGATCTGACCCAGGTATAGCGCATCCATCTCCCGCGGCCGTGCGTAATGGGAGAAAAGTTTCGGAACCTTTCCGAGGAGACGCACACGCAGCTTCCCCGCGCTCGTCTGTAACATGTGAATCCAGCTCCCGTGTCTGCGCAGGACCAAGTTTGAAAGTGAATTCCAAGCGTCCAGTATGACTTGAGACGCCACAGAGGGTCCATCGGAACTCGCATCAAGCCGGAGAACGATCCATGACGCGGTTTGTCCAAAGACGCGCAGACGGACATTGATGATCTAGAGAGGATTTCTCCTCCTCCTCCTCCTCCTCCTTCTTCTTCTTCTTCTTCTTCTGCAGCAGCAGGAGCAGCAGCAGCGGTGCATTGAAAGCCTGATCCCGGTTATAGAGAGAGGTCCCCCCCCCCCCCTGGATGTCTATGATGTTGTGCCAGCTCGGGCAGAGGGGTGTGATGGAGGTGGTGGTGCTGACCGTCCTGTCCTGGGTGTCCGTGTGGGCAGAGGAGAAGATCATATTCGACAGACACGCTGTCTACTGGAACAGCTCCAACCCCAAGTGAGTTCTAGAAGCGGTGTTGTTTATTTACCTCACTCTACCTTTTATCTCTGTTTTAATTCTTTGCCCTTTTACTTCCTGTTTGGGGCAAATATTGTGTTTGCAGGGTTACACGCACACACAAAACACACACAGATGCATACAAGTGGAAGAGTGTGTTCAAGTGTGCATATGTTCATGCACACTGGATATTTTGTTCTGTGGCACAGGGAACCTTTTGTTTAAGACAATGAGGGCATCTTGCCTCCTCTCCCCATCAACGTCTAGAGATTTACCCCCCCCCCCCCCCCCCCCCCCCCCCCCCCCCCCCCCCCCCCCCCTCTGTCTCTCTCTCTCTCTTTCTCTTTCTCTCACTCTCACTCTCACTCTCTCTCACACACACACACACACACACACACACACACACACACACACACACACACACACACAAACACACAAACAAACACACACAGAGCGTTTACCTGTCTTTCATAATTTCAGTGCCTTTATTTCCCTGTCAATTACAAGCATTTGTGCAAAAATCACATCCTTAAACACACAAGCAAGCAAACAAATAACCGCACACACACACACACACACAAGGTTGCACACACAATACATGCGTGTGCATCGACACACACAGGAACACACACAGGGTCGTCTGTAGCCAGGCCTCTCATTGACATGGGGCAGAGCACACTTGGTCCGTCTGTCTAATGGTTTGTGACAACCTGGTCTGCCTCCCTCTTTCTGACTCGCTCTCTCTCCCTCACTTTCTCTCTTTCGCTCTCGCTTTCTCACCCATCCTCTTCCCCCCCTCTCTCTCTTTCTCTTTCTCTTTCTCTCAGTCTCTCTCTCTCTCTCCTCTTGTTTTTGTCCTCCCTCTCTCGCAGGTAGATAAATAAACAGTGCTCCGTCTCCCTGGCTCACTGCTGAATTAGTCTAAACTAACGGGTCTGTCTCTCTCTCCCCCTCTCTCCATCAACCACACACACACAGACACACACACACACACGCAGAGATGCAAACACACACACTGAGCTAACAGGCCCGTCTCTGACTGCATCACTTTTCCACAGAAGGCTTCTCAAATATTTAACAGGCAAGGGGGAACATTTTCTCCCTTTCTCGCCGTCTCCTTCTCTCTTTTGGTCTTTTTTGTCTCTCTGTGCCTCCTCTTCCTCACCACACACACACACACACACACACACACACACACACACACACACACACACACACACATGTATGCACAAGTACCTACACATTGCAGACATCACATTGCACATTTAGGCTACTGTATGTGGCTGGTTGCTGGGGGCGCTGTTATTCCATCAGCATCATACGGAGAGTTTTGAAGCAGAAAGAGGCCACATCAAAAATGCATTGCTACTAAAGCAATGAATCTAAGCTCTGGAGCCCTGGCGAGGTTGGTTCCCCCTGTTAGACACTGGCACCGCCATTGCTCACGCTGCGTCGTTTTTCTGCACTCGCTCACACACAACCCGGTCCCGCTGTACTTGCGAGGACCCGCCGCTGACAACAATTCATTCTCTGACTTTAATCTAAACCTAATTCTCTTTGCAAACTTTGAGGATTATGGCGAGTGGTTTGAGAGACGGGTGAAAGGAGGAGAGGAGAGGAGACGGACACCAAAATACGTCCTTGTTAAATTTGCAGGGCAATTCGTGTTTTTTTTACAGTGTTGGTTTTATTTACAAATGTTTTTCGCTTAAATTGTACGACTGTTTTCACGGAGAAGTCGTCAAACAGTGTGAGAGAGAGACAAGTAGTCGCACAATCTGGTAAACAAACTCAAGGGTTATTGCTAATTTACTGGGAAGAAGAAATAATTAATTCAAAATCTTATTCAAGTAAAAGTACAGAAGTATTATCAGGAAAGTATTGTGGGTTTTCAGTGGGGAGCTTGTTTTTGTGTTTCCCAAGCTCGGGGTCAGGTCCCTTCGAAGGGTCAGAAGATGGATGGTGCAACGAAATTAGTAGCAATCCACAAATGCACTCACATAATGGAAAATATTTTTTAAAAGTTGAAACGGTACTGATTTAAGCATATGAATAAAAATATCATTAATATCATTTTTAATCCTGGACGTTTGTGAGAAAGATCGTTCGCCCTTACAATTGTTGACAATAATTGACACATACAGTTTTTATACATTATATTTAATCGGCAATTTTACAAAACATTCAACCAATTTCATAATTCAAACAATCATCCAAAATATTACAAAACCCAATTTCCTCCCATATTAAAACAAACAAAAACAACATACGATAATAAATCTTGAAGCCAATGGCTCTGGGTACGTTTCCATTTTGCCACATGCAGAAAACCATCATTGCACACGATCCTAAAATGTTCCTTCTCTCCGAACGTATTTTCCCTGGAACATTTCATGTAGGTTGTTTCCAACGTGAAAATAAAAAGTAAGAGGTCTCACTCGTCTTTAGAAACAGAACGATTTGGTCACGAATCACTGCAGAGAAGCTCGGAGACCAAATCCAGGAATAATGCGTCTCATCCAAGCTGAGGAAGCAAAGTGACACCAAAACCTGTGAGAGTGAACATCTGTGCGTCTTGATCGAACGCACGACACCGAGCGCACACAGCCTGTGTTGAGCCGTCAGGACGCGTTGCCCGCGTCCATCAAAACTTGTTCCCGCCAACTCGGCTCGACAAGGGCGTTCTCCCCGCAAGGTCACGAGTGCCGACTTGGAATTCGCAGAAGTGATAATCACCCGCTGCTTCTCGGCGCCGGTGGTAAACTGTGTGTGTCTCCGAAAAAAAGAGAGAATGGACGGAGGGAGGACTGCATGAAGCGATGAGTCACAACACAGTGGAGGGAACTTTTTCTGAAATGGTGCCAGGGATAATGCTGGTTATTGTTACTGCAGTCCTACTTCCATTCTGACTTTTCCTCAACACAAGCAGAGAGCGCTGCAGTGTGAGATCTGCGAGGATGATTCCTCGTATTTATCAGTTACTTGATTTATTCCATTGATCCGTTTTATATAAACAAGCTTATTTCAAATGTAAACCTTATTTTTCAAAGCTGCCGTAGTCAATATCTTTTTTTATTAATGATGGATCAAATCAATATGTGTGTGTGGGAAAGTTCTTCTTTGTGAATTATGATGCAGCTCTGCAGTGTTTTGCTTTTCTCACCTGGAGCTGTGTTTTATTCTAAACGCTCTGTCAAGCATTTCTGGGC
Source organism: Hippoglossus hippoglossus (assembly GCF_009819705.1). NCBI lineage: Eukaryota > Metazoa > Chordata > Actinopteri > Pleuronectiformes > Pleuronectidae > Hippoglossus > Hippoglossus hippoglossus. Next base: position 5,941,972 of record NC_047172.1, on the reverse strand, counting down.
TTGCAGATTTTTTAAAAGTGTAAATTAATCTAAATGACCAAAGCGTTGCATTTTTATACTTTGCCCCAGATGTGTGTATCTCCGCCAAGCAGGTTATGTGTTTGTCTGTTAGTTTTCAGGATTACACAAAACCTACTGGTCTTTTTTACCACTAGGTGGAAGGAGGCCAATTGGGTCAATGAAGAACACATCACATTTTCGTGCGGGAATATTTTTATTACTTTCTTAAACGAGATGAGGTGGTTTTCAGCATTTTCCTTGATTTCTTAGAAAGTAATTCATGGATCTGGATGAAAAAAATCCTACACATTTCGGGGACTGTTATTTATCAGTGTGTACAAGTTAAGATACGATAAAACTTTATTGATCCCACTCAGGAGGAAATTTTCCTTTTTACAGCAGCAGACATATCAGATCCAAGGTGCAGATCTAAATAAAAGACCTGGATCTAAATGTGGTTTCATCAGAGGACTGCTGGAGCTGTGAGCTTCTATTCTACTTTGAGGCATTTGTCTATATTTTCAAAATGAATGTGGGTTAGATTAAATCTTGTCTGTGCCGTTCGGTGGACTGAAAAACTGACATTTTAAAAATTTTAACTGCAGAGACATCGTCCCAGTTACTCCCACAAATCTCCAGACCTCTATTAGAACTACCTGCTCTCAAAGTCGTCCCAGAGTGAAACTTACATGAATTTTTCAACGTTTTCCGGCGCCACCACATCGAAATTATACCCCCCCCCCCCTCCCCCTTCTACAATGTGACAGAACAACTTTGGGAGAGGTGGAGAATTTGGGTGAACTGACCTTTCACAAATTGACATTTTTACCGAGGCTGTGGACACTGTTTCTCCATATCTCCCACTGCCGGTGATGTTTTTAAATGGTTCCAGGGGACGTCTGTCTCCGTCCTCTCTTGTCCGACACAGTCCCCCTCCTGCTCTACTTTTCTCCTGCAGGCTGTCCGGGGGGTGGGGGGGATTAATCACCCTCCACGCCGACGTGTTTTAATTGTGTTTTCTCTTTACCTGCTAATTAATGGTGCTGTCGGTGCGTCGGCCAGCTCCGCGTAGCAGCGCCTTGATCTCAATGAGACTAACCTGGATAAGTCAAGATGAATAAAACGAGTTAAACAAATGTTTCTGCTTGAGGGAGGAGGCATACTACAAATTGGCCAAACCCTTTTTTTTTATCAAGCGGCCTGGCTCCCGACAAGCCTATCTCTTTCAAGGTCTCGCAGGATAATAGAAAATGTATTAGATAATCCAATTCAAACAGCTCCGGCCGCTCCTGGTCACGGCGGGGAGCAGAATTCACACACACTCGTGAGTGTTGTCCGTCCTCCTGGTGCGATGAGATACGTGGAGCCGCACACAGTAACAAAGTACCGTAACACACATTATCACAACAATAGTGCAACACTGGAACAGGATCTGGAAATCTCCCAGGCCCCACATAAAGGGATTTCTGTCACATGCAGGCAGGAATACAGGAGAATCGCGCACACACACACACACACACACACACACACACACACACACACACACACACACACACAGACACACAGACACACACACACAGACACACACACACACACCTACACACCAGTCGCAGCCAGATTTAGGTCACAAGCTCACACACACAATTGCATACAACCAGAATGGCTGTCTGCTGAATACATGGTTAGGCAGCCTGCATTTATCTATTTACTCACAGCCGTGCACACACACACACACACACACACACACACACACACACACACACACACACACACACACACACACACACACACACACACACACACACACACACACAGTCAGTGGAAGCTAGATACAGGGGAGCGTACGTGCACACACTCATATGCTCGGACACCCAGACTGGCTGTCTGTTGGGTAAAAACCCTTTTTCCACTGGCTGGCTGGCACACAAGCTGCATGGGCACACACACACACACACACACACACACACACACACACAAACACACACACACACACACACACACACACACACACACACACATTGGGGACCCCTCTGGCTCTTAAAGCTTTCAGGTGAGGGGCTTTGTTCACCCCGAGCAGCTAATGTGCTCAGAGCAATGGTTTCCCCCCCCCCCCCCCTGCACCCACACACACAACACACACTCAGACTCACATGCACGCACTCACTCACTCACACACACACACACACACATAAGCACTCACTGGTTCAATGGTCCAGAAGGAGCACCTTATCTAATCCCACGGTTTATCCTTCAAAAGACTTTCTTTTCCTTTTCTTCTTTGTTCCTCCATCGCTCCTCGCGCTTCATCTCTGTGTCTTTGAGGAACTCCGTGTCAGTGGGAAGCGCTGATGGTTGACGACACTCTCATTCTGTGGGACAGAATCTATCTCCTTGGAGACACACACACACACACACACACACACACACACACACACACACACACACACACACAGAGAAGTATCTTATACACCGAGCACCCACACACACACTGCAGACAGCAGGTTTCATATGTACACACATGTTCATGCACACGTATCAACACACACACTCGAGCACACCAGGAGTCCTTCCGTCTTTCTGTTGTGTCCCCTGTGGCGCGCAGTTATGTGTGTAGTCACTAGCACTTTCCCGGCCCAACCGCACACACACACACATGCACACACACACACACACACAGATTTGCATCCAATTTACATGTAGACGTGTAGTCCCCCTCTCTCAGTTGACAGTTTGTCAGACTCAAACCTGCCCCTGGGTTAAATCCATCTTACACTGCCACTACCACCACCACCACCCACTCCAGCTCTCCTTCCCTCCATCCCCTCCCCTCTCTTTTCTTCCTCCTTATCAAGCTCTCATCTTCCACTCTGCCCTTATCTCTCTTCTCTCGTATCACGACCCCCCCCCCCCCCCCCCCCCCCCCCCCCCCCTCCGCCCTCCCTCTCTTGGCCCGTCGGAATATGTGCTTAGCATGTTTTCTTTGTACAGGACCTCGCTCCGTCCACGCTGCCTCAGGCAAACTCCGTCTCTAAGTACACGCATAAAGCTGCAGCTACATCAGTTTACATGTTCTCGCTGTGACCTACAGCAACGGGCCGCGTGTGTGTTTGTCTTAAATATCAGCCGCGGTGAAGCTCTCGTTGGGAGACACGGGTCTCAGGAGTGATCCGTGGGATCCAGAGCTGCTCACACTGAGCTAAATATGATAGTTGGAGTAATTAAAGTCGGGGCTCCTGCCTCGCAAATTATTTCTCCGAGCTCAGCAGGAGAGAGGGTTGCATAACGAGATGGAGTGTGGCTGATCTTAGTCATCAGCGCATTCAATACGGTGATTGGCAGGAGGAGGTCATCTGAATATTCAGACGCATTAGGGTGGAACAGTTTGTCTGCTGGTATTAAATGCACTGCCAATTCCTTTGGTTCCACTGTGAAAGTCAAAAAGTGAACATTTGACGTGTGTTCTCTGTGTGTTTGACCACGTATGGATCATGTGAACAGAGCCAACACGTGTGTGTGTGTTCAGTGCAGTGGACAAACACACACAGACCGGCATGTATGACGAGGCCCGCTGACCCCTGACCTTCACATCCAGGAAGCACAGAAACCATTTGGATATCGGCACGTTTTGGAAAAGTCTCGTTTGTCATGTTACAAACCAGACAAATGTTTTTTTAAATGACCTCATCAACAAATGAGACCAAAAATAAACCAAGAACACATCAGAGACAATTTCAACCACATTCAATCAGTCGGGTGCTGTTCATGTAAAAAGAGTTGATTTAATCACTGAACTTTAGATCATTTATCTAATAGAACAGCCACTAGTAAAAATATGCAGCGGCTCTGTAAAGCTGCACCTTGAATCCACTCACTAGTCCCTACTTCACTATGTAGGGACTTCTGTATAGAGGATTATATAGTGAGCTGACGTCTTTGTGGAAGGATTATGATGTACAACAGTATTTACCATGATCTTCATCTCAGTTTAACATTTGTTGATTGGCACCAAACACAAAGTACGGCCGATGTATTCAGTCATAAACCAAAGCGCTGGACAAATAAGAATTTTGGCCTCATGATGGCGCTGCATCAAATTATACGAGATGACGATAGTTTGTATAAATCATCACGAAGAGATTCGATTGTTTGCTGGTCCCAGAGTCAGATGGATTCAAAGCGTGTCAACATTTCACGGCACTCCGTCAATTAACAGTTTTACATTACTGAGAATGGAAAATCTTTGTGTTTTGGCTCTGACGCCCGGTTAAACAGCACAAGCAATCGACTTTGTTTTATTTTAGAGCAGACGTATTGACTTTTCCACCACTGATTACATTAATGATGGTTGCATTGCATGCGCTGGTTCCAGAGGCAGACTCCCAGTGCATGCTGGGTCACTGGCACAGCGTCGGTGATGTGATTAATTACACTTGTGCGTGCCCTGCTATGACAAGCCAGAATGTTTGTAGTGAGAAAGAACAGTTTGAGGACAACAACGTGCGTTCATGGGTGAAATTGATGAGCCTTTTAGTGCTTTTCCTTTCATTCTACAGACCAAAAATATAATGTGCAGAATATGTTTTATTATGAAGAAAAATTGGTCGCAGTCCTAGATTTTAACCTTTAGTTGTCAACCACTCTCAAATAAACTGAACTAAAAGGTATTTTTCAAGTCGAATCCCAGTGAAAACACAGTTTCACAGATTTCTGCACTTAGTTTGAAACAAATCGCAGACATGCATATTGCACAATTTGGAAAATGACTGCGTAAAAATCAGCTTGTAAATTACTTATGTTCTGTATCTTTTATTAAGAGCACCTTTTGATCTCTCTGCTATTTCTACCATGTCACTTGATCTTTACATCTTCCTAACAAGCCGACGACGACCCGGGCTCCTGTGCTGATTCGCTCCGCCACTCATGTGTCATTTATCTGTTAGAACTGGAAAAATCGACGTCAGATCGAAAAGAATCTCTCCAGCCCCTTGATTTTTATTCCTCTGCGGCGGTGACATCTGTGATATTCTCACCTCATTTTTAAGATGAAAGGTTTTGTTCTTTCTGTTGTTAACGGTAGTGGCTTGGAATCATAATCCTGGTCGTAGGTTCCCCCTAAAGAACATCTCGCCCCTGAGGCAATGAAACCAGACCTCTCCAATGCATTTTTCACAGGAAGGTGCCCCCTTTTCCCATCCTGCCCTCGAGTGTCTGTGCACGCTGCACAACATCATCATCATCTGATCTGCCCATAGGAGGGTAATGATCTGTTTAGTATGTCAGCAGCATGGCCATGAATCTGTAATGTGATACGAAATGTTTACTCAACTTTGGGTTGTTCACGCAGAGGAGCAGGTTGAAAGACTTGAGTAAAGATCCGATGCTGCTTCTGTTGCTATCCCCTTCCACTAATGAGGTTTGTTGATGTTAATGACTGTGGCAGCGATGGCGGCGGTGATGCAAGCGCTCGGAAACAACCTGGGGAGCTCCCAGGAGTTGTTGTTTTAATGGAGAGAGAAAGAGAAAAAGGTTCGCGCCAGGAGATAAAGTCAGTCAGAGAGTGAGCCGGGGGTGTTAAGAAGAGACGGAGAGGCCAGCAGACGGGATGAAGGAATGAAAGCATGAATAAGAACGGACAAAATAGCGAGATACCAGCCCGGAATATGAAAGATGCCAGGCTGCACTCAATACACAGCGAACAATGGGCATTGTCATTCCTGCTCCATCCTTGTTTCTGCTCCCCTCTAATACTTTTCCTCAGGTCGCTGCTGGTTGTGCTGATTGTGTTGGCCGAGCAAAAGAATAGGACTCGTCTTCAGTTCAGTCTGGGACTCTGATGGGACCCCGGCCGCTCAGTCCTCCCATATAGACCAGCTGCAGGCGGATAATAACACATAACACTATTGTCTGGCCGAGGCCTCGCTTTGGCCCCAAGACACCGCAAAAAAAAGACGAAAAAAATGTGAAGGGGAAATAGAGAGATCTGCTTGAGGGATTAATATGAAGAAGGACAAAAAGTTGAATGTACAACAAAGGCCATTTCTTTATTTCTTTAAAAAAACAAAAAAACAAGACGAGGGTTTGTGGCAGCTTAAAAGCGAAGGAAGAGAAATTAGGTGGAAGAAGAGAGTGAAAGTGGTGGGAATCAGCGGCGTTGAGAGGAAAGGAGGCAAAGGCACATTACTTCTGCAAGTATGAGTCAGGCGAACGTGCAGCGGTGTAGCTGGAGAGAAAGCAGCTATAAGCGCATGGTTGGATGGTCCCAGCAGGTGGGTGTCGAGGGGCTGGTATTACAGGGGAAACATTGGCCTTTAGCATGGAGCCTCGCCCAACGTTTAAGATGCCCTCTGGCGCTCACAGCTTTTTACAATGAGAAAGCTGGCATTTAAAAAAAGAGATGATGCGCTGCAGAGATGGAAAGATGCCGCCCCTCCGTGTTTATTTCCCACAAGCCGTCAATTCAATTAACAGCTGACCCTGGTAACTTTCATGCCGATAATCTCTAGTTCTTTATTTATTTACTCTTTTATCAAAGGATTTTGGCAACTACGTTCATCCTGACAATTGTTGGACCCGTGTTTTATGACAACAAGTTTTTTTTCTCCTTGTCATCCTGCACAGCAGCATTATGAGACTCACACATATCACGTGCATGTGTTGGAGGAACCACGAAAATCTGCTTTTCATCTTTGTCCAAAAAAATAAATAAATCCCCAGTAGATTTTCAAACAGCAGGAGTGAGTCAAACAAAAGAAGGATGGAGTGAGTCATTTGCATTGTAATCCATCAGACAAGGCAGAGGGAAATGGAGTAATTCCCAGCCAGCTACCTTGATTTCATCCAGAACGGGGGGGCGCCGCAAACAAACCCCTCATTTTACGCCACGCTAATGGAACATAATAAGGCTGAAACAACAGATGTTCCAGCACTGCCATGATTTTGTCGCTGCTTCATGCCGCTCGGTGCCGAGGCTGCTGACTGACTTGGCCCCTCTGATTCCTGCACGCCGCCTTCTGCTTCAGCGTGTGTGTAAATTTATCTGAGCTGCAATTTTCCTTATTACCTGCAGAATAATCCTCACCTCAGGTCTAATCCTGGGCTAAGCCCGACTCTGAGGGCTTTATATTAGAAAACTGGCCACTAATCTGATGTGCCTCCAGATAGGGAGCACGAGAGCAGGCGATGATGACGGCGGTGATGATATTGATCCCTCTGAGACGAGAATGGCACTCAGCAGAGTGCAGATACCTCCGCCAGGGCCAAACGATCCTGCACATGATCGTCTAGCTCTCATAGGAATATGATATATATATAAAGTATTGTTGAAGCAACACCGAATAAATGAAAGTTCCCTCATTATCTCCTCACCACTGTGCCGATGGAGGTGGTGGGTGAAGTGATTGAATTCACAAAAGTTTCAGGGGTAAACAGCGTTGCAGCCAAATCCAATACAATTGAAGTAAATAGTGAAAAATTCTTCAAACGAAAACAAAATCCCACAAAAATCATCAAATGCCTCCATGCTGCTCCTGTGGTGTCGTCCAAGTGTCCGTAAGCTCCGACATTCAAATTCAACTCGAAATGGTGTCATTCACACCGTGTTTTTAACCTAAATGTCCACAGTTCATCCAGAGGAGGATATCAGAGGATGTTTAGGCTATGAATATGGTGTAAATTATCTGGTTTTGAGTCGAATTTAAATGTTTTTCATTGTTTTGGATGAACTATCCCTTTAATCCACATCCTCACCAAAAATCGAAAGGGATCCACGCAAAATGTAATGTGTTCATTCTTGACCCAGGTCACATCCCTTCGAAAACACGACCCCTTCAGGCGAGCTCATGACGAAGGTGATTCCAAACGGAAGAGTGAGAATGAAACGTATGTCTGAAGATGTGAGATTTGTTATTGAGTCTAGAGAATCATTATAATTGCCGAATCCAGGCTAGAAAAACTTGTCTTCGGACGGAGTAAACATAAATTAGAAACTCTGCACCTAATACATCACAGCTCCAGGACAGGTGCAGATCCATTCAGTACACCGAAGTTGCAATAGTTCATCTGGAGTTGCGGAGGACGCTGACAGCCTCCGGGACAAAAGACCTTTTACAGGTTGTTCTCGGCCATCTGCATTTTAAAGCACCGGGCGGGGGGGGGGGGGACCTCAGACTCATGCAGGAGCAGCCTCTCCTGCAGCAGACTGATGAATATCTCCCCAACACGTCGAGTGGCTCGAAAAAACCTCGAAGTCCTTAATGTTATTTACACAAACAAAATCATGACGATGATGCTGATAATGTTTTCGAAGACGACGGTGATGAAAACAGCGGGGGGGGGGGGGTAACGACGGTGATTAGAATTCTGATGAGGGTGATGACAGCGATGATGAAGATGGGGACGATGATTGTTTAATGGTTTCATGTGATGCTGATTATATTAATGGTAATGATGATGATGTAATGATGATGATGTAATGATGATGATGTAATGATGATGATGTAATGATGATGCTCAGACATCGCACATCATCAACAATTCAGAAATATGTGTCCAAAAAACTGATGTGACATTTGGAATCATCGTCATTACCATTTTTAATCACTGATGATTAACAGTGATGGGTCCATGTTGTGTGACAGTGACAATGCAGTGATGCTGCTTGAGAGGATAATAGGGATGATGAAGAGGAGGATAGAGGAGGAAATGATGAACATAATAAATGTGATCATATGATGATGAAGATGAGGATAGAAGTGGAAATGATGAACATAATGAATGTGATCATATGATGATGAAGATGAGGACAGTGGTGGTTATGTGGCTGATGCTGAAAGACATGATGATGAGGAGGAGGAGGAGGAAGAGGATAAAGGTGTAAATTATAAACATAATGTGATCGTATGATGATGATGATGATGATGTCAAAGATATTATGATTATCAAAGAGTTTGGAGAAAACTCAATGATGAAGGATCATTATTAGTTTCCACCTCTGTGCTCTCCTCCCTCCTCCCTCCTCACCCAACTCCCCATAACTCTCCCCCATCCCTCTCCCTGGAGTTTTTGCGAGAGGAGAACACTCCATTAAGATTCTTCTTCGCCGTCTCTATAGAAAATGACGAAGGAGAGATGAGATGTAGGAACATTATTAGTTTTCTCTTGGAATGGAAATGGGAAATGAGGAGATGGCTTCATTCTTTGAGGCGTCACCTCGAACTTCCTCACGCAGACGCAGACGGGTGTTATGTTACAAATGAGCGGGAGATTGTACATTTCTTCCATTGTGTCCACACCTCATTGTGTTTTGTGTGTGTGTGTGTGTGTGTGTGTGTGTCTTCGTTGTTCTGTGCCTGTTACATGTGGCTCAGGAGTGTGTGTTGGGGGGGGAAAAGATCCTTACACCAGTTTGAAGAGCCTAATCAAAGGCTGGCAAATTGTCCTCACCTGATGTGTAGTTCTGAGGCTCCTCTTCTTTCGGCTTCCTCCTTTTTTTTTCTCCTTTCGCTCGGTCCTCTCATCCCTGATTACTAGAGGAGGCTGCAGGAGGGCTCTGTTCTTCGCCGAGCTTTGTGTTGACATCCTTCATAGCTGCTGCACTATAGAGGAGCGAGCTCCCTTAGAGGAGGATTCAGCCACTGAACAAACACAGCTCCTGCAGAAAACTGCGACTGTCTGCACTTTTTTCTTTCTTTTTTCTTTCACACTGTGGGATGTGCATGGACACAAGTGGCTGACGTGTGGCACCAATCATCCAAGAGCCTCAGGTGAAGCCACAGACGGGAGGGAAGGAAGGAATGGGAAAGATTTATTTATAGTTGGTGCACAATGGTGAATTATATTTGCCGAATGTGAAATATGGCTTTCGGGTGTTTCTGTACATTTTTTTTTTTAGATGAGGAGGTGTTATGAAACAAGAGGAGATAATGGTGTGAATGACAGTCTCTTGAAATAATTTGCCAACCATGTAAATGAATGATATTTGTGTCTAAAGCAAGCAACGATGAGAGAGGGAGAGAGAGAGAGAGAGAGAGAGAGAGAGAGAGAGAGAGAGAGAGAGAGAGAGAGAGAGAGAGAGAGAGAGAGAGAGAGAGAGGGGGACGGGATGGACACGGAATCCCAGGAAGAGGTGAGCCGGTGGAAAAAGTGCAGCTGAGGATGAAAAAGAAGAGCGTGAGAGACGAGGGGGGAAAGAGAGAAAATTGACAGGAGGCGTGTATCGCTGTCTCTGGGTGCAGTGAGGAGTATGGGCTGTGGCATCCGCTAGTGGTGCTGCATACTCTCTGTTTGATCAGACCCACTTCAAACACCCTCGCTGACTTCCTCTCGCCGAGAGTTGGGAGACGGGCGGTTTTTTACACTCTCACCGTGTGTGTGTGTGTGTGTGTGTGTGTGTGTGTGTGTGTGCTGAGGAAAGCGGTATTGATGTTTTGTTTATCTAAAATGGGTCAACCCGACACAAAACAAGCACAACAAGCGTCTTCAGCGGCTGCCGTGTTGGCTGCTGTAAACTGGAGCTTCCTCGCCCGCTCCCTGAATAGACGAATAGCGTTGATGAATGACCCCGTGAGTGCATTTGTACAGTTGAGTGTGTCTGTGTGCGGTTGGTCCTGCGTCAGCCTGTGTGCATGTTCGCTACTTTTCTGCTATTATCCCTCCCCTGCCACTCGTTTCACCTCTGTTAAGTTGTTCGCCATTAATCACCCTCTACATCTTCTTCATTTCATATCTTCCTTCTCCCAGTTTGCCCCCAGTGTGGATCTCCTCTTGCATCTCAGCGTCTCCACTCCAGAAAGCTCATTAGAGCCATTAGCAGAGAGGGGGTCAGGGAAAAGCTCGGCCCTCTCTCCTCTCCCAGGTGTCTGCTCTCATATCGCTAACTGCTCCCCTGCAGAACCACCGGAGCCGTCCACATCCCTCCGCTCGCTCCTCGCCTCCTGTAGGTGGCCTCCTCCTCATGTTGCATTACGTGCACACTGCGGGCTCGCCACGTCTTCTTTAATTTCTCGCAATTAAAAATCACTCCGGCGCAGTCATCCCGTCGCATGAAAGTTTGATTAGGAACATTATTGAAGACCGGATCGATGAATTATTGATCGGAGAGGTGGGAAATCTTTGGGGAGCAGATTAGACACAGGCCACAAACTGTGTGTTTGTGTGCGGGTGATACTGTAACATGTGCGGGCCTTTGTACAGCAGGCACGTGTTCACTTTGAGCGATGTGCGAATGTGTGTAATTGACTATGCATGCTCGTGACTGATGAAGCATCTGTGAGTGTGTTTTTGTGTGTGTGTGTGTGTGTGAGAGCCTGATCCTTGAGCCTGGAGCTGATAGTAACTCAAAATGCTCTTTGATGTTACACTACAGACACTTACAGCTACATGAACACGTCAACCGCTCTGTGCAGGCAAAATAAAAACTGATGACCCCTTTTAATTTTCACTCCCTCAACTAAACAATCCTGTGTGTGTTCGTGCACAGAGTTTGTGCGTTCAAATCCTCGACAAGCTCCGGTCGGCCTCGATGAAAACAAAGTCGCACAACACCCTGACTGCAGTTGTGTAACGGTTGGTCAGTCTAGTCAGCTGTGGGTGGAGGTGAGAACGATTCTGTGCTGGATAGGTGTTAGATGATTTTAAAAATAAAATCCTGTACAGGGGAATAAAAAAAACCAGACTGTGAGTGAGTCTGTGCGTCTGTGATGTTGGTTTGGTAACTCACACTCTGCCTTATAAGACACATACTGAGGGAAAACACCTGTCGTAGCAGAGCCAGAGGAACATCAAGTCTGCAGGAAGATACTGGGATGTAGAGCATGTGAAGTCTGTAATGGGAACGTTGGGGTGTTTAGTGGTGTCACAGTATCAAGGTCCTGTTGATGCACGTGCTCGACCAATCGTGATGTTTCACCTCGTTTTTATAGCATCAAATAACTAATTAAAACCAAACTTACCGGAAACATGAACATCAGTGTGATAAGAGCTACTGTCTACTAACATGGAGTAGGCTGGGTTATACTGCAGCCAGCCACCAGGGGGCGATCAAACGGATTTGGCTTCACTTTATACACAGTCTCTGCTTTTCCTAGTAGCTAATGGTCAGTATCCGTGATGGCATCTCCGAACTCCTCATTCTGATGTGACTGTGAAGAGTTTAAACTTAACCATGTTTAAAAAGTGAACTCATCCAGATCTGATCGAGTTTAATAATTATAAACAGACACAGATTCTTCACATGAAAGTTGCATTTTCCTGCACGAGTAGCTTAGCTCCCTGTTAGTGTACAGCCCTTTCCTTCGGTCCTCTTCTTATAAAGTATATTTTTTGTTTTATTATAGATATCGTAGTTATTTCGTAAAGATAATCATTAATGGCCTAAGCTTTGGTTTTGATAATGTTTTACTCTGCCAGTTTAGTATGTAAAACTTTCAAACTATGCAGTTTCCGTTAGCTGTGGGCGGCGTGATCACATGCGTTACTCATCTTTCACCTGGTAATGGAGATGTTCGTTGAGAGATCAGGTGGAAATCAAAGTAAAAAAAAAAATCCGTGACAAATCATCCAGAATTCTGCATTATTTAAAATTCTAAATGTCCATAAATAGGAACAGGGGAGAATAAATGTCCCTCATTATATTTGGAGGTTGGACTTTTTTAGGACATTTTTATACTGGCCACAGAAAAAACACACATTTCCCCTCCACAAGAAAAAGGTTGGTGGAGCTCCTGTTAGTGTGAGTGGGTTTTTTGTGGTGACAGGATAATAAATCCAGTGTTCACCTCCATCCCTGTAAAGTGGGAACAAATAGGCCATGTGTGTCAGTGACTGGTCTTTTATTTAGAGGGCCTCTTTGTCGCCTGGCCCTAAACACACTCTCACCAAAGCATCTGGGGAGCTACTTAGCAAACAACTCGGAGCCAGTAATGAGGAAGTCGCTCCGGCTCTCGGCGGCGCGTCCTCTCCTTTCTCTCAAACCCAGCCTCTCATTTGTTGATGACTCTGTCGTGCGGTGTCTCTCGGCGGTGATACCGACCAACTGCTGCCGTCTGCATTCCAAATGATTTCGCCCCTGGGACTCTCACATTATGAGCAGAATATATACTCGCGAAAGGCAACGCCGGAAAGTTCTGGGATAATCCAGTCCCAATAGCTCCGGGGCAGCCACCGCAGATCAAATGCTTCCTGGGTGGAGGTGTTTCATGCCAGGCGCGCACCCCGAAGCCGCACTGCTGGGCGAGTTTGAATCTGCCTTCAGAAGTTACTGTCTCTTTCTGTTACTGACGGGTCAGATGTGAAGGGGGCAATGTTTGTGTAACCTTGTTTAAGTGCAGAGTTACGCTGGTCGATACGTCTCACGAGTACAAGCACAGGGGCTGAAACACTGATGCAAAAGTGACAACACGAATGCAAACGTAACAACACAACTACAGAGGCCATAACACAACTAGAGAGTCCACAACACAACCGCAAAAACCACAACACAAATGCAAACTTGACAAATAACACAACCACAAAAGCCACAACATGAAAACAAAAGTGAGAGCACAACTACAGAGGCCTCAACACAACCGCAAAAACTACAATCCATGTAAAAGGGACAACTAACACAACTGCAAAAGCAACAACTTGAATGCAAAAGTGACAAGACAACATTTAATTTAAATGTTTCTCGCATTCATTGTTGTTGCGTTTCCTTTTTGTGCGGTTGTGTCCTTTTTTTCGCGGCTGTGTTTTCCATTGATGCACTTGTGTGTCACGCCTCAGCCGTCGTACTCTCTCCGAGTCACTGGGAGTTTTTTGTTCCCTTTTTTTTTTTTTAACTAAACACCATTTTTCTCTCATGATATCTACTTTTCCTCTTTTGTGATTCACTCTTTACTTCTATCGTGTGAGTTGTGATATAAACCACACGCAGCCACTTCCACCCTCGATGATACCACGTCTCTGTGAAAATGTGGAAGTAAAGAAATTATTCAAATGTGAGTGTGTGCGTGAGTGTGTGTGTGTGTGTTTGCATGGATGTGCACACACTTGCTGTAGTTGTGTATTTGCCTGTGCACATGGTGAGGGAGTGTGTGCAGAGCATGCATGATAACTGCAGGGAGCTCACAATAAACCCATGACGATTCTTATACAGTATATATATGTATAGATGCTAATTTATGAATGGATCTAAATTCACTGCAGAATTGAAAACCAGCCTCTCGTTACCGTGCAGAGACACGACTGCAGAAACATGATCAACAAACCGTCTTCTGCTCTGTTTCATAGCAGCAGGTTTGTGTGTCCTGCAAAATCCAAGCAAGAAGCAGGAGTGTGAAGTCCTTCAGAATAAAACACGAGCATCAAAGCCGAACTTCATCGCGAGAGTCTCTCAACTTTTGCTTTGTCCGTCCTCCCTGCTGGTTTTCACTGGTTTATTCATCTGTCTTTTCTCTTCTTTTTGGTTTTTGCTCAATTCCCCTGAAACCTGTTCAAGTTTAGTCTGGTCTCTTGTCATGGCAGCGAAAACAGCGTTGACAGACAGACGAGAGATTCATGATTGAAGATTAACTTTGTGAAGATTGTTGAACACACTTCACCTCAAATCAGAAAACAAAACCAAAAACAAAACGCGAGTGAAGTGGATGAAACTAAACTAAACATCACGAGACAGAAAATGTAAGATGAAGTTTAACAAAACATATTATTATTCTTATTAAATTAAACAATCCATGAAGACAGGGGAGGTTGAATGACCTACATCTGGTATTTACAGTCAAATTTACTCTAAAGTGCATTTGTGGATCTAAACTAGTCTGTCATACATAAAATATTTCATGTAGTGGATAGAGAAAGGGATAAAAGCTCCTCTCATCTCTCAAAACAAACTAATGAAGCAAACATGAAGTGAACAAAAAAGAAAATAAGATCAAAAGATAAACTGAATTAGAAAAACAAGGATCTAAAGCATCAGAAAAAAAAAGAAAGAAACCAGCCCGTATCACAGTAACTGCCAGAGAATCCTGGACAACTCTCAATCTGAAAAATATGTTGTTTATTCTCAAGAAGCCGGCTCTTCAGAGACGTGAGGAATGTTCTCCTGACAGCGGTGACAGGCAGCAGGTCCTCGCCGCGCTCCCACCACAGTTGATTTGGCGTCTCCGACGAGACGCAGGTTTCTCGCTCACGTCTCCGAAAGCACTTTAGCTTCGCTCCCTTCCACCAAACGGACAAATCTGAAACGAGGTTGACGCTTTTGGGAGGTAAAGCAAAAAAACAGATGAAAATTCGTCCCAAGACGGTGTGTGTGTGTGTGTGTGTGTGTGTGTGTGTGTGTGTGTGTGTGTGTGTGTGTGTGTGTGTGTGTGTGTGTGTGTGTGTGTGTGTGTGTGTGTGTGTGTGTGTGTGTGTGTGTGTGTGTGTGTGTCTCCCTCTCCTGAGCCGTCCTCCATCTGCAGAGGAGAGAACTCTTTGAACTGTGAACCACTGAGCATCGCAACAGCAGAAAATGTTGCTAGGAGCGATTTCTCCGTCCAGCTGTGGACCTGCGCTCAACACATACACACACACACACACACACACACACACACACAAAACACACGTGCACACCCAAAACAAGCTGGAGTGTGTGTTAAGGCCGCACTTGTCAAGGTGATAGACACTTAACGGATGTAACCTCCGCCTCCTCCTCCTCTTTCCATCACAAGGTACCATGTTACGTATCAGGACCGCGTCATCTCCTTCTTGCTTTGCTGCCATTTCTCTCCTCCTCTCCCTCCATCTCTTCTCTCCCCCCATCTCTTCTTTTTTCTATCTAATGCATAAAGACAGGGTGGATGTATAATTCATACCCTCTCTGCCAGCCCTGCTCCTTTTGCTGTGTGTGTGTGTGCATGCGCGCGTGTCGCCGCCATTACCCGTCAGGCCCAAAAACACAGACTCACAGACCCAAAGCAGCAACGCGGAAAGAACGGGTCATCTGAGTGTGTGTGCACGCGCGTGTGTGTGTGTGTTCATGTGCGCACGTGTGTTTACATTGATATGAATCATGTATAGGCGTGGGAACGCTCGCTTGCTGACTTTTCTATATGTTTCATTACGGGACGCAGGGTGAAAGGAAGCGTGGGCAAAAAATGGTTGACGTGTGTTTTCCTTCGGCGTGTTTATTGGCTCTGGGATTCGTGTTTATCTCCGTGTGGCGTGCGCTCCCGTGCCGCTTACGAAACTGTAAAAGCAGGCCAGCGTTTGCTCTCTGAAGACAGACATGCTTCTCTGAGCTCGAGTTTCTCTGAAATAGAATTTGGGAGGGCAAGACCCACCTCTCTTCTCCACTCAACCATACACTTACTCATTCCCTCTGGGGAGGAAAGAAGGAGAGAGAGGTACGGGAGTGGGAGGAAGGAGAGAGAGAGAGGGAGAGGGAGAGGATGAAAGAGGGAAGAAGGGCGTAAAGTGCAAAGGAGGGGAGAGGATGGATGGAGGGAGAAAGAGGGAAGTGAAGAAGAGCAGGGCGAGAGAGGAAAAAGAGTGGATGGATGGGTATGGGTGACTGCTGCACGGTGGGGGAAAGTACAGTCATGTACTGCATTTAGATACAAACGTAGTTGTACTGGGAGTATTTCAACTAAATGTACATCAACTGTTACAATAATTAGATACTTTTCAGATTAAAGGATAAATCTGTCAATATTAATGTAGAAAGAAAATCTTTGTACTGAGGCTTGAGTCGTTTGCCGTGTGACCCGGTTTTAGACACTTTGTGTCCTATCAGTAAAAACCACTGTGCCACAAATACAATACAACACAAAATTACACAATTAACACAAGTAACAAGCAAACTCAAACTATTAAAAACAAAGAAACGAGCCACACGGTTGGACTGGATGCGATGATCCTTCATTACTAAGAATGTGGGCCCTGACATTCAGTTTCAATACTAGACGTTTATTAATATGCAGGAGAAAATAGTCCCCAACAAATACACGATTTAATACTAGAAATGGAACTGAGGTTTGTATTAGTGACCTATTTATGAAAATGTACTTATCCTATGATAAATGTGCTGCTTTCCTAATCTTAAAGCCTTTAAGCCTTAAAACCTTAAATCTTGAAATAGCTTTGTTGGCACAGGGGCAATTTGGGGGTTCAGCATTTTGCCCAAGGACACCTCGGAATGCACAGGAAAAAAAAAGCTGGGAATCGAACCATCGACTTTTTGGGGTTAGCGCACGACCCACTCTATCTCCTGAGCCACAGCTGGCCCTAAGATAAGATAAGATAAACCTTAATTAGTCCCACAATGGGGAAATTAGCATTGTGCTACAGCAGCAAATTAAGGGGATTGTAGACGTGAAAAGCCTCAGTTAAAAAAAAGTAATAACAAACATGACAGGATCCTTCATCACAAACCAAATGTTTATTAATACGCAGCAGAAAATAGTCCCCAACCAATGCACATTTAAAAAGATAAAATTTAAGATTGCAATCGTGACCTGTTCATAGAAATTAAGATAAGATGATCTAAGATAAGATAAGATAGGATGAGATGAGATTTGAAATTTGCAGCATGATACAGCAGCAAAGTGTAAAAAAATAAAACGCATTAAAAAAACTAATAAATAAGTAAACATGCAATATAAACAGGGAAATATACAAATTGGAAACTTTAGATTTATGAAAATAGCAAAAGTATTTAAAATATAAACACCTTCATGAGGAACTAATGGATTTGGGGCGTTGGGGAAAGATATGGTTTCTAATACATTGTTGGTTTATATCTTTTCATGTGGTGAGTGGATAATAAGAAGAACAGTTTTCTCCAGTAGATACACTGAGCCTGTTATATATGAAACTTAACCACCACACATTTAACTGGGTCAGTTGTGAATTTTGTCCAGTTTGACCTGCATCAGTATTAAAATGCTAATGTGGATGTATAAGTAAAGACAGATACTGTATGAAACTCCAGTCTGAAAGTGCCTCGAGTACATTTCCTTGTTCGTCCTTTTGTGCTTCTTCCGTCAAAGTGAAATTTCTAATACACGACTTTTCCAGGCGATTCCAGTTTTTTTTTTAAATCCGAGCACTTCTGCCGGTGCACATACAAAATGATAGGAAAGAGATGTCGGGTGAGAAGAGAGACACGCTGGAGCTATAGGTGCGGAGAGCAGGGTAATGGAGAGGACATGTACAGCAACACGGGGAGAAAGCGCTGGAGACGGAGGAGAGGGGAGGTGTCCGCCACCAGAACACGTAGAGGGAACAAGATAAGAGCAGCAGAGAGGGAGGAGGAAAGTGCCAGAATACATGTACTGGTGAAGGCAGGGAGGGAAGAGGAGAACATGCAGAGACAAAAAGAGGGAGAGGGAGAGGGAGAATCAACTCTTTTCCCCTCTAATGGGTGAGTGAGCATCGGGAACAGTCAGCTGAGTCCGTGTCAGGAGGAAAAGAAGCTAAACGAGAGCAGAGCTTTACATGCACAGTTTAGCTGCCCGCAGACAGCCTGCACACTAATGGACAACAAGCAGAGTGGAGGGGGGGAAGGAGGTGGAAGAGAGACTTGGGGAGATGTTTCAATTGAGAAGGAGGAAAAAGGAGAAAAAGGCACCTTCATGCTCTCTACTGTACGATTTAGTGAGGATTCAGGGATGGAGTCGGCCGCAGCTCACTGGCTGATAAACTGCCCACAGAGCAGGAAGGAGAAATACACAAGGGAGAGGATTTGATTAAAAAAAGTCTCCAAACTCATTTAGGCTAACTCACTGCTGCCGCTGTAGTTCCGCTTAAAACGAGAGGAGAGGATGAGGAGAGAAAAGGAAAGGATGAGAGAAGGAGAGGAAAGGAAAGGAGAGGAGAATGAGGGTGAGGATGAGGAGAGGAGGATAGACGAGAGGAGACATGATAATGAGGAGGGGACAGGAGGAAAGGAAAGGATGAGGAGAGGATGAGGAGAGAAAAGGAAAGGAAACAAGAGGGTGAGGATGAGGAGAGGAAGAGAGGAAGAGGTGAATGGAAACGAGAGGAGAGGATGAGGGTGAGGATGAGGAGAGGAGACATGATGATGAGGAGGGGACAGGAGGAAAGGAAAGGAGGAGGAGAGGAAGAGAGGAAGAGATGAATGGAAACGAGAGGAGAGGATGAATATGAGGAGAGGAGGAAATCAAAGGAAAGGAGACAAGAGGAGAGGAGAAAGTTTGACATATGAGAAGAAGGACTAAAGGTGGACACAAGGAGAGAGAAGGAGAGAGGGAGAGAAAGAAGAGAAAATGCAAGAAGATGGGAAAAGGCGAGAGAAAGAAGTAGAATAAGGAGAGGGAGAAGGAGAGGAGAGGATGAAAGGAGACGAGAGGAGAGGAGAGGAGCAAATGTAGGGAGATGGGTTAAAGACGAGAGAAAAGGGTAGAATAAATATAAGAGGAGAGGATGAGGAAAGGAGAGGAGGCAAAGTTACATCAAAGTGCTGTTGGCGGTAGAAACGCATTAGATGTAAGCGTTGGCCTGATGTTTGGAATTTCAAAGCTTCCACATTTCTCGCTTCCTATCCTGGGATCTAAGTGTTTTTATTACTTTGAGGGTGATCCCCCCCCGCTAACGGGAGCAGATGACCGTGGCTGATGTTATTCAATAAAGCAAATGACAGGAGCTGCACGAGCGCCGGCTTTTCTCTGTTTAACGGCAGAGCGAGGAGAGAGAGAAGTGGGGGGGGGGGCAGCGTCTCCAAGCTTATTTAGTATTTTCACCGACTTCCAGTTACTTCAGTGGACGGAGCGGTGAATCAATTTTTAAAAAACTAATACCGACACCAACATATTACAGAGGGAATTAAAAGCAGGACCAGGTCAGAACAAGGTGAAATCATTTCCGAGCCTCGTGGAGTTATTCAGACTATTTTCTTGTCTGAAATGTTATTATCTTTACTCTGGTGCAACAATATGTCTTGTTAAAAATAATACATATCTTGTGTTATTGGAAAATTCCTGAAGAAAGTGGAAAATTTGGGCTGGAGCGATATTTCTCCTTATTTTAATAAAAACGAAATCAAATTTGGAGTACGAGGAGAAAATATAATGCAAGTAGATATTAGAATTCGAGTCCACGTTCATTTACCAAATAGTGATGGATGTCTCTGTGGGTGGTTTGAAGTTTCCTGTGCAGATGTATGCAGCTAATGGAAAGAGCCGGTATTCACACTCATATTGTCACTTATGGGTTTTGTTCGTGGACAGACTCCTCCTGCGTTCGTGTTATTCTCCTAACAAGACACCAAAAATGTCCCTTTTGAGCCGGTGCCACATTCCCACTCTTTTGGCAGCGTGCATGAGGCAGGACTCTCTGCTGGGTCTCATTATCCTCCATTCTAACCCCCTCGCTGTATCCTGTGCATCCTTCTGAATACTACCTGGCCCAAGGTTATCCATGTGCTAAGTTTTTATTAAATAAGGATGATAATAACTTGGTTTTATATAATAATAATGATCTGTCCAAGGCCACGTTTGGTGAAGGATATTAATTTAGGAGGTTCAGGGAGGTCGTTTTCATCTCATACTGGACTCTGCCGTCTCTTCTCATGAATGGAAGGTCAGTGGTTTCACACGAGAGGGACTCACATCATGCACTAACATGCACGTGCAGCCGGAGCGCTGACCAAACCAAAGAAGAGAGAAGCTGAGCTGCCGTCACTTTGAAATAGAAAATAGTTGCGGTGCCCAATGGCTCGTCTGGTTGAGCGGACGCCCCACGTACGGAGGCCTGAGTCCCTCAGAGGCCCTTTGCTGCTTGTCTTCCCCACTGTCTCTCCCCCCATCACGATTAACTGTGGAAATAGTATTTCAAATATCATAAATATATAATTTAAATCATGATAAAGTCTGGATTCTAAGACGAAGCCAGTAAGTTACCTTACAGGGTAAAGGTGACAGCCTGTAGCCTCCCAGACTTGAAACTAGAAAAACATCAAACTTTTCCCAAACAATTAATCGTTCGCTGCTTTCAGACTGAACTCCGGACTTTCCCCTGAAACTTTTTCCAGAGGGGCTGTTTATGAGAACACAAATCTCCAATTCCTGAACTTTCAGACATCCTCTTGAGTTTTTCCTGCCCCTCCTGGTACAATGTCTGGGAAATGTCAGAGTAAGTCCACGTCAGACAACAGCAGGAAAATGACAGCGCATGAGTGGGCATGTTGACGACGTTTCTAAAGTGTGACGGACACAAAACAAGAAAGAACACAAAGACAAACACCTGCAGGAGGAGAAAGAGGAGTCACACATATGAGACACTGATGAAGACTTGGAAAGACAATGAGAGTCTTGGTGATAAGAAGTTGGACAATAGTGAGTTCTTCTTATGAGAAAGGCAAAGTCCAGAGAACGTCCGGAGTTGTTGTCTGAAAACAAAGAAAACACAACTCAGCCAAAAGCCGACTGTCGTGAACAACAAGCCTGTGTACACTTCATCTTCGAGTGCACGGGGGCAGGATGCGAAGGGGAGAAACGAAATCTCCGCAGAGAGATGCTTCAAAGAGAGGAGAGAGGCGTCCCCCCCCCACCCCCATCGGACAGTTTAGAGTTTCCTTGTCAGTGTAACTGAATCGCGATCTATTTAATGGACAGCAAACAGAAGGGAGAGGGAAGATACATGGAAATCAGGCTGGATATTGAAAAACGATACTCGGTGCTGAGCCCCTCGCTCTGCAGCAGCTTCTCCGTATCACAGAAAGTATGAGCTGACGGTGGGAGAGAGAGAGAGAGAGAGACGGAGACGCACACTGCAGAGACGCTTCAAAAGTGTCTCCGAGTCAATTTAGTGTTCCCATGCCGCTGTAACTAAATAGCTCTGCATTTCATTGACAAAACGTGGAGGAGAGAAGAGCCGGATAACGAGTGATGAGGAAAAAAAAATGAAGAAAAAAAAAAACGAAATCGCAGGAGACGTAGGAATCCTCTCAACCTCATTTGTGAGCTCTGGTATTTACTGCTGCTATCAGATGTGGATTAGAGGCAGATCACAAGTCGTTTTTATCTCATTCACTCACTGAGTATTATTAAATCATCACTGTCCTGGAGAAAGCTCCCATCCTCAGCAGCGTGACGTTTGTCTTATTATTCCCGATGACTAATTAGGTTGTTTTAAAGACTGTGTCATGTCCAATATAGTTTCTTGTCTCGTTTGGAGCAGGAACGCGTTTTTATTAGCGTATGTCTCATCCTTATATTTCATCTGAACGTCAGTATGTGGGCCGCTGATGTTTCAGACCAGACGAGAAGTGATGACAGAGTTGGAAATGTGATGTTCGGTGAGGAGGAGGAGGAGCGTGGGAGGTTTTTTATCTCTCGTCTTTCCAAAAGTGAAGTAGTGTTGTTCTATATTGACTCCACTGCAGCAATAAACACAAAGTAATCACATTAAATCTATTAAAACTATTGTAGGAAACCTGCAGACGAGTATTCATGTCACGAGGGATGTGTTTACTTCGTCTGACAACTGAATAGTTCTTTATTTTTACAGATCTGTCATTTCCTAAATTACTACGGGGGCGGTTTCCTGGATGTGTTTGTGCAACATGAAAGTAATTACAGGCAAATTCACAATTTCCTTGAAAGCGCAGCACAGAGTAAATATTCATCCATTATTTATCCATTATGGGAAAAACATTTGTATTCTTGCCTGTGGACAAATTCCACAGCAAATTTTTGCATGTTGGTTTGACCTGCTGTGCAAACGAATGTGTAAACCAGCATCAGTTGAGTGGAAAGTGCCCGTCCCTCGTGTGCTATATTCAGTTATTTCAAGGAAAGTAACAAGAAATGATCAGGAAGTTATGGACTTTTAAGATTTAAGAACTTTGGCTGACGTGAAGCATCCATGTTTGTTTAATTTTTAGCAGCTATTTGTTAGAAAGTACTTTATTATTATTAAAATTATGTTATTATTTAGGTTCTACATTTTGCCAATTACAACAACATGCAGGATGACAATGTATTTTTAATTCCCCACCAGGTTATTATTGGGAAACTAGAGTCACACTCAGTAGAGCGCACCCCCCCCCGCTAAGGCCCAACAATCCCCGTATGAAACCAAATTTAAATTCACCACATCTGGATTTTTATTTGGATCTGCAACAAGATTCACATCAGTCTCCTGAACTCTCCGAGAAGTCAAGGAAAATGTGGAAAACGCTTTACCTTGCAATGTTGTAAAGGTGAAAAACAAATCCTGGATCCACACGCTAATCCAGATTCACACCAAAATTTAATTGGTTCTTTCTTGACCCATAAAACATCTGTCCACCGAGTTCCGTGGTAATCCATCCCGTAGTTTTTGCATAATCCTGCTAAGTTACAGGCGAAAACACAACCTCCTTGGTGGAGTCGGTAATAAACACAAATGTTATTGATCTGACGGTTGCTTTAGTGTGGATGAAATAACACTACACATGGCACTACATCCAATAAATCAGGATTTAGTCTCATGTGAAGATAATGTGATAGAAGATAAAGTGTCTCCTTTAAAATTCTAAAAAGTTTAGGAGGAATCCGGCCTGTGATGAATTTACGCCTGCGTGTGGAATCAATAATGCAAAACAAACAAACACTGTGTGGCTGTGATTATATTAGAAAAAACCAGTGGAGAACATCTGCAATGCAACAAGGTTAGTGGGTTCACACCATCTCCAACACACACACACACACACATGTGCACACAAGGAGAAAAATTAGTCAATAAGAAATACTCAGAGGAGAAGACAACATGTTGGTGAGGGAGCGAAGCGGTGGGAGATAAATGGAGGAGGAGTGAGGAGAGAGGGGGGGGGGTGGGGGGGGGGGGGGGGGGAGGAGGAAGGAAGGGGGAAACAGGGGTAGCGGAGCGAGGGGGAAGACAACAGAGGAAGAAGAAGGGAATCCATGCATCGCTCCACTGGGAGCCACCGCTCCAGTGTTCCTCCAGACCTTCAAGAGCCGTCTAACACATCAGAGAAAACACTGCCTCACCCCCACAAACACACACACACACACTCACACACACACACACACACACACACACACACCTCCGTCTCTCAACACCCAGAACAGCTGTCAGATACCTCTGGACCCTCTGTTGTGTGTGTGTGTGTGTGTGTGTGTGTGTGTGTGTGTGTGTGTGTGTGTGTGTGTCATGTAACCACATGTCATACATTCAGTACACTGGAGCATTTGCGAGGAAGAAATTCAAATCTGATTATTTTTGATTAGCTCTAAGTTTTAAATCCAGTTTCAGGCTCCAGAATATTCACAGCCTATTTATAATTATGAAAACTCACAGAAAATCATATTTTAAAGTATTTTAAAGGGCGAAAAAAAAGAAATAGAAAACTAAATCTGGGGGAAGATTGGATTTATTTTATTTTAAATATGCACATGCAGTGCAAACATGAGGCATTTTGAATGTTCTTGTCGTTACTTGGAGGGAAGCTGCTGCATAATCAGCTGCTCATTTGCGTTTTCTTCTTGTTTTTTCACATTTATAAAAAATATTTCCTGAGCTGTTTCTGCCAGTTTAAGAAAAAAAATACTTTTAGATGCACAGAGACAGAAAATCTGGCAAATATCATTTATTATTTTGATATATGTCGGAAAACATTGACCCTTTGGTATCTATGTTGTGAGTCTGTGTGTCTCTATAGCATGAACTACTATAAATATATAATATATATATATATATAATTTATATGTACTGCATGTGTATGTCGTCAGTGTTGCTGCATTTCATTTCTACAGCAGAGTATACATGAGTCTGTGTGTGTGTGTGTGTGTGTGTGTGTGTGTGTGTGTGTGTGTGTGTGTGTGTGTGTGTGTGTGTACAGTATGCACCATAAGGAGGATGGTTAACAAGGCATTAGTGGTCTTACTGTGCTTTCTGTCACTTTGAGTCTTGTTAGAGGCCGTTTTAGTTCTGCTCAGCTAAATCAATACACAATAGTTGTTACCTTACAACACACACACACACACACACACACAGATTGAAACTGTTGGAGGAATCGCTCAGTCAGCGACAATGTCCAATCAAGAGCCGTTTAAATAGATAGAGAGAAGCTGTTTAGAAGGTGTATGTGTGTGTGTGTGTGTGCGTGTGTGTGTGTGTGTACACGTGTGCATGTGCGTGTGTGTGTGTTTGTGTGTCTGTGTGTGTGTGCCTGCTCTGCTATATTGAAGAAAGCCAGAGACAGATAACTTGTTGCCACAGTTGATGAACGAATGGTGCTGCTTGAATTCACATGCTGCTAATTCATCAATAACCTTTTACTTTAGCTGCCAATACGTGTGTGTCTGTGTGCGTGTGTGTGTGTGTGTGTGTGTGTGTGTGTGTGTGCGTGTGTGTGTGTGTGGTTATGTGTCAGTCGTTCTGTGGCTGCAGACAAAGGTTCAAGTTTTGCATTTCAAAACACTCACACACTTAGACTGCTTGTCTGAAGCTGCGCCAAGTGATTGCTTCAAAAATGAACTCTCTTTCACCTTCTTCATTCTTTCATGCGTTTTTTTCTAAAACGTCTTTAAAAACGTATTTACTCTCGTGCATAAATTCCCGGAGCCTTTTCCCGACGAACCCCCGACGTCCCAAACAAAACACCGGCAACAAAACATTTTAATATTACCTTCCCGATAATTAGGAAATACATTACGTGTGTAAAGCTCAGAGTGGCTTAGCCGTGTTGACAGGTAGTGTTCGTGGGGCGCCGGTGCAGAGAGCAATTAAAAATTCATACTCTGCTATTTATGGAGCTGAATTCTCGGTGTTATGCGAGGGCGGACCACGCGGTACTTTATAAGCCGTCCCACCGTTATCTCCCAGTGTGTGTGTGTGTGTGTGTGTGTGTGTGTGGAAGAGATAGTTGAATTTGTGTGCAGCAGAATATGTGTGTGCGTGTGCGCGACAAGCATTTGACTTCTAAAGACCTAAAAAGCCATGAATCAATACTGCTAATGAGAGTCTTAGAGCTGGGAGAGGAGGGATAGAAAACCTCTCACCCTGTTCTTTCAATTTGTCTTTCCCTCCCCCTTTTCCCACCTTCTTACCTCCACCCCTCCCTCCGTCTCTCCCCTCCCTCTCAGTCAGTATGTTTCTTCTTCCCTCGCTCCACCTCCCACTTGCGGTTCGCACCATTTTGTGTCGTCTCTCCCCCCCCCCCCGCCCTCCCTCTCCTCTCTCTCCCTGCAATTTCTTACACCCACAAGTAGGCGTCAGGTGGCGGTAAACCGTACCATCATCTCCTCTCAAATGCACTTTGCTCCGCTCCCTCCCTCACTGACAAATTGAATATTCCTTCTAAACACTTTTCCAGGAGTCGGAGGCATCTCATGTTCTGCCTCCGCGGCTCCGAAAAAACTCAACGTCAGTCTCCCCAGACTCGCACACAGCCAGTTATCGGCACAGACGTAACCTGCGATGTCAAACTCTTCATGCCTTAAAGGACCATACCGCACTGGCTCTGCACGTCTTGGCTCCGGATCCACAAATCGAGTAGACTCACTGTTTTTTTGCAGCCAATTTTCTTTCAAACAAAAGTTAGACAGATTCTCCAACAATTCCCCGGCAGCCTTTCGCTCTCGATTCACTGCTGTCAATTATCTCAGGAAACGTACTCGTATCCCTCACACTGAACATCAAGCAGGCATAAATTTGTGTCAGTGTTACATTAACAGTGCATGTTAATTCAATTTCGAGCACAGCGCTAGTTGAAAAGTCGGCGCTTCATCAGAGCGACTTGAGGAGCCCCCTTCACCCAAATTTGTGGCACACGAGCGGCGTTTTTTGCAACATGATGAGTTAATCTGCTCGCGCTCATTTTAACACGTTTCGCTAATCAAAACAAACAGTCGTACATGCGAGGGCTCGGTAGGACTTGCAAATTTATCTGGAATTTGCAAGTATCGCTCACTTGTGAAAATGTGGGCATCGCTGTTGACAGAAAGATTGGTCCTGAATTGCTTTAATGACACGAACCCCCAGAGATAGTTTTATGGCACTTTCAGAAAGTTGCAGGGTTTACGGGGGAGTCATTTGAAATAAGATCAGAGGATGAGATGTGTGACTTTTAGCTGCTGGTTCGGGTCAAACTCCAAGAGTGTCGTGGTTTCCTGCTTCATTTCCAATAATGCTAAAATGTTCTTTCCCTCTCTGACCGGCAAACAAAGTATTTTGTTAAAAATGTGCCGCTGAAGTTCTGTCACCTGAGTAACAAAAGTCTTCCAAAGGCAACTTCATGGAGTTTGCAGTTCTCCCCCATGTTGAGGACATGGCCTCTGACATGGAAATCCGTGGAGTCCCTGTAACTAACCACACATTTTTACGATGATCGTTTTATTCGAGAAAACCGAAGTACAGACATCTATATAAAATCTATGCAACCAGTGAATACAGAGATGGTTCTACGACGCGAGTGTGTAGTGGATTGGACTTTGACATCATGGAACATTGCACAGTAAATGAGAGACGTCCACTGCACCATAGTGTAAAATAGAAATGTGCAGGTTAAGTACAAAATGGATCAGTGTACTTGAATTATTTATTTTAGTGCAATAATGTAACTGTAATGCAGATTTGACCTTCACTGTGTTAGATCAACCAAGTGTCTGCAGAAACCTGCCATAGAATTTCATGCATAGAAAATGTGTGCAGAATAGTACAAACTACTTCAGAGTTTTACATTTACATATAACAAGTTACTATCGCTGTCGAATAACTATTTTAAAAGCATAATATTTCTCTCTCTCTTCTTCTGAATGGATCCCATGGACACCAGGGAAGGTCGACACAGGTTTGCAACATGTTCTAGTAAAGATGTAAAGTGATCGGTCGCTGTGTGGGCTCGAATTTGCAAAACAGCTTTAAGAAAAAGCAACCCCCCACCTAATAAAGCAGCAAAGAAGATGCACATCAACACCGTCTGAGGACAGATGATAGTTTAGGGACTGCGCTGAACAAAGGTGAGGTGCGTTTGACAAATGGCTGACTGGGCACGGCGTCGTTTAGAGTTATTAATAAAACACAGACGCTGTATTGATCCGTGACACAGCCGGGCCTCGCCGCTCCCTCTGATATAGATTTACATACGGCCCGCTGTTCTCTCCTATGGATTTAGTGGCAAAGCTCAGGGTGTTTGTGAGGCTTTGACTGATTGGGGCCGTCCGACCCGCTGAAGGTGCGAGGAGAGGTAGAAAGGAGGGAAGAGAAGGTGAGAGAAAGATGTATTTACTGTTTACGAGATGAGCGAGGGCAGAAGGGAGATGCCCCCCCCCTGTTCCCCAGATCGTCTCGGTACATGCAGCGAGCTAAGCGGAGCGGACAGGTGTCAGCGCCGCGGTGAAGTCTCCCTCCCAGTGAAGCTATCAAGGGCTAGAGCTGTCGGCACTCAGTTAAAACTCCTAATCATTTCCTCCGACTCCCGCAAACTTACAGCCGGTCGTCGCCATCGTTCATCATCTTCCGCGAGACGTCTCGGAGAGAACTTCTTAATTTATTGTGATTATGACACTGTTTGCATATAAATCGTCGGTAATGATAGGAGCCGTAATTTGGGGGGAGGAGAAACGGCGGAAGGGAGGGTTTGTCGACTTTTTTTTGACGAAGATGAGGAAGAAGAGGAAGCGGATCCCACGGCTTAAGTTCCCCCACGACTTTCAAACACACACACACACACACCAACATTAGCACATGCGCACATGCACAGCCCATCTCCTCTTCTACCATGAAGGCACGTGCAGGGGTCCAGGGATCACCCAGAATGCTTTGCCCTGCATTGTGGAGCTGTTCCTTTCAGTGCATTGGAGGGGGGTGAGAGGCTCTTCTTTGCCAAAAGATGGGTCAGGCCCTTTCACTGCCAGCATCCTTCTTTCACCCAGGCCTCTGTCTCCCAGGGCAACTCTCTTTCTTGTCCCCCCCCCCCCCCGAATGTGTGTATATCTCTGAATGTGTGTGTGTGTGTGTGCGCGTGTGAGTGTGAGGAAGAGTGCAAGTAAAAGAGGAACATGAAAGGGAAAAGCAAGCGCGACGACTCGCTGCCAAACCTTCTCCAGTTTCCTCTCCACGGCTAATCTGATTGGCTCCTCTGATGCTCCGACGGTGAAAGGACGGCGGGATTGGATGATGCCGGCAGGAATCGAGCCGGCAGTGGGCCGGACTTGGCCGCGAGTGTTTGGGATGAGGCAGGAATTTGGGCAAATTTCCCCCCTATAGAACTCTTTCGGGGGGAATCATTATGTGTACGTTGAAGCGTCTGTATAGCGTGTGTGTTTAGAGCATCCCACTTCAAGTGCCTAATTCGCGTGTTTGCCTGTTTGCGGTTCTGCATGAGCATCCTGTCAAACTGAAGGGCGGAGGAAGCTTTAGATTTCGGGGGGGAAGAAAGGACAGAGAGGCCAGCGGAGAGAAAGAGGAAAAACTATCTCCGTTCACCCGATTTAGGATTACCAAGAAAAGTAGGGGGGGGCAGTCGGAGAGAAGGGGAGATGGAGGGTGACAGAGGGAGAGGAGGAGAGAAACAGAGGGAATTAGAGATGTGGAGAGGAACAATGAGTCTGGAAGGAATCCGGATGAGCAAACCAAATCGAGAGGGATGTTGGGAATCTCAATCCTGTTAATCGGCAGGTACGTTGACCAGAACGTGACCAGACGGAAAACGAGTTCATGTTCAGAGTCAAAGTTTAAAAAAGGTTTAACTCGTGTACTCTCCTTCCTCTCTGTTATCCGCACTGTCCCTGTTTGCGTATTAAAATTCATGATCTACCACGTTAGCATATTTGCTATTTGGCTCGAAACACAAAGTTCAGCGTTGAAGGAAAAGGCGATCAAGAGGTATTACAGTTCATCCTGAGGGGAACGAGGAGGCTCCGAGCCAGAGTTACAGTTTATCCCAGAGGTTTTCAGAGGAGCTGAGTGCAGGCCAGTCAAGTTGTTCCACACCAAAGTTGGAAAAGGGATGAGGTGGGTGGGTGTGGGTGGGGGGGTGAAATGTTGAAATATGACAGGGCCCTCCCTTGGAAGCACAAACCATTGCAATTTTTGCTTGATTGCTTCCTCCGTCCGCACAGATGAAGTGGTAAACAATGAGGCTAAGAAAGAATCCAGGGTCCAGACATGTTCATTTGTGGTATTTATGTGTATGGAAAAACATCCGAAGAGGAGGAGGAGGAGGAGGTGGAGGAGGAGAAGAGCGTGGACCCAGCAGTGTTTGTGGAAAAGAGGCCAATTTGGGATACCATTGGAGAAAGTCATATCCTGCTGCATTTTCTGTTGTGTGGTCTGTGGTCACATTGTGAGACGTTAATCCTAAAGACCGTGACGTCTTTGAACCTCTCACAATGCGACGTATGATCATCAATTTGAAGCCGAGACCGAAGATAGAGACGTTTTTATTTCACATTGAATTTAATTATATTACATTTTATTTGTATCGCGCCAAATCAAATTATACATTATCTCAGGGCACTTAACATAGTGAGGTCGAGACCTTAAAAAATTATAGGGAAACCCAACAATTCCCACAGTGAGCAAACACTTTGTGGAGAGAAAAAAACTGGAAGAAACTTCTAACAGAACCAGACTCAATCCACTGGTTGTGGTGAACACACAACACACAACAACAACAACAACAGTGGCTATATTCTCTGTTAGGCCTTATTACAAGTTTGCAGCTAATTACCGGCCTTCACAGGGGTTTTTTCCGCCCAATGGTACTTGGACCACTGCGATCTTCTCTGGTGTTTTTGTGTTCTCGTCTCTACGTAGATATTCTGCAAAATGGAGGATAAAATATCCGTTCAAATAAATATCTGCAGTAGTGTAGACGAGGCTTAAAACTGCATTGTGTGAACCCAAGGGGTGTCCACATACTTTTGGCCACGTGGCGCTAGTTGTCTTTGAAAGAAACCAGGGGACCAGCTCAGTTGTATATGTTACACAATAGGAACACACCTCTGTGAGCTGGTGAACATGAATAATTGCAGCAAAGTAAACAGTCATTAACTCCGCCACACACAGAGAATAAGCAACAAGATGTTTAACACGGCAAACAGTCCAAATCCAAACAGTGTGAGACGCGGGTGAACCGACGGAGAGAGTGAGTGGGAGAGAAAGAGGGAGTGAGTGTTAAAGCGGCAGAAAGGTGAGGGAGAGAAAGACAATACGAGAGGACAAAGGAAGACGAAGATGAGGAGTAAATGAATAAATAAGAGACGCGCTTGCCAACTAGGCAGAGTAACAGGAGCAGGGATTAGGACGTGTGCAGATGCGGAAGGAGAGAAGAAGAGAGATGGAGAGAGAGAGAGCGGTGTGGGGGGAAGGAAACGAGAGAAACAAAGACCTCACAGTGTTGGGAGTGCTGCTGGGCGTCCTCAGAGGAAAACAGAGCAGACTCCTTTGTAGTTGCAAAGGAAGCTGCAGGTCTTCATGGATGTGTGCATTAGCTGGTCCTTGAATTAGTGGGTCCCAGAGGTTGCTCTTCCTCTCCCTCAGAGGCTGCTCTTCCTCTCCCTCAGAGGCTGCTCTTCCTCTCCCTCAGAGGCTGCTCTTCCTCTCCCTCAGAGGCTGCTCTTCCTCCCCCGTGCGTCTTTCGCTCCCTTCATCTCTCCATCTCTTTTAAAGTCATCCCCTTTTCCATTTGTTTATCTCTGTGGCTCTTCACCTTTCTCTGTATCAGTCTATCTCCACCTCTTTCAATGTCTCCTTCTCCCACACAAACTTTATTTCCAACACACACACACACACACACACACACACACAAGGCAAAAATACCAAAATAGAAACATCTGCACACACACGGCAATGCACAAGTTATGCAAGCATATACACAGACACACACACACAGACACACACACATAGAAGCACAACAGTGTTTTTTTTCTCACAGGCTCAAACAGGCTTTCCAAACCTGGCTTCCTTAGTGGGTCCCCAGATGCAGAACTCAGATCAGAACAGGCTCTTCTCTTCTTATCCTTCTTTACCTTCTTTTCTTTGTCTGGTAGAAGGATAAAAAATAAAACTAAAAATGGAAATTGACAAATTACTCTGCCCGTCCCCTGCTCTGCCGATTTCACCTTCTCCTCTCCTTTTCATCTCTTCATCTTCCTCCATCTCGCTCTTTTCTTTCCTCATCTTGGCCTTTTCTCTCTTTCTCTTCCCTTTTCATTTAGTCGAGGTGAAACTCTCATGCGCTAATATGCAAAGCAAGCTTATTAAAATCTCTTGTGGGTGTTTCATTTGGGTGTTTTTCTTCTGGGGGGAAGCCTTTGAGAAACTTCTTGGGTTCTCTTAACACTGTTCCTGTGAGCAACTCTGGTGTTTGTATTTAGTTTTTGCAGAAATATACTTGATACGCTTTACTGAGGTAACTTTTTTTTGCCTTGAGCCTAAGTTTCACTTCAGTGGAGAGATTCTGCAGAATCATTTCTGTAACTGTAAGTCGTCGCCTCTAAATGTCTCACAAAGTTCAGTCTGATGCTTGTTTGAACTGCTTTATTCATTTCAGCACAGTATGACAACTGTATATGAGGTCGCTGAAGGCACCAAGGATTGTTTCTGAGGTCTTTGTGTTCTTTCAGCAAGTTTTTACTCATTAAGTTGAATGCTGCGACCTGCTTGTTGAATTCAAAATGTGTGGAGCACTTCCTGTACTCAGTGTTTGAGGTGCTCTCTGGATGAGATGCATCTAGACATCGAGAAAATCCCAGAAAACTCCAAACCAGCTCTAGCACAGCTCTCGTTCTAAACCTGCCTGTTTGGAATGGGCTGTTTACTTTGGCCTGTGGTGATGCTGGTTGCAGCTTTTCTTTCTGAAACTGTAAAAGAGACCTGCAGTGATTGAGCCGCGGCGAGTGAAGGCCGACTGCAGGACTCAGTCTGCAGAACCCCGAAGCTGCGCCACCGCTGCTGCACAAAGAGCTGTTCACCTGTTTATTCAAAGCTCAGTGAAGCTCGACGATGCAGAACAACGAACTGGAGAATCAGTTGTTGTTGCCGTTGTTGTGAATGATTGGCAACATCCCTTACGTTGATGAGCCCAAGGACGTTTCTAACATGTGATAAACACGTGGCAGATATACAAATATGGAAAAGATTGTCCTGTTGTTGCGAACGCGTCTGACTCAGAGAATCTCCTGCTGCGTTCTTAATATTCCAAAGGGAAAGTCCAGATTATGTCCAGGACCAAATGTACGGACACTTTGCTGATGCGGAAGCTAAAGGGCTGAAGCTTTAATGTTCAACACCACATGGGAGTCAGATGATTTAGGTGAACTTGAGGATTTAGTCTCATTGTGCTGAACTCCTTGACCAAACAGATATTGTTAATTATTGTAGCATCTGCCAGTAGCTTTACACACAAGGGACACAACCTGTCCCCGGTTTATATTTAGTGCTACTACAGTCATGCATCACATCCGTTGTTCCCGCCTGAGCTCGGTTGTCTCGCTGCCTGTGCAGGTCGGCTGTAGCCTTGTAAATTCCCAATCGCCATGCATCTCTGCAAAGCCTGCCGACAGGTAGCACTGAGGCGGCGGGGGGGATGGAGGGGGGGGGGGGGGATATGTGAGACACTTGTTCAGGGAGAGAATGTTCCACCAGTCAATGCCGTGTGTATTTTTCTCAGGACAGCTGGCACAGTGAATGGAAGCCTCTCCACAAACCTCAAAACCCCCCCTCAACCCTCGCACGCCTCCTCCTGCTCCCTTTTTGCTCCTTTGGCTGCATCCTTCACCCCCATTCAGCAGAGTTGGCACGGTGACATGAAGCAAGAAGAGACAGGGGAGAGTGGGGAGGCGGAGGAGGGGGGGCTCTGCTGGTGCCGGAATGTAGAAGAAGAAAGGCATATCGGTTGCACCTACAGAGAGTGCCAAGGGACAGCGGGCAGGAATCGGGTCGTTAGTGAGGGGTTACGGTTGGAAAATGTGGCTCGAGAGCCGCTGAGCTGGAACCGTATATGATAAGAGCATGGTCGTTATGATGAAGAGCTCCCTGAGGAGTTATCAGTCTGCGAGGGTCTGGGGTTCAGGGATTTTTGTTTGTGTGCGAGTCGGACTTTGAATTTACTGTCTTGGTTTTGTGAGTCTGTCGACACGCAAGCTGGAGTGTAACGGTCTGGTCTCCTCATTTATGCACATTTGTGTGTGTGTGTGTGTGTGTACTTTGCAAATTTGGCCGGTCCTGTTTGTGGGACTTGGTGGTTTGGTTAGGGTCACAGTTAGGTTTAGGTTGGTTTAGGGTTATAGTTTACGGTAATCTTGTCTGACTATGAATTAGCCTTTGGACCCAATGGCCAATAATTTGGGGCTTCTGATATCCAGGCCAGGACTCCATCTTCTGTTCGCCGTTTACAGTCCAACGAGTCCACACAAGTCTAACGTCTTGGTAGGTGTTTAATGACCAGACGACGTTTTGGTTTGTCTCTATTGACATCTATGAATGCAGATAAATTAAAAAGCAGATAGTCGTTGCATTTTGGTCATGTGGTCATCTCTTTTGCTCGCCACGCTAACTAAACCCTGCTCCAACGTGATTGGTCAAACTAGAAATAGAAACCAGGAGGCTTCGAGCTCTCAAATGTTTGTCCCTGCATATGCACATGCAAAATCTGTTTGTAGATATTAGGGTAAAAGTTAGGATTAAAGGTTATTTAGGTGTGTAGGTAAAGGTTAGGGTCAGTAAGGGCATGGAAAGTATAGAAAAACATGTGTGTTTCTGCATCTGTGCTTTACTCTGTTTAAGTCTTTGTGTGCCTCTATGTGTTGAACATCTTTATGCGTGTCTGTAAAATGTGGGTGTGTGTGTGTGTGTGTGTGTGTGGCATCCTCCACATCTGTTTATCTCATTGTATCAGTCCCAGCAGTAAGGGCATGTCTTCAGCAAGTCCCAGTCTGCCCATATGTCTGCCGTGATCCGTGAATAACTCTGCCTGCCAGTCTCAGACAGGGCCAGCCCTCTGCTGCACACCACACTGCTTTCTGACACACACACACACACACACACACACACACACACACACACACACACACACACACACACACACACACACACACACACACACACACACACACACTCAGATGCTAATACTTACCCGCTCTTATTTATGCACACAGGTTTTCACTCATCCTCTGATGCGTACACTCATACACCCACACAAGTATAGTCACAGATGTGTGCAGGCGCAAATTCTGCTCAGGTAGATAATTGAGGCAGGAGCACAAGTGTACACACACACACACACAAAGGCACACAACTACTACCCACACCTGCACTCACACACACACACACACAAAAAAAAAATCAAATCACTCACAGATGGGTAATTGATGGAGGAACACAGGCAATATACACATAAAAGCCTCTCACTTTCTCACACACACACACACACACACACACACACACACACACACACACACACACACACACACACACACACACACACACACACACACATGCATGGCAGCCCCTCCAGCATCACTCTAATTTCCTCCAGGTTAGAGGACACCGAGGTTTTTGACATTGAGCACAGCGGAGGGAAGTCGTTTATACGCTTTAATAAAGTCTGATAATAAGGGCGAAGGTAAATAGGGTAAGGTTAATAAGCTCTGGGCGAGAATTTGTGTTAGAACACAGAGCTGAAGAAGCGAACAGACCCGGGTTCAGGCAGATCAAAGTCTTACATCAAGATTACTCCTCTTGGAAAATAAACCACAACAAATTGGCGGCGGCCGAGGACTTCTCTCTGATTCTGACTGCGATAGGATCAATTAGCACTTCAAAGCGGCATGAGGGTTTTCTCCAGCTATCTTTAGAAGCCAGTAGGCGTCTTTCTAGCGTTTCTGTCAATAAACACTCAAAGTTTCTGTGGACGGGGAGCGCGAGACGGGGGAGTTTGTTGGGGAATCAGCGGAGAGACATTCAAAAAGCTTCCCGGGAGAATATGAGAGGTCAGTATCACCTTCATAATTGGCATCGTTGTAAAGATGAACAGAGTCGTGTGCTTAAAATATCAGGACAGACGACAGACAGACAAGCGGGCGGGAAAAACTTGGCGGCGCTGAGATGAATTTCTGTGCGTGGGACTGTGTTGTTTTTCTGTCGTAGATCCTGAATGTCAGGCTTCTCCCGGCACTGTTGACAGGAGGGAGTTATAATGATGCATACTGTGACACGGCTCCCTTTGTGCCACCGCATCACGCTCAGCAATCTGAAGTTTTAGAGTCAGAAAAATCATCATCGTCAAACGGCATCGTAAATTATCGCAGTCATCAATTCCAGACTGGAGCCGCACTTTCAGGATTGCTGTGTCCCGTGCGGTAGGAGGGCAGCGTGACCCCATAATATTCCGGCCTAGACGGTCTGATTGCCGCTGATTGAGATTAGATTGCGATAAAGCACAGCTCGCTGTGGAGCCGCTCATGATTTCCTCCCCGCGCTTCGTCAGCTGCACAGACTGAGCCGCCGTTCATTATCATGGAGAGGCTGTAGACTGTTTGGGGAATCCAGGGGGAGGCTGGAGGGAGGAGACAAGGAGAAGGAGGAAGAGGAGGTGGTGGGGGGTGGGGGGGGGGGGAATCAAAGCAAAGTTTGGTAAACTTTCCTGAAGGTCGTCGGAGAGCGTGGCTGGGACGGGCCCGGGGGAGGGCCAATCAAAAGACAGCTTTGTCAACCAATCAAACGGCGAGCACCGTATCATCTTCAATCGACAAAACGCGCCCGCGGAATAAAAGAAAAGAAATGCAAGAGCGTGCTTCGCTCCCTCAGAAGGTGGTTACAGAGAGATCCTAACCTTTATCTGTATACTTCATCAGCGACTTCGACCTCCACAGCTATTAACAGGCGTCTGTGACACAGACACACACACATACAAATGCACTCTGTCCCCGTCTTTGTTTTTCTCTTCACAAGCACACATAGTAGGAAATTTAACGCTCCCCCTCACACACATGTACACACACACACACACACACACACACACACACACACACACACACACACACACACACACACTGCTTGGTGCTATGGGGCTGTTTACATAAGGCCTTGCCCTGGGAAAGCACTGTCATGCTGCCAATGCTGCCAGCAGCGAAAGAGCAAATGAAAGAGATGGAGAGTGCGGAGGGGAGGGCGATGGCGGGCGATGGAAGATAGAGCTTTGCCAGTCTGATGTGCTCACAGCCTCGGGGACCAGCGGTCAGTCAGAATGAGGGATGAGGACGGATAGGAAGGAGGGATGCGGAAAAGGAATGTGAGATGAAAGGAGGAGTGTGTAGTCAAAGGAAATCTAAGCAAGAGAAGGGATGGATTTGGATGGATGGAGATACATGAGGGGGGAGGAAGGAGAGGCTGGGAGGGGGGTGAGAGATAGATTTAAGCGGAGTGAAGCAGGCCAAACTAAGCAGGGCAGAAGAATGGACCAACGGAGCAGCGAACAAAGGAGGTTAGGGAGGGAGATTGGCAGGAGAGGAGGATGGAGAGACAAAAGAACCGAGCAAAAAGAGGGGAGGAAAAGATGAGACGGAGATGGAGAGGGAAGGGAGGAAGGATACGATTGGCTCGATGCTCCTGCTCTTTGAGGCTCGAATGCATCATGAGCTTCATGTTCACGCACAAGACGCAGATCGGACGTTCGCTCCTCACGCTTTCAATAAAGTTTATCTATTCAACTGGTGGGAAGGTGGGGGTGAACTGGTGTGGGAGGTTAGGGGTGAGGTGGGGGGGGGGTACCCAAGGTCAAAACCACTTAAGTGTGTCCCTCATTCTTCTTATGTAACCTCTCTCTCTCTCTCTCTCTCTCTCTCTCTCTCTCTCTCTCTCTCTCTCACTCGCTCTCTCTCTCTCTCATGCATACTAAGACACACACACACACACACACACACACACACACACACACACACACACACACACACACACACACATGGAGGCATACTAAATCAGGCGGGAGTGTATCGATTTAGCATGGTGTGCAGATTCCCACCGCTGCCCCTATACGCAGATTAAAGAGAGAGGGGAGGAAAAAACACACACTCACACACTTTCTCCCTCACTAATACACACACACACACACACACACACATTCACCTGCACACACACTCGGCGAGGCAGCTTTTGCTCTCCAAGCTTTTTTCCCTTTATCAGTGCAAGTGGGGTATAATCATTATGCATATTCATTTTACGCATATTTAGAATTAGTTCTCGGGCATTAAGTGGTTTTGACAGTATTTTCTAAACATGTGAGTTCAGAGGTGCAGCTTTTTTAGATTTAATTTAACAGCGATGTAGAGGAATGTGTGAATGTAGGCTTGTGTGTGTGTGTGTGTACAGACGAGTGTTTGCATAGTGATCATTCCCTTATGCCGCAGCTTCTTGGGGCTCTCAGCATGCCAGCTGTTATCCCCTGCTAAGAGACTGCACACACACACACACACACCTACACACTCACATGCTACACCTACACACTCACATGTCACACCCTCTCTGTTTCAACATTATCAGTCAGCGGTGCACTTCTGTGTCTTCCTGCAGGACTCTCTCGGAGTGATGTGTGCGAACCTCGAGGAGTGTGTGCGTGCGTGTGTGTGTGTGTGTTGTGACAGTGTGAGCCCTGTGTGATCTCTGTGTTCTCTCTCTCGCCGCTCTCCTCCGATACACTCTGTTCCCAAGCCACACCATTAGCGACACACTGGACCCTCAGAATAAAATAAAAAAAGTACTCCCGACTGCAAAACCCAAAAGAAGCTTTTACTGGCATGCACCAAAGGGATACGGCACGCTCCGCTCCATTAGAAACATTTAAACTTATTTTTGTGAGCCTGACAGCTTTTTCTTTTTTAAACCCTGGATTCTGCACGCAGGCTTCCACACACAGTTTGGGTTTTTTCCTGCTCTTTCTCTGCATTTAAAAGCATTGAAATCTTGGTTTCCCGTAAAAATGTGGGTTAGGACCCTGGTATGACTCTTAGGCCCATTTTTCTTCCACCGTAACCTGTAATATAAGAATTTTCATTCTGTTTTAAAATGGTTATGATGAATCTCTAAGATTTTACAGCATGAATTATTGTCGAATAGCTAAAAAATGACAAATAAAAATGGAAACCCATTTATTTGATAAATGAGTTTTTGACAGAAAACTCGATTTCTTTCTCTGCAATTTAATTTCGACGCTTCAAAAACAAGTTTCCAGGTGACTGACGGAGTGAATTCCACAACACGACGCAGCGCTGACAGACACAATGAAGTAACAATAAAACGGCGACTCTGACAAAAGTAATTTAGGGCTTTACTGTGGAGGATTATCCGGCTCGTGCAGTTTTTGAGTCGGTGCAAGTTGTTTTTTCAGACACTTACGAGCAGGCAATCGGCAGCAAACGGTTTATTCTGGAGGAATTAAAACGAGCTCTGATATCCGCGACGCTGCTGACTGACTGCAGACGGAACAGATATCATGGGAAAGAAACAGAGAGAGAAAGAAACGTGTCTTTTGGCAGAAACTTGAAAAACACACCCACTGGTTTGAGTGGCTACTACTACTACTAATACTACTACTACTACTAAAGGTATCCCAGTGGTTTGTTCTTGAAAAGCCTTAAATGTGAAAGCAGTAGAAGGACGGGATCATTATACTGTGTTGATGCTGAGATGAAAGTAGATAAAGATGAATTAATTCAAAATTCAAAACCATCAACACATGCTACACCATCCTTTGAT
This sequence comes from Hippoglossus hippoglossus, assembly GCF_009819705.1. NCBI lineage: Eukaryota > Metazoa > Chordata > Actinopteri > Pleuronectiformes > Pleuronectidae > Hippoglossus > Hippoglossus hippoglossus. The sequence continues at coordinate 5,902,297 of NC_047172.1, read as the reverse complement.
ATTGTTTTCAAGAGATGTTTTTTTTTTGCACAGTCAGAATACAAGCTGACAAAATGAGAATAAAAAGGAGAAATACATTAATTAAAAACCTACATAATGACACATGATGACAGTTGTGGTGAAGCTTTAAAAAGAAGAAAAGTTGAGCCGTAATGAAATCAAACGTATTTTTACTTTTCTCGGTGTCCACACGTTGATTTGTTTGTAGCCGATGTTTTTATTTCTTAAATTGGTCAAATCTTCCTTTAAAGTTGTGCACGTTCATTCATCCAGTCCCTCCTCACGCCGCTCGCCCTCTGTCTCTCTCTCACTTGCACCAACACACAAGCATTGTCATCGGAAACATCTGTAAACTCACACTGAGTTAAACAACAACATTTGGTCTTTGGGAACACAAATGCAAAGACTAAAACATTTTTATTTGCGTATCGAGCGACGAGGTGAGAACTTGATCACATTCACGACGGATTTTAATTTCGGGCGTGAACAGACGAACTTAACGCCGACGTCTTGCGATCGGATCGTTCTGATGATACACGCAGTCGCTCGTTAGATCGGGTACAGGTAACATGTTCCAGTGCAGCAGCTGCAGCCTGCAATAGGTGCTGCTTTGTATTCTGTCCTACTTTGTGTCTTTCCTTTGTGCTTTTCCTTTTCAAATCCTGCACTGAGAAAGAAAATCTGGCTTTTGTTTGCGTCTCCTTGATAAATTTGTATTTGTTGCCGGGAGAATGTTGCTGGTTATGTGCCACTGAAGCATCGGAACGACACAATAAGAGCGGAGGCATCGATAAACCCCCGACAGCCTAATCCAGAGTTGATTTAGTTAAGACTATTGAGCTATTGAATCTGGCTGCGGCACAACAAAACTGTATTCCAAGATGAATTCATAAAGTGTGAGCTGCTTGTTAGAGATGCAGCAGGTACGAGTGCGTTTGGACAGTGCAAAGGTTTTCTTTCTTTTCTCCTCCCATCTTCCTTTCTTTCATTTCTCTTTCCTTTTGTCACTGAACCCATGGGACAATTATCGGCCAAGATAAATGAGACACTCACTGGGAGACCTTTACTTTTTGGCAAATTTCAAAAAAAGCAGTACGAGTTTCTCTCTCTTTCTTCCTCTGTCTCTTTCTCTCTTTCTTTCTTTCTCTCTTCCTCTCTTTCTCCATTTCCTGTCTCTGTCCTCTTCCAGCACCGAGCTGTGTAACAGAGATGCTGATGGAATCACGGAGGGTCACACTATCACGCTAAGATCAATGTAACATGACAGGGGGCTTTTTGGCCAGGTATTTATAGACTGGCCTACAGCATTATGGTTTCTCTCTCACACACACTGACACTTCATTATCAGGAGCAAATCAAGTAACTGTCACGTTCTGGGAGTGTGCGTGTGTTGTAGTGTGTGCATGTGTGTGTGTGTGTGTGTGTGTGTGTGTGTGTGTGTGTGTGTGTGTGTGTGTGTGTGTGTTCAGGGATGTAGCGGAGCCAGTCAAGGAAAGTGGAAAAGAATGTTAGTGTCTCTCGCTTGCTTTTTCAGGCGGACCTTGGTCACACAGAGCATGTACTCAGGTGTGTGTGTGTGTGTGTGTGTGTGTGTGTGTGTGTGTGTGTGTGTGTGTGTGTGTGTGTGTGTGTGTGTGTGCGTGTGTGTGCGTGTGTGTGTGTGTGTGTGTGTCTGCGTGTGTCTGCGTGTGTGTGTGTGTGTGCGTGTGTATACATATACAGATATCTTTGTGAGGACCATTTTGAGTCTAGAACTTAAAAAGTGAGTCCTCCCTCACTTTTAGGGTTTGGGTTAAGATAAGGTTTAGGTTAGGGTTAAGGTAAGGGTAAGGGGCAATGGAATGCATTCAAGTCAAGTCAATGTTTATTTATATAGGACGTATAAAACAATTACCATTGACCAAAGTGCTGAACATGCTTGAAATGAAAGAATATGAAAATATATATAAAAAACATAGGATAAATAGAAAAAACAATTAAATGTTAAACATCATAACTAATTGAGGATTAAAATATTGCACAACCGCAGATATAATCAAGGTCTCAAACTCAACTTGGATTAAAAACCAGTGAGAAGAGAATGCACTATGCCAATTAGTGTCCTCACTAAGATAGAAGTACAAGTGTGTGTGTGTGTGTAAATATATATATATATATTTGGACTATTGGGGCATTACAAGTCAACAATAGCCACCTGGCTAAAATTTATTCTCTGGTTTATCTGGACCCACCATCTGCTAGTAAATGTCATTTAAAGAGCAAATTTAGGAAGAAAATTGCTGGAAGAACGAGTAAGACTCCACTCAGCTAAACTCTATTTATAAACCTGAGGGCGCTGATTGGACAGTGCACGGTTAGTCTCTTCTTCATTGGTTAGAAGCACATGAAAGAGTCAGAGCGCACGCACGCTCGAACACGGGCAAATACGCGTGCGTGCGCCAGCGGACATGCGCAGACAGCACCGCTAGCTTAGGCATGCATGTCTTCTAATTAACATCCAACCCCCAAGCTGTAGCGTACAGTACAGACTAACAATAAATTCATCCTCTCTCTCTCTCTCACACAGACACACACACACACATATACACACACTCTCTCTCACACACACACACACACACCTCCACTAATCCGCTATGTGTTTGCTGAGAGGCATTCCCCTTTCCTACTCCCTCCTCCTCCTCTTCCTTTCTTGCTCACATCTCTTCTTCCCTTCATCACTCCCATATTAATACACACACACACACACACACACACACACACACACACACACACACACACACACACACACACACACACACACACACACACACACCTCCAAACCTGCCTTAAAAGAAAAGACTTTTATGACTTAGGAGTCTTAACACTTTTTGCGGGGTGGCTTAGGGGTGTAAAGACGTGCGTGTGTGTGAAACACTGTTAACTAGTGTGTTACAAATACACAACCGCAGTTAAATGTGCAAGTGTTTGTGGCCTGGTGGTTGTGTATATTCCTGTGTATATGATTGTGTGTGTGTGTGTGTGTGTGTGTGTGTGTGTGTGTGTGTGTGTGTGTGTGTGTGTGTGTGTGTGTGTGTGTGTGTGTGTGTGTGTGTGTGTGTGTGTGTGTGTGTGTGGTGATGGGAGGAGATGGGGGTGTTTAGGCTTCAGGGTTTAGAAGGATAGAGGCGAGAGAGGAGAGGAAAGGAGGGAGAAGCTGCAGTGTGTTTGTGTACGTGCGCGGCAGGCGTGCGCGCGTGCGAGAGGCAGCAACGGCGGAGAAACAGCAGCGCTAGCACTGCTTAATTAATCAACATCAAAAGACGGCATTAAAAATGAATGGAACCCGAAGCAACAGTTTGGCTAAAGTGAATTATTCAGGCGTGGAGCTTACCCCGCTGCCCAACATTCTATTAAGAACTAAAATCGTGTTTCTTTTTTTTTCTTTCCTCCTTCTCTTGCCCCCATTTAGTCTCTGTTTGTAGCAGGCCTGCAAAGTTTGCTGCCGAGGATCAATGCACGCTTTCGCCGAGGGAATCTTTCGGCAAACAACTCTCAGTCCACTTTCCAGGCTCCTCTGTCTGAGCGGAATGCCATTAGTCTCACCGCTGACCACAGTTACGGGCCCTTAGTTCCAAATTAAGGCTCTATTCCTTTTTCAATTAATTGTATTCGAGGAAGTGGTTTTCAATTAAATGAAAAAGTCGCTGAACTCTGAGATGAGGAGATCTTTAACCTAAGTGAAAAATCCATTCTCCTTTCAATTATTTAACTGTAATTTGAATATCTAGCCCGATCACATCGAATTAAAACGGAGATAATACACATTTTAATAATGTATCAAGCGCTGTGTACTGTCCGTCTTGAGTGGTGATTGTTAAGGCGGAGGGAGATAGCCGTCAGGCATCCATCCGGCTTCTCTATCAATTTTGTACCAAAGCTTAATTAATGTAGTATTCTCAATTCATTATTTAACAACATCATCAAATAAATTCAACAGGCATGCTGCGACTGGAAGTCTATATCTGCTTGTTGTCAAATCCAACATCGTCCTTCAGACGGCAGAAAAAAGAGTGAATTTTGAATTTTGCCAACAACTTCTCAACAACTTCGCTAAGAAGCTGAGATCCTTGTGCAGCCTGTGTTCCTAGTGTGCATCTGTTCACTCCACAGCTGGTCTGTTGCGTTCTGGTTCTCACGTCCTGTCATGGGATCGTCATATTCAGAATTCAGAACATTTGAAAATGTTCACAGCCTCTAATGTTCAGAAACCACGTCACTTTCCTCAAATCGCTGCAGCTCCTCTTTTCAGCCTCTGTCTGAAACGCTCTTTAAGACCCTCCTTCTGATAAAGCCCACTCTACTGATATTGTTCAACCACTAACAGCATGTGCAGGAAAGGTTTACCTCCATTCTCACTGTACGTGGTTATGCTAGGGGGCGTGCTTGAGCTGCTAGCCATGCATTATGCATATGTTGGAGTATGATGACATTGCATGACATAACGATCACGCGGAAGTATCGGCCGGTCCCTTGACAAGGTGTTTTAGGTGTTTTCAGTCGGGCAGAGAAGCTCCCATTACCACAGACTTGGAGCTTTCCAACTTTGCAGAGCCTATGCATACACATAAAAGTATATAACACGCTAGAGGAAAATAAAAACTGAAAAAAGCATCATATGTCTCATGTCAGCCGGGCCCGAGTGCAGGCGTCAGTGTCGAGGGGACTGCAGAAGAGAGGACAAGATGGAGAAGTGGGGTGTAAGAGGAGATTTGGGGGAGATCAAGGGGAGGAAAATGAGGAGAGAGCTGGGAGCTAAAGCAGCAGGACTCGAGTCTGAGTGCCAGTCTCATCAAAACCATGCATGAATCTTATTTTTATAGAACGGGCTCACTGGCTGCAGCTGGAGCGGCATTTTCGTCAAATGTACTTTCATTTGTAGTATCTAAGACGCGCGTCTATACCAAAACATCACATTTTACTTGTTAATGTTTTATTAAACCACTGCTTAGCACCAAGTAGCTGCGAGAGAGAGAGAGAGAGAGAGAGAGAGAGAGACACAGAGAGAGAGAGACAGAGAGAGAAGGAGGGAGAGAGAAGGAGGGAGAAAGAGAGAGAGAGAGAGAGGATGACGGCACGGCCAAACTGCGAGGGTTTGAAAAACTCCTCTGAGCATTTTATATTTATCTTTCTGTGTGTGTGTGTGTGTGTGTGTGTGTGTGTGTGTGTGTGTGTGTGTGTGTGTGTGTGTGTGTGTTGATTTTATCAAAGTCCCATCTTACTTTTATTTTTATCTTATTTTGCGCATTTTGTGATCTGAAAGTCGACTCAAAGGAAACCATACTGTACCATAAGACGCACACATATGGCAAACCGGTGAGTGGAAGACAGTAAGGTCCATATTCATGCACACACACACTAACACACAGACACACACAGACACACACACAGACGTGCAATTGTGTGTGTGAGCTCCAGGGACACACTTTGGTTATTAACAGGATAGAGACATCTGGAACAACAGTCTGGGTCTGTATTTTTGGGGTCTACGTGTTTGCACTTGTGTGTGTGTGTGCTATGTGCATGTATGTATGTGTGTGTGCATGCAATCCTGTGCGTGTGCATGAGTGTGTGTGTGTGTGTGTGTGTGTGTGTGTGTGTGTGTGTGTATGCTGCTGCATTTTACTCAGCAGTCGACGAGATGAGTTCACCCTCTCCCCTGAGTGAAAAAATGGAAAACCATGGCGGTGTGTGTGAGTGTGTGTGTGTGTCTGTGTGTGTGTGTGTGTGTCCGTGCACTATATGCATCTACACTTTTGCAGCCGAGAACTGTGTGTGTGTGTGGTGAAAGGAAAGGCTGCAGGCTTTATGTGTGAGAGTGTGTTTCTTTTCTTTTTCTCCCTCAGCGAATGCCTATTTCTAGATCGGTTTGAGGGTCAAGGTTTGGCCACCGGTGGAGAAAAGCTGTGTTCCCATTTAAAAGGAAGCAAAAAAAAAAAGCTCTCGCTCTCTCCTCACAATGAAAAGAAGACCAAACACACATCATCCTCTTAAAGCCTTAACCCTTGCTCCGCCATGTAGCAGCTCGCAGCTCAGATCCTCCCCAGACCAAAGTGCCGCAGCGGCAACAGATCCCGGATAAAATAAAATAAAGGAGATAAAAACATCAAATCCTGACATTCTGACATTTTACTGACCATCGAGTCAAATTGTCGAAATTCAATTCAAATGCTTTGTTTTGTTTTGCACAGGCCAGAGGCAGAAAAATGTAGTTGACGTGGTGTGACTTCATCGTGGAGAACATTTTGGTGTTTTAAACGTTTGTCTGCTTTATATTGTCGCCATAGACTGAACATAAAGATAAGATGATATGAAAGCTTCCCCAAAAACGAAGCCTTATCATCTGGATCGCCCCCTGGTGTCTGCCTGCATTGTGGGTCATAAACCCCTGTTCTTTCTTTTCAATACTCGGGTCAAACTAAAAAAGTCAAAATACAAACTATATTTCAGGGTGTTTTTGTCACCGATATATGTTCAATTGTTAATTTTGCTCATTAGTTTGGTGTAAAAACAGGCTGAAAGTGAAGTGAAGCCAAATCTGCTTCAACCCCTGGTGGCTGACTGCAGTATAGGTCGTAAACCCTGCCTCCTTCATGTTAGATGGGACATGGGCCTAATTAATAAAGTCAACGATGTATGTTCAAGTGAAACCTCTTGATTGACAGCTGAGACTGAAGACAGGTGTACAGGCGGGACCTCGATTCTTTGGCTCCATTCCGTGATCGCTACTGCTCCAAAATGACGTCACCATCACAAAATTGCAAGATCAGCCATATTCAGATTATTTAGGCGTCACTTTTTGCAGTCGGAGGAAGTGGAGACACATTTTCCATCAGAACCTACGGTCATTTCTAAATACTTAAACAGCAAAGAACTGGAAGACCACTACTTCTTCACTCTTAAACCTCAGCAGTGTATTAGTAGAATGTTACATCTTTATGATTCATTCATAGAATATAATTCAGCAGAATAGTTTTTAAGAAGTTCCTCCTCGTGAAGTGAGCGTCATGATCACGGGTGACTCACGCTCTGACTCACTGGTGAACATTCGCTTTAAATCCATTACCCTGTGAAAAAAAACAAAAAACATGGATGTAGCATCCGAAACGTCACCAGCAGGTTTTCTGGAGGGAATTCTGAAAGCCTGGGTCTCCGCATTTGTCAAGACAGATGCATTTATCCAGCAACTTACTCCTTAGTGAAGTGAAGTGTATGAATAACCTTTGTAGGGCACACGTCTGCTCTGCACAGGAAGAGTCAATCAGATATAAGGAGTTACCCATATTTTACCCTATTATCTACTTTTAAAAAGACATACATTTGATTTTAATTTTTAAAAGTGGAAAGAGAAGAAATAGAGCAGGGAGACTGTGCCCTAATTAACTGTTCCCAGTGATCTTGTCGTCTGTTTGGCACCGGATGAAACAAATTTGGCGACTGTTGGGAGCCTGGCTGAAGTAGAGAGTGATACCTACCTGAGCAAGAGCTTTATCAAAATGCAGGCCTTTAAACCAGCGTATATCTAAAAACAATATGGTTATTTTGAAAGGCCGATATCTTCAGGTGCTGCTACCTTCAGCTAAATGGAGGTTTTCACTCAGATTGTTTTCAGAATAATTCCACAGAGCAGCAGAATTGAACAGTACGGTGGCCCTGAAGTGCAAAGATCACAGCGACAAATGGGAAAACACCAAAAAACACAATGGCAAAAAAGAAAATGCAATAGGGTTTTGTCGTATTTTTTGATTTGTTGTTGTGTTTTTTGGTGATTGGACATGTTCTGCATTTCAGGGCCATCGCAGAACAAAAATAAATTGTACCTTCATTTCCCACGAAATTATGAACCCAAGACAATACAGAGACTAAATTGGACAGAAAAACCTCCTATATCGGCTTTGACGTAGGAAATGATCCCATATTATATTTGTTAAAATGCAAAAAACAATCACAGTCTCAGCAGAATTTAAATTACAGATATAATGTTTGTGACAGTTTGAAGTGTAACAAAAGTAATTGCCCCCTTTCCTTCTCAGTGGCGTCACCTGAAATATATTTTGAATAGAAATAATTGTGGGTGACATGTTGGGGGGAAAAAAGTCCAGAATCCTGAAAATGGAAAAGTCACACATGATTCAATCACACCCAATCAAATGAGCAGTACTGGTTTTAATGGGTGCATTTACTGGCGTTGTTTCAATTCTGAGTGTTTTAAAGTTCTGTCCCTTGTATTTTACTGCCTTTGATTATCAAACTTTTGGTAAATCCATGATATTTTATTTATTAATTTATTCTTTAGACTTCTGTACAAACCTCAGACCTCAGAAAACTTCTTACCTGAAGCTAAGTAACAGTATTTGGTAGCTAAAAATCCAGATATTTCCTTCAGGAGGTGGTAGAAACCAAAGACAAAGCAAAAAGTATAGTAAATATTGAGCCACAAACCTGACTCCAAATAAATGTTGCTCCAGGTCTTAAAGATAAAATATATGACTGTTTGCAAACAGATGTGCAATATCACTATATGTACATCTTACCATTTGAAGGTATGTCGGCTTCCACAACCAAATCTCCAAAAAAATCTGTTTTTGCAGGTTTAATATCCGCCGACAGAACTCTGACAGCGAATACTTCACTTTATTGATCTGTCCCTTATGATGTATCACTCTGGCCACCTACAAGCAAAGTGTGAATTATGTAATACCCATTTATACAGATAAATATCCAGTGTACATAATTAATCTGCAAACCAAGGGAAGTTCACTTTCAAATTAAATCTCCATTTATTAACTTTCATCTCCCAACACCATTAGAAGCAGTTGAGGAAAAAAATTAATCTGAATACTAAGAAGCTTTCATGCAGTATTTAAATGTCACTGACGGATGAAAAATATTTTTTAGAAAACATCTGTCACAGACTCAAATCTGCTAACACATTCCGTGCCGTGGTTCCACATCGATCCCGGCCACGTCGCCCCCAAAATGGCAGCGTCGCCCTCAACAAGCCACGAGTTGCTGCCGCCGAAACGAGCGCGGCAGCGTGTTTGCAGAACGCCAGGGGATCCGCGGCATCCAGATGTGTTCCCCAACTGTGAATTTTAATGGCATATTCAGCTGCAGCCTCCATCACGGCTCAGCCTTTTGCCGGCGGGAAAAAAATAAAGGGTAGAAAGATGGAGGGTCCTTTTGATATCGCACATTCAGAACCCAGTCAGTGATTTGCATTGACTCTGTGGTGATGGATGGACCGAGACGAGTGTGTGAAAAACATTACTGCGGGACATCTTTGCACAATTTGACTCCCTAACTCAACACCCCCCCCTACCCAACACCCGTAGTTTGAGCATACTCCAACTACAGGGGGGGGGAAATAAGCTCCCTACACACAACAGTAAGTTTCGAGATGTATGAAAGACGTCTACCATCAACAAAAGTAGCTCCAGGCCAGGTTGAAATCATAACCAAGATTGACTAATGTTTATGGATTTTTTTAGTGTGCGAGTGAGTGTGTGAGTGTGTGAGTGTGTGAGTGTGTGAGTGTGTGAGTGTGTGTATGTGGGATATCTGTGACTATTTCTGAAGAAAAAAGGAGCAAGACGGAGGAAGAGAGACTCGGAGAGAGCAGCAGCTGAGCCTCTGTGGAGTTGTTTTGGTCATGGTGCTTGAGCACTCTGATTAATGCTCATAGAGAGACACCAGATGGAGAGAGAGAGCGAAAAAGCACGCGAGAGAGAGCGAGAGAGAGAGAATGAAAGGGTAGAGTAGGAATATTTGGGGAGAAGAGTACCCTGGAAGGAGATGATCAGAGATGGGGGAGATCCAGAGAAAAGGACGGATGGAGGCGAGAGGTGCGGTGGCAAAAAAAAAGGTTTAGACCGAGCACATGGAGATGATTAGAAAAAGCGAGAGAAAGGAAGTGAAACTGAATCTTCTGCAGTGTTTGGTGTTTGCAGTGGTTCTGTGCTGACCAGTCATCGCTCAGTCGGCCCCGTCTGCAGTGAAAATCACTTCAAGTGGCCGGTTGTGGTATATTTTCAGGTCGTCCGTCCATCCATCCACTAGAATGCGATATATATATATCAAGAACACCTTATGGTCATTCCTTCAACTGTGTCTAATGTAGTCCAACCATCTGAAAACACTCAGCGGCAACTTGCACGTTCATGACAACGGTAACAACGGATTCTGCAGTTTACAGTTCTGAGTCAACCAAACTTTCAACAGGTTTCAGGCTTCACACATCGTATGTGTACTGTTACGAGCCCAGTGTTGAATTTGGTGCCATTTCAACAAGTGATACGTTCGATATGAATAAACTTTGGATAAACAGGCGCCCGGCGTTGTGAAGCAGCAGCGGCGGAGGCTGGGAATCAGTCGAGCTTTACTGAACTTTGAATAAACAGGTGAACAGCTGTTTGTGCAGCAGCTGTGCAGCTTCAGGGTTCTGCAGACTGAGTCGGTCACTTTTCCAGTTTCAGATAGAAAAAGCTGCAACCAGCATCACCACAGACCAAACAGGCAGGTTTAGAACAGGCACTGCTCTGGTATAGGTTCATCAGACTTTGCCTCATAAAATCAACATGATCTTAAAAGTGGAATTATTCTCCTCCACAGTTCTTGGGTTACTATGTTTAACCCTCTTAGAATAATGGTGGATCATCGAACAGTAGCATATGTATGATATGAATATGCATGAGATCCAAATGAATCAGTTGTTGTTCTGCTATCTTACTGGAAAAAAGGGATTAGATGTTGCTCCAAAACTGAACTTTCTTCACCTCAGTGTAAAACGATTCTCATAACTTTTAGAAGCCTCGACTTCACAAGCTCTCAACAGCCTCTGATGAGGAACCTGCTCCTGCTTCGCTCTCTGGGACTGTCTCCGAAACTGTGTTCTATGATGTCAAGCGCCGCTCAGTAATGTTGGAACGTCACAATGTAGCTGTGATGCTGATTACTGCATGATTCACTGATTAATTTATGTTATGCAATGCAAATATGCCCCGAGCTAGATTCCAGGGTGACTGCCTGCACTCTGCACAACTGCTGGTATTAGCTTAAACCGTCCCCCCCCCCCCCCCCCCCCCCCCCTCACCTGTCTTCTGAAAAACAATCATCAGAAGCTGTTCTCCCTTCAGTTTGCTTTCTTACTCTTTCCCCTACTTTCTTCTCTTTTCTTTTCTTTTTCTTTTTTACTTTGGTACCCTGATTTTGCTGTCTTGAGGAAAAGCATTACTCACAGCAGGCGATCCAGCCTCCAGCTCCAGCATCAGCAGTCACTCAGCTGAATCGGGAGGCTAAACCCTTGTGCACATTTTGTAAGAAGCGAGAGGGGCCAGAGAGCGCCTGCTATTTTTTTGGGGGGGGGGGGGGGGGGGGTGTAATTTGTTCTCTCTGCTGATTTATTCGGTCAGTTTTTAGTTTACTTGTGACAGGAATTACTCGCAAATAAAAAAATAATTCAAACAAAAAGTTTTCATTAAAGGCTTTTCAAGGGCCCAGAGTATTCAGGCCAACTTTTGTCCCCCCCCCCCCCCACCACCACCACCACCACCACAACACCCCTGCTTGTGAATACAATTCATCACGAACGCCTGAAGGCAACATCTGGCACAGGCGCCCATTTGGAATCAAGGATGAGCGGATTCAGATTCTGTGTTTTTCTTTTTTTTTCAGGGTTGCTGTGAGCTGACAAGACACATTTCTGATTAAATAATTCTAATAAGACAGAATTTCACTCAAATGTCTAATAAGATAAAACACAAAGTTCAATTTCACTTCATTATTGTTGTGCACAAACACATTTCTACCGATTATTCAACGCTATGACTCAGGAACACGAAGAAAAGCTGTGACAATATTTCACATTTAGTCACATAAAGGAACACACGTGGATATAAACTGTGACTTGACTGGTTGGATCAGGGAAATAACCGTGAGGCACTACGTCTAGTTTAAAAGATTCTCGCATGAAAGTTTGCCTGTGCGAACTTTTTGAGCATGATTCTACAAAAGCGTTCATTATCTCACCAAGCCGGGGTACAAGCCCGAAGAATAATCTTTTGGTGAAGAGTGTATAGTTGGAGATGTAACGTTTGCAGAAGGGGAGAATTTTGAAAGAGGCAGAGAAGAGAGAGAGAGAGAGAGAAAGAGAAGAAGAAGAAGAAAAAGGGCGGTGGGGGTGGAATTTGGGGAGATCAGTGGCAGGGAAGAAGATGAGAAGATGAGAAAAAAGGGGATTGGGCCGGTTTTGGGTGCAGTGGGATTACTCCAAGATGTGGTGAGTGGGAGACAGGAATACAGAAAGACAGAGAGAAGGCAGCGCTGCTTTTTGATTCGAGCTAAGAAGCCAAATCCTCCTGGTGTTATTGCAATTTAGGAGATACAGTTCCCCAAATATTGAGCACATGCATTGGAAAAACATGGGAGATCCAGGCTGTTTAAAGGGAAATGTACTAAAGCATGGTTTTGTTTGAGGGTTAAGGTTTTTGCGATTTAACTGCAACTAAAAGTACTGTGCTCACGGTTAAACCCACCGAACTGTTTACGTTGGGGAATTAACATCCATTTAACTTGGTTAAATAAGAGACGACCAAATACCGACTGTTAGCAGGAGGTGGTTAGAAAGTCAAGCTTCCACCTACACTTCTCCTTGGGAGGTTTTCCAGTACTATAAGGGAACGGTATGCTAAGTAGTTTGTCGGATCATCAAACAGCATTTGAACCCCCCCCGTCACTACCATATGTTTCTTGGGGCTGCTTCCAACAATTTCCTTACTTTCTGTAAAACCGGAGGAAATATAAGTCCAGGATTAAGCTGCCCGTAAACTCCGGCAGAGCCGCCCGTCAGATGGCCCAATAGCTTCGGAAGGGCCGACGTTAACACGGGTCATTTTACATTTTCCGGACAAAAAGAAAACAGTGCTGTTGTTTCTCTGGTGAAGACAATCTCAGCTCCGAATCTGTTAGTTGTAGGTTTATTTTTTTATTTTTTGGGGGGGGCTTTTGCACCCTTGGCAATCGGCAATGAAATTGAATTGCAAGTGAGTGACAGAAAGAGAGATTGACAGCAAAAGAAATGGGCAAAACAGGAGAGGGAACGCTGAGGAGGGCAAGTGATGGAGATGAGAACGGAGAGATGGAGGCAGAGAGGGGGGGGAGAGAGGAGGAGATGCTCGGTATGAGAGTCGTTGACCTTCACTCCATGTATCCAGAACCACGTACAGCATTTAGCACATATGGCGCCATCTGACTGTGTGTGTGTGAATGAATGTTAGTATGAGCGCACATGCTTCCATATGTCTGTCTTTGATTTACATGCTAATGTTTACTTGTGTGGATGTGTGTGTGCGTGTGTGTGTGTGTGTGGCTGTGCCTGCAAATACAGTGTGTATCTTAATTGGACTCCATTCAAGTGTTTAATTACTCGTTAGAGATGCTGCAAAGCAATCTATACAGCAGCTTTTCCCCCGGTCGCTCCCTCTGCCCTCTGTGACTCCAAACCCACACGAGGCTTGAGCGCTCTGACCCAAAACTACATGGATTATTTCACCTCGTCAATCTGGATCAACCCGTTCGTATTGGATGAAGATTCTCGGGGCGGCGAGACGAGACAATTAATAAGTCAGTCAGTCAGTCAGTCAGTCAGTCAGTCGGCTTGACACCCGGCCAGTTTGTTCATGTGTAAGATTAGCAGTCAGTCAGTCAGACGGCTGGCCACGCTTTCACCCCGTTTTCCAGGTGGTCAGTAAGTGAGCAGTCAGTCAGTGGGCCAGTCAGTTACGTAATGGTGTTGTCAGCCTGTCAATCACTCCATCGGTTAATCTGTCAGACTGTCAATCAGCGGACGGACAAAAGAACCAATAGACCCTTGATTTTCTGCAGCAAATCTGCAAGTGCGAGACAAGAACAGAGAAAACATTCATCAGTAAAATACCACAAAACACGGAGAAATGCAAATAACATATATTTATTTGCATAATAAATAATAAAGTTTCATGGGGAGAAGAATCCTCCCGTTTGTCCTGATGAAACAGTCTTTGTTTGCCAGACGTCTTGGTGCAGAATATGGGCTGCATCTGAAATCACTCACTATTCCCCTACTTCACCATATAGATACTTCTATATTATATTGTATTATATAGATTATATAGTGGTTGTACACTATTTTTCATGGTGCATTATGGGAAACAATGAGTGCACTATATAGGGTGTAAAAAACTTTACTGAACATTCGGACACCGCTACAAAATGGCAGACTCACTCTATCGCTGGTATCTTGTATCGTAAATACGGTTTGGCTCAGTAACTCGGCTCCGCTCGGGATAAAGTTGTTGGTAAAATATCCGCTGGAGGTTTTATGGAAATATAAGAGTGAAACTTTCCGAAAGAAAGAAAACTTTTTTTCCCTTGACAAACTCTTGGTGGCCATGTTGATTTACAGCCAAAAGTGTGTCAGAAAAAAAGTGATGAAACCGAATGATAAAATCTGAAGAGTATTGATAGAATGAAAAATAAATCATCCGCCTCTTTAAACATTGACTCGGTGGCTTCGTGACATTTCTTCGGGCAGGGGGGGGGGGGGCTGACACAAATCCTCTCCTGTCTCCATGTTGAGAGATCTTGCTTGGACATCAGCCATCAGCTCCTTCTCACTCCGCTTGGGGCCAACCTTGTCGATACCAATACAGCCCAATGCCGTTCACGCCGGCGTCGGTGCCAAAGCATCACGGCGAACGCCCCTCAGAAAACAAGCCGGCTGATACAGGCATATCATGCACCCTGTCTGTCAGCCTGTCAGACGCACCACGTGTGCCCGGGCTCTCATCCTGGCTGTCTGACTAACTTGTCCTTCTTGTCCATCCATCACCGGCTGTGTCACTCTATCTGTCTCGTTTTTTGGGTCTGTACCGTCTTCTACTTTTTGTCGGCACGCTTTAGCTTCCACAACACCAAGGTGCCAATTACCCTTCCAGGGGGGTCTGGAGGGTAGTTTTTCCAACAAGGTTTGTTATGTTAATTCGGTCTGTGGGTGTCGGGTTGTATGACGGGGAGCATGTTTGTGTCTGACAGTTTGTTTGTATGTGTGCTTGCGTGCATGAGTTTGCCAGGCATTGGCGCAGGCGGCGGCGAGTCCGCAGGGGGGCCCCATGTTTCCCGTCTTGACGAAAAACATAATAACCTTTCAGATGTGCTGAATGTCACCACGCTGATCTATGGGCTACATTATGCCGAGTGACAGATGTGGAACTTGTCACAGCCACACAATGTGAGCGTGTGGTGTGGTTTTGATGGTTTATTTTTTCATGCTTTGTTACGTACGTACAGAACAACACACGTGTGTTACGTTTTCTGTTTCTTGTGTTTACGCAGAACATTGGAGGAGCTAATATACATAATTCAACATATCTTAACGAGGGCATACATTGTACTGCATGTGTTAATGTATGGATTTGATATATGTGTCAATATGTCTTCCGTGTGCCTGTGCCCTGGTGTGTTACATGCAGGTGTGTGTGTGTGTCTCAGTGTGTGTTTGTGTAGAAAGCGGGAATGTATTTACTTTGCCCCACATTCCGAGGCATCAGCAGCAATGCAGTGGGAATCGCAGGCAGAGACGACAGCAAGAGAAAGGAAAACCTCATGCTGAGAGAAAAGCATCTAAAGAGTCTTA
Source organism: Hippoglossus hippoglossus (assembly GCF_009819705.1). Classification (NCBI taxonomy): domain Eukaryota; kingdom Metazoa; phylum Chordata; class Actinopteri; order Pleuronectiformes; family Pleuronectidae; genus Hippoglossus; species Hippoglossus hippoglossus. The sequence goes on along the minus strand of NC_047172.1, from coordinate 5,886,591 downwards.
GCGAGAGGAAGATGGGAGTGTGTGTGTGAGTGTGTGTGTGTGTGAGTGTGTGTGTGTGTATTGATGGGGAAGAGGGATGTCATTTTTAACATAAAAAAAAAAATGAGAAGAGAGCATGAGGCTTGATGGGGGGGATAAAAATACGTTCAAAGGAAGAAGGGGGAGGGGGGTTAAGACAGAGACGAGATCAAGGACGAGAAAACAGAGAAGGAAAGAGAATCATAACGACTGCAAAGAGGAAACAGTATCACAATGTCAAAAGACGCTGCCGTGCACCTGGAGGGGAAGTGGGAGGCGAAGGAGAAGGGGGAAGGAGAGCGAGGAAATGAAGCTGAGGTGAGTGGTGAGGAAGGAGAGGAGCTAAAGACAGATTGAAGACAGAGAGATAGAAACCGGGAGTAATGTGGAGTCGATTGAAGAGACACTGAGAGTGACTGAAGCTGCAGAGTGAGACACAGGCTACTTAGAAACACACACACACACGTCAGGAAGCTGCGGTTTCCTCCTGCCAAAAAGCCAAATGAGGTGAAATTGTGCGCATTTCAAAGGAGGAATGTGAAATCTTTCGTTTCAAAGGCTCCACATTTTCACTTGGCCAGCAGCCCCCTGCACGGATAGGTGATCGTTGTGGGAGTTTGTTACTGTAAATAAGAGGATGATGATAAACCGGCCACAAAGGTATCGCCCACTGAGCCCATGCAAAACTTGAATCTTCCCAACTTTCGCCTTGAACTGGAAAAGCGGAGATGAATCAGATGTTCAAACTGAAAGTTAATCCACATCTGAGTCATCTGCCTTTTTCTTCTTGACTCAAAAGTGGAGTGATGTGTTGAATAAACAGTCCGTTTAGTTGAAGTTTCTTCCAACAGAAGGAGAACTTTGATTTCCCTGGTCAACCTGAATGTGTGTCTTTCTTTTCCTTTTACCTTGGATTCTCAGTTAAAGGTCACATTTGTGTTTCTCTACAAAATACACCGACAAACTGTGTTAAGCGGATTTTCCTCCTCATAAAACATTTGCTTTTTGATTATATTTTAAATCTGGATTTGTTTATAGCCACATTAGCCTAATGTCTCCCAAAAGCTCGCCAAAAATTCAAATATGCAGTGTTTTGATTGAAGTGCACAAAAACCTAACTTACCCATTTTCACAATTTATTACCATGCACGTTAAAAACAAACATGATGTCGCCCACCTGACCACTAAATGGGCTGTAGTCTGGTTTCCATGACAAGAGTCTTTGTCGCACAAAATATTGCATCATTGCAAACGTGGACTGTGGAGAGCTCTCCTGTTTCACTTGACCCATCTTTGTAAGAAAAAAACCTCGATGGTGACTTGGAGGCGACTTTCTCTTCTTTGACTGACATCCCGTGTACCCGGGGCTTTCACTCCGCTGGATGCACACCGCATTACCAAGTGCCACGGAGGGAGATCAAGTGAGGCTGGAGAAAAGGAGGAAGTTATGCATGGAGGGAGACTGGAGGGCGACATAGGGAGAGGGAGAGAGAGAGCGAGAGAGAGAACGGAGGGAGAGAGCGAAGCGTCCTTTGATGTTTGTTCGCTGATCTGGCCCGATGTTTAGGACACAAGCAGGTACGGTAAACATCCGAGGCTTCTCCGTCATCAGGCTCCTGGAGGCTTTGATCACCACCACGTTGAAAGATGGTGTTGATGACTCAGTGGTGCCTGAATACTAAAGAGAGGCCACTACACACACTTATTACTGTACGCACAGATACTTCTACATCTACAGTGCGTTAATGCAGCACACACACACGCGCACACTCACTATACACACACTCACTCTCCTCTTTTAATCTTTCATTTCAACTTTTGAACTCCTCCATTTCTATCTGCTGTTCACCCGGACGCGCACACACACAATACCACAAAAACCTTTTAACACCGACTCTTCACCGCTGATTGGGGTGCAAGCCTCCGAACGAGCCTTTTTTTTACGTCCAGATGAGAGCCAGCAGCCGAAAGGCAGAGTGCTTCAGCCGCATCTGGCTAACCTCAGCAGACAATTCAATTGCAGTGAACGAGTGAGGAGAATCTGAGAGACATCGGGGGGGATTAAGGAACGAAGCGAACCATCATATCACATTGCAGAGACAGTGTTAAATAAAGAAATGGCTTCGAGCTGCGGAACAAAACACTGAAAAGACCATGTGCCGAACAACATGCACTTCAACAATACTCTGTGTAACGGACGTATTTTGGAGACTTTTGCATGGAGACACGACTAAGTTCTGAGAGCAGAAAGTTTTCAACATCCATCCTTCTTTCCATTCTGAACCTAATCGTCAAGTTCTTCCTACTTTGGGTAGATTTAGGTGTGAAAATGTATATTGACTATCAATACCCCAGAGATACAAAAAGCTATTTCTCACTGGAAACGAAAGATAATCAAGTTTTATCACCTGAAAAATATGTATATACATTATTTCTTGTCCTGGTGGGGAGAGTGTGCGCAGGATGAGTCAAACGATAAAGATAATATTCTACTTTGGAGTAAACTACCTGAGGGACTCTACGTGTATAGTTTTATATTACTGTACTTTATAATCCGTAGAATTATAAGGATGGGATACGTTTTGAAGGAAGATGTTGTTTGTTGACAAATGAGACATTTGTAGTGAACATTGCTGCAGTCGATTTTCATGTGTGTTGCATTCTGTCATATATTTGCTTTTTTTTAAAACCGCAACTCTGAGTCACTAAAGTTAGACATAGTGAAATCGTTTGTGTACAGTAGAAGGCCATTAAAAAACTTCGGTAACAAAGCTGTGCTACAGCTACCTGACCACAAACCTGTAAGATAGACGATATATAACGTTTTATTTTTGCTCTCTACTGTCCTTGTGGTGTTTGGTTCATCCTTGTAAACCATTTTGTGCAATAAAAACTTATTGAAGAGGGACAGTCAAGCTCTCTGAAGGAATCAGCTCGCTAATGGTCAGCTAGCAAACGGACCACGCTGCCAATGGCCAAAGGAATGAATTGAATTTGCTCAGGTCTTAATGGTATAAAGAGTAAATACAATGGGTTGAAGGCTGTTTCCAGCAAACCTATATCAACAAAACAACTATAATAAAAACAGAGTGCGTACAAATCACTCCCTATTTATCACATTGTGCACCACTGTCTGCCATTTTATTCAAGTGTCTGAATTCTGAGTGTGTGAAAGTTTCCACCAAACAGTGCCCTCAAAGATTCAACAATGGGACAAAAACCGCAGAGGTCACGGTTTCTGCAGTCGGCAACAATACCACAAAGCACAATGCGTTTCACTGCTGAGCGTCCGTTATATCGCGTAAAGGGAATGAGCGAACAAGGGTGAGATTTCAAACCCTAACACTAACCCACTCATATTTTGGAGCAACACTGTGAAGTTTATTTATCACGTAGATATTTGGGGTTTTTTTCTGCTGCATGTGTCTAAAATTGAAGATGCCGCCCTATTACATTGCAGGTGGTGATCTCCACATTGAAATAAACAGCAATGTGACTTTCATGGAACTCCTACTGGATAATCCACCAACTTCGCTGTGCAGAGATTTCGTCGGAGCAACTTTCTGCATAAGAAATTGTCCCTACGACAACATTTGACAGTGTGTGACACTAATGAAATTCCGTTCACCTTGACTGTATTTGGGGTGGAGGCAGATTCCTCCAGTATGTGTTTTTGAAAGGTTGAAGTGATGCTTCGAGAATATGAGGATTCCACACACATATGTCTTAAATTAAAAGCAGGGAAATTATTCATACGCTGTCGTAAATTTTGACATTATCAAGAAAATGACACTTAAAGGGTAGTAGACTGTGAATATGAGTCCTGCACTGGGCACCACTATGTATTTAGGACGGCTCTCTCTCTCCTCTGTCTGCTTCCTGCCTATCATCAGTTTTAAACAATCCCCTCGGCTGCAGGAACCAAATATCTCCGATCCAGCAACCTGAACGCTGAAGGTGTCAGGTTTTAACTTACAATGACATCTGTCTTTTAATGAGTCCAGACCAAAAAGCCGTGTTTCACTAGTTTTCACCTCTAACCACTTAGCAATCATGCAAAGTGCTTTACAAAGAAGAAACAACCAGGACAAACCAATGGAACATGAGCAGAGAAAACAATGAGGAAGATAGAATTATATTAATAAATAAATAGGATTAGTCAATGTCAACAAGAGCCTGTGTCAATTATCTGTTAAAGAAGGGATTTAAAAGAAGCTTCAGAATTAGTCTGTTGGAGTTTAATGGACAGCGTAGGCCCGGTCACCCTGAGTTACAAGGGGGAGACCTGGGAGCAGCAGGGCTCCATCACCAGGTCAGTAAATCTGTGAGGTATTTGGGTGCAAGGACATTAAAGACCTCAGGTGTAACCCAAAAGTACACGTGCACTGTCTCACTGCACCAGGTTGAGAAGTTAAAATGTTAAATTACTCTGAAGTTAATAGAGTTGTTTGGACGAGGTTTGGGTGAATGGTACAAAGTGCATGACTGTCACGCCAGATGCATCCGTGGTCCCACCGGTCGTTAGGTCCAGGCAACAAAAGCACTTAGTGATGGTTATATTTAAATAAACATGTTGTGTCTGCAAACTTTTTCTGGATTAAACCAGACTGTATATAATTTCCTTAATGTTAACCAGATGTTGTGAGTGCCTAAAAAGTTTCATAGAAGTTAAATAGCTACTAAATTAAATTCTAAATAATAAATTGTCTGACAGCATTTTACCGACAACATAATTGGAGTTTACAAAATATGAAAATTAACGACATAACCTCACTGTGTTGATAGAAAACATCATTTATTCATATTCAACTTTCTTTCATAAAGTATTGGCTGTTGGAAATTAGTTAAATAAAGAAATATTATATAAACACAGTTGCTCAGAGACGGAGCTGCGTTAGAAGAAAGACACACCAATACCTGCGGCAGTGACACCCACACACCTCACACACACACACACACACACACACACACACACACACACACACACACACACACACACACACACACACACAGACACACACACAAACACACTAACACACTAACACACACACAAGTTCTGTGAGGAAGTTACATGACGTAAGTGAGAGTGCATTCTCATGTCTTTTTTGGCCAGTGCAGTGTGTGTGTTTAATTCCAGATGACACACAGCCTTAGAGGCAGCGATGCAGGGACACACACACTCATCCACGTATGACTACACACACACACACACACACACACACACACTCCAACATGTTCTGTTTAACGGCTGAGAGTGCGGTGGCGCACACCTGCACCCGCAGTTTGGCGAATTAGGAATGCAGACGGTGTCACAGGAGCAGGGAGCTGAGTAGGTTAATACAACTTAATGTATCCTGGCACATTAGCCCTTTCTTAGATTGAGCATCCTCACTCATCGAGACCTGTTTCACCCCCCCCACACACACACACACACACACACACACACTCACACACACACACACACACATACACACACAATTTCCGTCCAAGCACACAAACACAGTGCTAACGCTCAGACGGTAGTCATCCATAAATGTATCAGTGCACAATCAATAGGCAAAGCACATTTGTCTCGGATGGAAACCCACAATCGTACAAATTAAAAAGAAAGACGGAAAACTCCTCTTCCATCTGCTCTTCCTCCAGCTGGCCTCCTCCTCCTCCTCCTCCTCCTCCTCCTCTTTCTTTCCTCTGCATTTTTGCTTATTTCTGACTTTTTCTAACCCTAATTTCATGCAATCTCATTACCCCTCCTCCGCTCTCTGCCTCTCGCTCACTTTTGTCCTCAGTCTGCACGTATTTCCACTTTTCCCCTACCATTCCTCTCTTTGTCTCACTCCCTCTGTTCTTTCCTATCACTCCTTTTATTCTCATTCCGTGCATCTCTGCCTCTGTTCCTCTCTCTCCCTCTCTGCCTTTTCCCTTTAGTTGTTAATCAGAGTTGATTGGGAGCAGAGAGAGCCGAGAGGAGCTCCCCAGTGGATCAATGCATCTAAATGATCTGCTCAAGGATCCCTTTAGAACCTGCGAAACTCGCTCTGATAGGGCACCGAAGCATGAAGGCACTCATTACATCTAACTCACTTCCTGATTTGCCCTCTGGGAGCGAGATAGGACTGGCGTTATTGGGATAATTTGTCCCAAAGCTAAATATCCCACTAACCAAAAGTGCTTAGACCGAAATGTCTTCATTCGAGGCAATCAATTACTGCCAAGGTGAGGAGGAAAATGATGAATTTGTTTAAAAAGCTTGTGTGCGCGCACGCCATCTGAGACGACGAGATTGCCCCGACAACTGGCTTTGTTTACGCTCATTTGATTGCAGGCATCTTCCTGCGTCTCAAATTTACCGAGCTTGGAGAAACAAGATTTGATAACGTGCAGCAGCTGAATTTTAAACGTGTTTCGATGTGGTACATTTGAAATCAAATTGATCGTGGCCATGGCGAAGGATGACGATAACGACAAATGCCAGAGGAAGTGGTCGCCGCAGACGCAGACGCAGACACATGCACATGCTCACAGAGTAATCGACACTAGCTTATCACGCATGTGAATTTTAAACATCCTTTAAAGTGTTTAGTGAAGAATATTCAAAGTGAAACGTGAATATCAAAATCACTGTGGGTTGTTGGAAATGCAAAAAGACATTTGAGGAGCGCTGTAAATAAAATATCTGAAGTATTAAATACTTTAAAGATGCTGATTCATATTGTAGCTGTAAACTTTATATTCTTTAGTATATTAAGCTAAGACTGTTTTATGAATACGTCTTGTGATATTCTCTGTACTTTTAAGTGTTTTATCCAAATCCTTGTGGGGATTAGTCGTCTCAGCTCCATTTTTTTGTTCCAAACTGTCAGTGAGCAACACTGTGACAGCAACTGAAATGTTTCTTCATAACCATAAACATGGACGCTGTGAGTTGAGCTCAAATTCACCATCCTGCTGCGGAAAAATACCCACAAGAGCATCAAATATGCACCAATGCATTGGTAGAAACACTCCCGAACAAATGCACCGCAGTCCTGTTTGACTAATTTCTGCAAAAGAGGGACAAAAATCAGTATCAAGCTGTTTTAGAGGATGATTTAGCCTCTTTTAAAAAATGAAAGTAGGTGTTCGTGACCCATTTTTAGACATTTATGTTTTCAGAAGAAGCCAGTGGGCCTGAGGCTGGGGTTCGCAGACAGGGTAGAGGAGTTGAAAAGTTCAATTATAATACACAGTTGGCTTTTTTTATCTTTTAATGGCATTTGTTGGCAATGACAAGAATATAGAATATCACAGGTCTCATCCTTTAGGAGAAGAGCGTCTCACTCCACCGACTTCAAGATTGTAAACACGAGTCCCGCTTTCCGTGCACACGAGCAACATTGGCACAAAACCATAAACCTAAAGAGAGCTTGTATTATGTGGGGAGAGGATGCAGCCATATGGTTGTAATATATCATAACTAGCAGAGGCTTTTGAACAGAGACGGGCGGAGATGCCAACTTATGTTTCTCCATATGTTACCTGCACATGATCCTTGACTCGGTGCCAGAAGGAGGAACGCAGGAAGGAAAATTGCATATTCCTCCACCGCACTTACCCTCCACAATGTGTCTATGCACTGATACGTCTTCTTCACTAACCTCTGACCCACTTCTATTCATCACACCGACCCCGGTGATCTGGGATGTGTACGGAACTAAGTGGACTCTTACCACAGCTGCCTGTATACACGGCTTTAGGGGACGGGATAATAATGTGTACCCTCCTCCATCACATGACCCACTTCTCTTGAGTGTCAGAGGAGTCGGCTCATTGAGGCGCTCTGACAGGAAGAAAGACTGGATCTCTAACATACAAACCATTCCCCTGATGCATAGCTGACAAAGATAGATCTTATTTTATTAAATAAGTTTTAAAAAACACCCTGTTCGATGTTTTTGCTATGCACTGCAATGACCCTCTATAATAAAACATTGGAAATGTCCTCGGAAACAATGCGTTGGATCTCTGAAGGCTGCAGTTGTGTAGCTCTCTGTGACCTCTCAGCTTCCTGGGGAGATGTGCAAACACAGAAATGTCCAAACAGCAGTCATAATATTTCATATAATTGCCGTGCACAGCGTGATTGCACTAAACGGACCCTCACCGCAGTTTTCCTTATGCCGTGCAATCATTCAGAAACTCGATATAGGTTGTAAATATTCATGGTTTTGTAGGGATGTATTTGTAAACTAAACTATTGTCACATGGACGTCTGCCCACTGATTCAGTGCATATTCCTTTGCCTGTTCATTTCTTGAGGAAACTTTAATTTCCTTTCCTTTGTGTCTTGCAGGTTCTGGCACGGAGAGTACAGGGTGGCAGTAAACATCAATGACTATCTGGACATCTACTGTCCTTACTATGAGGGTCCTCCGTCCCACGGGCGCATGGAGCGCTACATCCTCTTCATGGTCAACCACGAGGGCTACACTTCCTGCCAGCACAGGATGCGTGGCTTCAAGCGCTGGGAGTGCAACCGTCCCAGCGGTCCTGACGGACCCCTGCGCTTCTCAGAGAAGTTCCAGCTCTTCACTCCCTTCTCCCTGGGCTTTGAGTTCAGGCCCGGACATGAGTACTACTACATCTGTAGGTTATCAGCCTGGCACTGTTACTCCTTATATGTGTGTGTGTGTGTGTGTGTGTGTGTGTGTGTGTGTGTGTGTGTGTGTGTGTGTGTGTGTGTGTGCAGGTAAAAATGGTGTTTGTCTGTTTGTTGTGTGCATGTGAGTGCGCGTGTGTCCTGTGTTTGCATGTAATCCACCCTCCTGTTCAATATGCATTTGTAAACCACGTGTAAATATGCAATCAACAGAAGCTGATTGAGAGAGTTCTCAAACACAGCCCGCCATGTCGCTCGCACAGCCACAGGCGAGCGTAAACACACCTTCCATCGCTCACACACCCCCCCCCCCCGCACTCGCTCACTCTCCTTATTTCTTGATGTATCTCTCTGCTTCTGTGGAGAGTGTAAGTGGTGTGCTCAGCAAAGTGGTAAAAATGTCACCGGGCGTAGTTTGTAATCATTTTTATATTAGCTGTATTGATGTTTCTCCTCACATCAACAAGTGATGTATTAGTATCACAGATGGGCTTTGCCCCCTGAGACTGTTTTTCTGAACAGAGTTAAAACGCTATCATTCCCCCGCCAGGCATGAGACAAATCGTATCTTCAAATTACTCTTAAACATTGTTTTCAGCTGCCAGATGGGTGGGATAGATTTACTACATCCGAACAGTTTACTGCAAGATCACTGGGTTATCAGAGAAATGCACATTAAATTGACTTTCAAAAGCTTTGCTGTCGATGCCCAAACTTTCCCGCCGCTGCTCGGAAAACAGCCACTTTTTAACTTCAGACGAGACGTCCTCCTGTTTGAATTCACAGAGCAGCTGGGGAAATGTTTGCAAAGGAACAAATGATCGATTGTGTTGATTTTGTGGCGAGAAGTGAGAAGATGCAGTGTGCAAACTTAGCATTAAATACTTTGTAGACTCGATAATGTTTCAGATGTAACTTTCAGAGGTTAAATCTATTTGACTTACTCTAAAGCTGTAACTGTTGTATCTGCAATGGTCAAAGCTATTACCTCCACCATGGAGGACATGTTTTCACCCCTGTCCGTTACAGATTGCACAAAAACAACTCAACAGATTTCCACCAAACTTGTGTGGAAGGATGAAAGGAATCGGTTCGGATCCAGGAGTTGTTTTTCATCGTCTTTCACATTGCGAGATATTCAACATTTTCACTGTTTTCCCAGGAATAATAATAATAGTAATCAGAGTTTTTACTTTCACATCAATTGCTGCTTGTCAACAGTAATTATTTTCGACGTCTCCTCTGAAAGACGACGAGGAGCATGTCTGCCTCTACGCAGGTCGCTTCATTTATCCCTGTGGTGCGGCTCCACACTCGGCTGGAAACCGACCTTAACCTCTTCAGTCGGAGATGAAGCGTTCTCACCATGACCCATAATGGGATGAGGTTCTCAGTTCCCCAGTCTAAGGTCGCCATGCAGGTGCAACATATTTCTTTGACTGACAGTGATCTGTCCTTGGACACAGATTCTGACCTTACAGAGATCATATATCTCCTCATCATACAGATACTGACACAGGTTGGAATGCAAATTTACTTTGTAATAGAGCTCTTGAATGTAATCTCTGGAAAATCAAACCGTAACGCACAACAGTACTTGATTACTTTTACAGATGATGAGATAGAAAGCAAAACTATTTGTCGCAAATGAGAAAAAATGATACCAAGTATTTGCAAATATATTTTTTTGTCTGTCGCTGTCACATAGAGACGAAGAGACTAAGATTGCAGCCGCCCAATGTCCTTGTGTACTTTCCCAGTCGGTACACACACACGCACAAACTCACACTCTTTTGTTTTCTGTCTCATGTAAGGATGGACAGGGCCCCTCCAGAGTTGTATAGTTGCTGACTATAGTACTGTGTCTCTGGGACCCCTGAGGGCTGTGTGTATTCCGCAAGGCTTGAGTGTGTGTGTGTGTGTGTGTGTGTGTGTTGTGGGGGGTAGGGCTGGTTGCGGGGTCAGTTGTCAGGCAATTGTGAGTCCATGAAAGGCCATGTCCATCATCTTGAGTGACAAGCGCACACACATTTTTTGTCTCTCGCTGTTTCTCACATGCACACACACACACACACACACACACACACACACATACACAGAGAGAGAGAGAGAGAGAGAGAGAGAGAGAGAGAGTCATACACACATGAACAGGTCAGTATTGATGTGGAATGACTGCATGGGACATTTTTAACCACCCGGCCCTTCCAATGTGTGTGTGTGTGTGTGTGTGTGTGTGTGTGTGTGTGTGTGTGTGTGTGTGTGTGTGTGTGTGTGTGTGTGTGTGTGTGTGTGTGTGTGTGTGTGTGTGTGTATGTGTGTGTGTGTGTGTGTGTGTGTGTGTGTGTGTGCTCTCTACAGATATTCTACAGAGTAAAACACATAAATCTTTGATGCTGATTTGCAGCCGGACGTGTGTGTGTGTGTGTGTGTGTGTGCCTGTGTGTGCACGTCGGCGTGTGTGTTTGTCATGTGGTTGACATGTTGACAGGTCTGCTCCACCTCTTACTTCTCCCAGCTGCCATCTGATGAGGTTGAGTGATTTTCAATGGGTTTTCGGGGGGGCCGCCGGACTGTGGATGTGCTGGGAACAAGAGGCACTGCAAGAGCTGATAAGACTTTTGAGAAAAAAAAGGGGAGACAAAAGTGAAAATTGTTGGAGGTCACAGAGAGAAGAAAAGGGGGGAAAGGAGAAGGGGGCATCTCTCCACCTCTCTTTCTCTCCCAGTGTTGCCATTTTTCAGTCAAACAGTGGGGAAGCCAAAAACAAAGAGGTGCAGCGGGACAGAGAACCTGATGCCAGGCCAGCGGCGCATCGCCACAAAACAATCTCTCTGCACGCTGTTAGGAGGGTAGGTGGATGATTCGTATCAAATTGGAGGCAAAGGAAGTGGGCTACAGAGAAGGCATGAAAGGGTAAAGGAGGTGAAGGGCAGAGGGAAGGATGGAGGGAGGAGTTGTGGGCAGAAAAAGAGGGAGGAGAGGGCAAGGGAAGGGTCGGATTTATTTCCTGTGCGCTGTGGATCTTGATGACAGTCCTCTTTAGGGTCACCGTGGGCTCCGGCGATGCGGACTTCCTCAAGGGAGAAGGCCAAAAGGTCTCCACGCCCGCTGCCGCATCCCATCAGCGTTTGTGCGCATATTCCTCAACACATCCGCATATAGGTGTGTGTCGAGTTGGTCAACCATCACCTCTGAGGTCTCCACTTCTATTTCACATCAGAGTGAAGTGCGACTAAAAACCCAGATTCAGTTTCATTTACTGCACTTTGAAGTTTGAATTACAGTCACTTTTTAACACTTCTCCCCATTTTTGTTGGGGAGGGATTCAGACGGGGGGGGGGGGGGGGGGGGGCGTGGTGGCTGAGTGGTTAGCACCGTCACCTCTCCTGTGAGAAGGGCGAGCCGCGGCCGTGAGGAATTTGCATGGATTTCATTCCCCCGTTCCAAAAGACATTCAAGTCAGGTCGATTGGAGAGCGACTTATTTCCCTAAGGTATGAATGCGAGTGTGACCGAATCCCAGTATGTGGGCTCATCCCTCACAGACTTGTTTACACTGCCTGAAGTGCTTAGTATGTTTACAGGAGTAGCTTGGGACCATGGGTTTATTTAGAACTTAAAAGCACATTATAAAAAATAAAATATATATATATCCAAATGCTTGAAGCAATAAATTACATCAAAAAAGTAATAGGCTGCAGTAATGACTACAGCAAACTCCAATTCTAACAAGTTATTCAGCGTAAAATACTGCCCTTCCTTTACACTCCTGATTAACCAGCCATGACATATTTCTACCGACTTGATTACAATTTTGTGTGTTTCACTTTGCGCTAACAATTGCCCAGTGAACGAGAAGAGATGTCTGCACGTATCTGTGTCAGAGGAAAAGAGGTCAGCGCCAAAGACGTCTCTGACTTCTGAGTCTCCAAAAGGGGACGGGGCTCGACCACCGTCCTGTGACACTTGTTTGAGAGCAGTCAAAGTGAATTAAAACATCATTTGGAAGGACAACATTTGATATAGCCGGGTCCTGCATTGTTACTTAAATGATAAGGCTCCTCCATGATCTTTATCAGTGTTCACAATTCCAATACAAAGGCCCAAACCTGGCTAATCACTCATTCATTCCTACCAAAGACATACGTAGATCTTCGGAAATCTATCATCTCTATAGGTTACTACCTCCACCAAGAAGCTAATGTTGCCCCCTGTCCGTTTGCTGGTTGGTTGGTTGGATTGTAAGCACGACTACACAAAAACAACGGATTATAACGAAACTTGGTGAATGTTGTAGAATCCATTAAGATCTGGATCAGGGGGCAGATCCAAAAAGCTTTTCTCACTTTCCATAACATTTTGAGATGATGGAGTTTTTCCAGTTAATGGATCTTAATGGAAGAAATCAGGCACGTTTGGGGAACTGGTATTCATGAGTGGGTGAGATTTGGCGCCGCTCGATTGGATTCAGGGGACTAGAGGTATATGCGCTCTACTGAGTGCCATCTAGATTAACATTTGCTGACTCTGCTGGACACTGTAGCTTTTAGCTAACGTGACTCGCACAGAAGTAAATAGAGCATCTGGTGGGGAATATTTTCAGCTGTGCAATAATGTGCAGTTGGGGATCTCGTGAGTTCACAGCAGGACAATGAATGTGAGATTTCACAAGTTGTTGGTTTGATGAAGACAAGAACATTTACAGTATCACCAGTTGTATAATTTTACATTGAGATCCTGTCCAGGGGGGCCGGTGTGGTGGTTAGCACTGTTGCCTCACAGCCAAAAAGGTCCTTGGTTTGAATCCTAAATTGTGTTGTTGAGTGTGATCGGTTGTTTGTCTCTGTTTAGCCATATTCCGACATGAACCCTAACCCTTTATCAGTGTCCAGGGTTTAGCCACGATGTCACCCAGTGTCAGCTGGGATTGGCTCCAGCTCCCCTTAAGTGCCACAGCTAGTGGATGGATAATGGACGGTCAGGTCTTATTTTGGTTCCCAAAGTCCAATCTACCTTAATAAGCTGCTTATTATGAAATAAATGTGTTTCATTTGTTTTCTTGTTGACCGGATTTATTATAAAGAGAGAGTCGAAAAAAGAGTAGGAATGGGAGTGATTGGGGGGCCCTCGGTTTGTTTTTTGCGACAGGGCCCACAAACAGATTAATCAGGCCATGGTCGCAGCAATCTCTCCTTTCTCGTCATGCTGCTAACCACCTGGTAATAAGCCTCTAGCCCTCAGTGACAGAACACTATCAAACTTTTATTAAATGTCCCCAATTACTTCATGAGTGCAATCAGCGGCGCAAATCACTTTATCTCTCAGCTAATCTCCTCGTCCAATCTCTCTGCTTTTTTTTCTTTCTCTACAGCGTCTCCTCACCCGAACCATGTGGGGCGGGCGTGTCTAAAGCTGAAGGTGTATGTCAGACCTCCAGGTGAGTCACGCTCCAACTACACACCCACACTCGCGCACAGACACACACTCGCCGACGCACACCGAGGTCCAGATTGGCTATCAAAGTAAAATTAGGGGGGAATAAGAGGCTTGATAGAATGCCCCGGCAACAGTCTCTGCTCTGATTCACAGGCCGGCCAGGCAACACTTTAACACCTTTTGCACAAACACACACACACACATTCTGACACATGCCGGCGCACACATAAGAATGCACAGGCGCAAACACACACATAGACGCGGGAGAAGAGGCACAGGCACAAAGTGGCATACGCACATCACATCAAATCACATCACATCACATCGCACTGGGTGTGAGGGAGACCTTCTGTCCTTGTAAAGAGAGAAGGGGGCAGGATGAAAGTGCTCTCTGAAAACGTTACCAGGCCGCAAGCGCCGCTCTATTAGCTAGATTTACTCATGAGAAACCAGAGAGCAATCTAATAATAAACCAATCGCATACAGAAGAAGTCTAATCTAATATTAGACACTTCATATTTTTTTATGAAATCCGCCTCATGCACCAGCCATGTGGTAAAAAGATGAAGCAGGTCTTCTTTTTTTTTTCTTCCCCCAAACAGCAGGCGGCCTGGTAAGACACACTCTTTAGAAAATAGCTCCTCTCAGATCGCTGACACCAGAGCAGACGTGTCGGCCGGTGATAGTGCCCGTTTCAAAAATAGCTAGACGGCGGATTGGCATACACGGGGGGATCAGGTTGCAGCAGGCATTACGCTAACCTTGCGTTATCCTGAAAATCTACCTGAGCGCCTTTCCAAAAGACGCCCTTGTGAGTTTCCTCGACCTGAGCCAGACTGAGGAATCAAACCCGGGTAGTAACACGTCTCCCCAGATAATGACACGGCTTTGAAGATCTTCGTACAAGGATGAGAGTCGGCCTTCCCAGCTTTCAAGGCTCAGATCATTCCATCTTTTTTCGCTAAGGGGGAAGGAAATTCTCTCCTCCTCCATAATTACTGAAACAACATACGTTCCTTTATTCTGTCATTGCTGCGGCTCCTCTCTGAGATCCTGCTTCTTTTTTTTTTGTGCTGTTAAAGTAATCTGTCTGACATTGCAACTTCCATCTCGTCTGTGAAATACTGTCACTCGGGTGAGCTGTGAGGGGCTGCACGTGTGTGTGTGTGTGTGTGTGTGTGTGTGTGTGTGTGTGTGTGTGTGTGTGTGTGTGTGTGTGTGTGTGTGTGTGTGTGTGTGTGTGCGTGTGTGTTAGCTGCTCCAGATTCTGAGTCGCTGTGATTAAACTGTAATTAGGTTGGTTAAACCCCCTGCAGAGCTCAGTTGCTGTCGTCTTCTCCTCCTCCCTCCTCCCTCCTCGCTCTTTCCTCTTTCCTCATCCTTCTCTGCCATCTTCCCTCAGCCTCTCCCCGGCTGTTGAAGGGTGAGACTTCTCCAGTTTGTCGCTCACGTTCCACACTGTCCCCCCACCCCCCCCCTACCCCCCCTTGAACAGTCTCGCCTGTCTACCCATTGTCTCTAAATCCACTTCCCCCTGTTCATCCACTCTCAGATTGTCTTGTCTATTCCGTGTCCCTCTCAGTTCAGACGTTTTGTTCGTGCTCCTCTTCTCTCTGTTTCAGATGGGTCGGGATATGACTCTCCGGAGCCCTTCCTGACTGACGGAGGTCCGAGCCGGAGGCCAGGGTGCGTGGCCCTGTTAGCTGTTCTGGCCTCACTGGGACTCTCCTCCTGGCTGTGACCCCTCTCCCCCTCTTCCTGGAGCTCCCACCCAGGGTTGCTGAGCCGGGCTGGCTGTCCCTCTAAATCCACCACCCCTCAGGGAAGCCTTCTGTCTCCGTCCCCCCCCCCCTCCTCTCCCACCTCCACCTCTATACAACCACCAACCACCCCCACTGCCAGCCCCCCCCTCCATGGCCCAGCCGTGGACACCCTACCCTGGCCTGGCTGAGAGGGCTGGGGTCGTGAGCTGCCTGGGAATCGACCCTTCATCTCTGATCCCCAACTTCTGGGTGGGACAGCACCTCTCAGCTGAAGAACACAAGGGAAATGTCTCTGCACTCATATCAGGGGGTCCTTTTTTGATTTGACTATTGACTTTTAGCCACCGATGGGGTAGATATAGCCGTGGCCATGATTAAACTTGTCGCGTGCAATTCCTATCATCCAATCACGGCAGGATGCATTTAGCGATAGGCCTGGATGCACAAAAATTGGATTTTTTTGCACACATTGCTATCCCATCCTCACACCAAGTATTGGAAGTGGCCAAGCTTGAATTGTAATTGGAATTCTGCACTATCTGGATGAATTCCAGCTACAAGGAGAAAAAAAAAAGAGCCGATGTACAGAGATGGAGAGGAGGGAGAGCGGCCTGGCCTGTGCGGAAAAAGAAAATAGGAAAAACGACTCGGGCACCGATTTAAATATGGGAAATGTAATATTGTTTGTGTTGATATTTTCAGACCCAGTGTATATGCACAGCGACGTGATATAAAAGTCATAGAGATTGATTTTTTATGAGAAGCTCAGATATCGTATTATAATGACAAGTATAACCATAGCCTGTTTCAGTAGGAGGGTTTGGGTGTGTGTGGGCGAGGGGGTTTTCCGGGTGGGGGTTTGATGAGGTGTACATTTTTTCAGGTGGGGAACATGTTTTGTCTTCGTGTTTCTAAACAAAGCATTTATCACGGCCTGGCCAGCACAGGCGTCTTCAGCACCGTCTAATGTCGACCGGGTCGGGTGACTTCTGGAACCATGT
The DNA here is from genome assembly GCF_009819705.1 of Hippoglossus hippoglossus. Lineage (NCBI taxonomy): Eukaryota > Metazoa > Chordata > Actinopteri > Pleuronectiformes > Pleuronectidae > Hippoglossus > Hippoglossus hippoglossus. The sequence goes on along the minus strand of NC_047172.1, from coordinate 5,869,736 downwards.
CTTTTCTCATGTATGAATGTACCACTGGTCACCCACCTCTTTGTCTCTCTGTATTCTTTTTGTTTTTGACTGTGGTCACTTACGGTACCTTCTCTTCTTCGGACTGGCAGGATAAATGGGGTTGGGGGGGGGGGGGGGGGGGGGGGGGGGGGGTTGTGCGGGGTTTTGGGGGTTGTGCGGGGTGGGGGGGTGATGTTAAAGGATGAACGGGTGAGAAAAGGAGGCGACACTCAAGTTGCATGACCACTGTGAAACCCTCAGATCAATCTTGTTTGTAACGATGATATATTTTTTCATGGGGAAAAATCTGAAACACCCTGCCACCGCTCTCTTACTCTCCCAGAGACTCGTTTTCTGACATCAAAAGAAGAAAAAAAAAGAAAAAAAAAATCAAACCTCTCTCCTCACGCGCTTTCTCCTGACTGGCTTTCGGTCATTTGATGGATTAGCTCGGGCCGGGAGGCAAATGGACCCTCGGGGGGGAGGGGGGGAGAAACTGACTGGAAATCCTCCCTCAGAGCCCAGGCCAGATCACAATGGACGTGAACACTGACTGAAGCTGGTCCTGGGTGTGGGGGGGTTAAACCATAATGTCGGAAGTGCATAGACTGTGGTATATGAGGGGAGGTGTGTGTGGCAGCATCACAACAACAACACACATGTGGGGCACGCATACACACACACACACACACACATACATATACATATACACATGCAGTCTGTGATTACAAGGCTGTTCCTCTGGTGGGAGCATCCATGGACGTACTTTAAAGGGAACAGCACAAAGAGAGGAGGGGGAGAGAGAGAGAGAGAAAGTGTGTGTGTATCATGGGACTGAGACTTCTTTAATGTTGGGAAGCGAACATAATGAGTAAGCACTGTGAACACACACACACTATGACCCATGTACAGATACACACACACACACGCGTGCAGACATTAACACACAGACATTTTCAAAGACATGGCATGCACATTACACACACACACAATACACACAAACGAGGGTAAGCACTTCCTTCCCTGTTTCATCTTATTTTTGTAGCATTTAAAATCACTGTTAATTACTCCTGTGTGGGATGCAGTGATGGGGTATAGCCTGTGGATGATTAAAAAAAATGTGTCTTCTCTTCTTCTATTCCACCGATGCTGTCCTGCTATCGTTCTTCTCCTTCTTCTTCTCCTTCTTCTTCTTCTTCTTCTTCTTCTTCTTCTCCTTCCTCTTCTTCCTCTTCTTCTCTTCTGGTTTGTGATCCATGGTTGGTAGTGGTAGGATGCCTCCAGGTCTCAGCGTCATGTATGAGTTTGTCTCCTTTTCTGTTCGTGGTGTTAATTTTGTGGAAGCTGACCTCATTCATTAATGTCAGTCGGTCAAGAGTAAACACAGGAGTCAGAGCGAGGAGAGAAACACACAAATAAAGATTGTCTTTTTGTCTACTCGGAAAAAAACGAGACAAGTGAGTGGGGGTTTTCTTCAGTGGAAATGTGAATTCATGTGATTGTATCCATGTCTCAGACTCCTTCCTACCTGGGTCTTTATTTGGCCCCAGTCAATCTTCCTCTGACGTCAAAGTCCTGGGACGGTGCACGCTGAGCTCTGCCAGTCAAAGCATGAAATTATTCAGATGAAATCATCCTCTCCAATCTTCAGCTGTTTCTCCCTCAGCGATGTGACAGCTAATCTGAACTGCTGACAACGTGGAGACTGAATAGCTTGATAGCCTCTCCTCTCTTGTTTCCATCAGCTTTCCGGCAGGGTGGCCCGACCGGTGATGGAAAGTGCATCTACTCGAGTACTTTACTTCAGTATTTTCATCACCTGCTTCTTTATGTGTCCTCCACTTCATTTTAGAGGGAAATATCCAACTTTTTTACTGCACTACATTAATATCACAGCTTCGGTTACTAGTTATTTCTCAGATTTTGCATTTTTTTAAAAACACAATTTAACCAGTGGTTCCCAATCTGACCTCTTACAAAGTGTGCAGTTACCATGTCACATGTCGGATGTTTATGAGTGCATCTCGATTCTGGTGTTTTTTATATGCATATTTTCACTTTGCGCATAAATAGAAATGAGTGTAAATGCAGGAATTTAAAAAATATATATATTAAACTAACACTTGAAATGAACAAATGCCAAATTTCCATCACATTTTCCATCCTATGGGTTTGAGGTTTGACTAGTGCTCTTTCAGTTACTCAATCACATTGTGCCCTATATTCTCTGGTGCTTTAATGGCACCCAACTGGAGAATGAGCTCCTCCAGCTCTTTTATCTCAATGCGCCTAACTCCTAATATTTGCATAACAGAAGTGGATGTAAAAGTGCTTCAATTTACATTTTTTATTTAGCCTGAATTCTGGAAATATGGTAACAATATTCGGATGGAGAGTTGGCCTAGGGGCTGTTTTCCACTCCACATTTCTCCCGTGGTTTCATTAAAGGTAGGGTTGGTACGTTGTTTCAGCCTGTGCTCTCACTCACAAGTCACAGAAAAGTTGTCTTCTACCAGTTGTCAGTGCGTGTGCATGTGTTTTTGGATCTCTGACCAGATGGCAGATGGGATGTATCGGTCGGCTAATGACACGGAACCTGCTCTTGCTATTTTACCAGGATTACCAATCCTAGCTTTAAATATATAAATGTAAAACATGTTTTTGATTAAAAGAGGTTGAAGTATTCATTATCTTACCTCATAATTTTTCAACCTTCAGATTTATCTTGTGATTAATCACGTGGCCTGACTCTTAGTTTGGGAACCACTGGATAAAGCTGGACCACCTTTAACACTACAATATTACATATGCGTTGATGCATCCCTTTTACCAGCCTTTTAACATAATATATAATAACAATAATCATTTTGCTGATAATATTTTGTACTTTCCTGTTTTTTCCAATGCAGTGTTGGTAGTTTTACTTAACAAGGATCTGAATACTTCCTCCACCACTGGCTCACTACTTAGAGAAGTTGCTCTGAAACTGAAAAGGTTTGACCATGTGCCCCTGAATAAAACACGGAACATTGCATGTGATGCCTAAAGGCTAAAAGTCTTTTAAAAAAGAATACCAAATGTTTCCTCCCTTTTTAAAGCTCCATAGATTTCCATGAGATATATGGACATGAAGAGATCAACAATAGACACTTTCCCCTAATGGGTATTGTAAGGGCCGGTATCGTGAAACATTTATCAGCCCTCGTTCAAAAAGCGTCACTTGAAACCACCGACTTGTCTCTTTTAGCAGCATGATGCAAAACGAATATAAGAAATGTTGTTTTGGGGGGAAACAGGTACATGAATAATAGATGAGGCCTGGCCTGCCATGTTTGGCCCTCCTGTGCAAAGCGGGCTAATGGCTATCGATGTCTCTAGTTTCCGTCAAATTGCTTCACATGATAGCTCAATTTAAATGGAGAAAGAGTATATTCCAGTGAAAAGGAGACGAGGGAATAAAATTATCTCTGAATACCGAGACACGAGCTTGGTCAGCCAATTCTTTGTCCTGACAAGTATTGGGTGCCGGCGGAATTAGCCCAACGTAAAATTAAGCCCGATCAAGCAAGGCCTCGGAACCCTCCCATGTCACGGCCCTTGTGAGAGGAAAAATGGAGGGAACGGAGCCAGAAATGAACAGATGTGCTCCTTGAAATCATGAGAAAACCCGTCATCTGGACCATGTCACTGACACACATGCTGTAAACACACCATTATATCCTCATGTATTCTCCTCCAGATCGCATTAATCTCTTGTGTTATTTTAGCGTCTCTCATTGGCTGGCTTACATGTGGGACAATAATTGGCGAGAATAAAATTTGGCCCAAATGATGTTGGTTTTGGCAACAACAAAAAAGGAAATGCAGATGGCGAACCTTTCTCCGCTCTCTTCCTCTTTCTTCTGTCCCTTCATCTCTTCTTCTGTTGATTTCTTACTCTTGCGGACACGTTATTAGGCTACAGGCTAATCTTTTCTCCTCTCTCCCCTGTACTTTTGTCTCCTCGCGCTCAACTAACTGGCATGATTTAGGAATTATGGAATTAGGGCAGCGCTCCCATCTCTATTAATGAGAAACGGCATGATGAAAGAGCTTGATCCTGAGCGTGCCATCTGTAGTCACTATTACACATTCACTTAATCTATCTCTCTTTCTCTCACCACTTTCTATTATTTCTCTCTCTCTCTTCCTTCCTCTGTCAAACACACACACACACACACACTCATACCTCACTTGTAATTACAGAGGAAATACTAATTCTTAGCTCTTCAAGCACTGTTGGATGTGGCGTGAAATGGTGAAATGGCATGGCAGGAAAGTTAAGTATAGACCACACACCTATGTATAGACACAGGTGCACACACACACACACACACACACACAAACTCACAGGAGTCCAGATGGGCCGTGTGTTATTGCTGAATAATGCATGCTATGTAGACTCTATAAAAGATACATGGGCCGAGAAAGCTGGGCACCATTCAGGCACCTTGGGCAGTTCAGCAAGGGCAGTGCCGAAGCATCCCTTGTGCAAATTTGGAGCTACTGCGAACAGTTTCAGCTCCTTAGTATTTAGCTGTAGGTGAGCCATCACGGGGGGGAAAAATATATTTAGCCGCAGTTAGCGAAGAAATTTGCCTTTTAGACATTGTCGGTTGATGCTTTGCCTGGCACTCGGCCCCGTGCCTTTGCAGTCACCTTGAACAAGCTTTCTCTGGTTTAAAACATGAAACTTGGGGGAATTGCGCAGCAGATTCGATGCTAGGGGCTCAGATTACAGAGCAGAAACACTATGGAAAGAGGAAATATCCAGCAGTGTGCCTTCATCTCAAAACACTGAGGAGGAGAGTGGGAGGAGGGTGAGGGGGGAGGTCTGGGTGAAGGGTAAATGCTGCACTCATGTGGGGAGAATGAGCAACGCCCCAGCGCCTGGTTTTGGAGTCATATGACAGGACATGCGCACCATCGAGTGCTGCATTCTGGAGCCCGTCCACAGCTCGTACCTCTTTTCAGTTTGAAACACAACTACTCAAACTAAATGAATAAGATAAATCTGATGTGTGCCACTACATTCGCCTAATTAAGAGAATCACAATACCCAGAAATAATTGTTTTTCCTCATTAATGAATTAAAAATGAGTGACTTTGAATGAATTGGTAAAGTTTTCAATGTTCTTTCTTGTCATTAATTGTTTATTTTGGCCCACATTTTTAATTTCCACAAGAAAAGTAAGAAATCCAAACAAATATATAAGAGTAGGCTGATCCAATAGTGTCTATACCCTTTATACACAGAATTTATTTATTTGTCTACCCTTTAAGGATTAAGATAATTACATCCCGTTATTATTATTATTACTAATTGATCAAAAAATATGTATAGGAGCACTTATTCTAGCTAGCTTTGTTAATATACAACTACTCAAACAAAATAAACTAAGTTATTAAAAACGTTATATGCGCTACAAAATTAGCTTATTGAGAGGATCACATTTCCCCGAAATAATAGTTTTCCTCACTAATCAAAAATTAGTTACTATTCTTAATGAGCACTTTAACTTACGGTCAATCAAGTACAATTTGATTACAATGATTGGGTAAAGTTTTTAATTTTGATTAATGTTAATATTCCAAAATAAATTTTGTATTATACAATAAAGCAACATGTGGCAAAAAATAAATAGAGCAAAACAAAAATATAGACGTAGAACAAAAAGGTGTAGCTTAGGTTAGTCAGTATAGACAGAAAAAAGACAAAACAACAAATAAACAATACAGACAACCTTTTTATTAAGAATAGTTACAAAAATTACATCTCCATTTTGAATTTGTTCATCGCTATTTTTAAACGTTTTTATTTCATTAATATATTTATTCCCAAAATGTTACCCCTTTAATAAATACATATCATTTACTCTGTGTGTTATTCCATGTTGCAGGCGAATGATGGGATATACTGGATTCCGCAAGCTCAGTAAAAACAGGAGGGTAAAAGATAAATAAGGACCTTACAGATAAATCAAACCCAATGTGTTTCTCGCCTGACAGAGACAGAGGGCCATCCGACTTTGGCATATAAATCACAACGATGAGTATTGTATCACCATGCCAGTGCCGAGGTTTTATGGAGTGTGTGTGTGTGTGGGGGGGGGGGGCTACTGAAGACCTTTTATGACTCTGTGGTGGCATCGGCCATCTTCTTTGGACAGCAGGATTACACTGCTGACAGGAAGAGACTGGATAGACTGATAAGGAGGGCCAGCTCGGTCCTGGGATCCTCCCTTTCACCCAGTGGAGGTGGTGGGACAGAGGAGGATGATGGGCAACCAGTCCCACCCCCTGCAGGACACCATCACAGCACTGGGAAGATCCTTTCAGTGACAGACTGAGTCACCCTAAGTGTCTGAAGGAGAGGTATCGCAGGTCCTTCCTTCCTGCAGCAGTGAGACTGTACAACCAGCTCTGCTCCCAGTAAAACAACCACCCATTATGGACTGAACTCTAACTCTGGTTTAAAGGTTCAGTGTGTAGAATTTGGTGACATCTAGTGGTCAAGTTGCATGTTGCAGCTGAATCCCCCTCACCTCCCCCTCCCCTTCCAAACATGAACAAGAACCTGTGGCAGCCTTCAGGTGTCATAAAAACTCAAAAGGTGTTTAGTTTATCCAGTTTGACTACTGTAAAATACATGGCGGCCTCCGTAAAGACGACCCACTCCTGATGTAAATATAAAGTATTTGAATAAAAAGGGCCCATTCTAGGGTAAAGAAAACAACAATTTGTTTAATCTAGATGAAACGAACTAGTGAAAACATCACTAGGATTATTTTATGTTCAATTTCTGCTAATAGATAATTTTCACCTAAAATCTTACACACTGGACCTTTAACTCTCTCAACTGTGCAATACAATGGTTCATGTGCAATTCTCACACTGCACATATTTTCCTTGTTTTTATACTGTATATATCACACATATATATATATATATATCAGTTTTTATTCATATGTTTCTATATTTTTTAAATTCCTTACACTTAAGTATTGCATGTTACTACTTACTGATGCTTATTTTTGACTATGGGACTGATAACGGATTATTATCTTATCTTAATGATTCTAAAGCAGAGGGGGGAAACACTGTCCTACTGTTTCAACATGAAAATGAATAACATACTAAAGTAATATGAAAACAACATAGTTCCACATTGTTTTATTACTAGTTCTGACTCAAGCCTTCCGAGCTCTTCTTCCGGTCTTTTGGAAATCGCGATATTTCCCGACAGCACGTGAACGCAGCACACAGACAGCCGCTCGGGGACGGTGGAGCCACTGAAGGAATCCAGAAGTTTCCGGGAGCCAAGTTTTCACCAACCGAGAAGAAGAAGGAGGAGGAGTGAGGAGCAGCGAGGTGATTTCTCCACAAGCAGGAGGGAGATAAGTGTAAGTGTCGCCTGCCTCCGTTAGCTCCTCTCCGGCCCCGGGTTTGTTGGGCAGCTGTCAAAGCGGGGTGAGGGAGAGAAAGCGGAACTAGCGAGCTAGCGAGCTAGCTGCACTTTTTTGTTTAAGCTAGGTTAACGACTCCGGAGCGGACGCTGCCCCAGTTTACGACACCTTGAAACAACTTTCCACACAATGTAAGACCGCTTTGACACAATTCCGTTCACTTCCGTGTCCAATTCGAAGTGTTAATTAAGTTTTAAAAGTGTTAAAAGTGGGGCTGGACCGCTACAACTCGCGTGTACTGGGTGTGTGTGTGTCTGTCTGTGTTTTTGAGTCGTGTTTCTCATTCAGGCTAACGTCACCTGTTTGTCTCAGGTGACTCGGGTTAAAAAAGTGGCCCAGCTCTTTGTCCCTCTGCCACCCTATGACACAACCAACCAGGTCAGGAGTGTGGATACAACATTTTAAACACAACAACTTGAAAAGATTAATAAAATGTACCTTTTTTTTTTACTTTAGTTAAAATAGGTAAAACACGTGTTTTCACCCTCCTTCATGGGCACAGCATGATGTCATGTGTTTGTTTTTGTGCACACAGGTCAGCTACCTTCTTATCTTTTAACCCCCCCCCCCCCCCCCCCCCCCCCCCCCCCCAAAATGAACATGTTGTCATCCACACTACAGGGAACGTGTGTTTGTGGAGAAGTAAAGGTCTTTGTGTGTGAATGTATTAAAAAGGGCAACAAGGGGAACGTGTAACACAACATGATAGGAATAAGAGAAGACGTCAGTGTGTGTGTGTGTGTGTGTGTGTGGCTCTCAGATCTGGAGGAACAGGTTTGGGGAGAAGAACAAGAAGTGTGTTTCCCTGTTGGAGTCATTGTGTTGGGCTGTGACCTGTGGCTGTGAAGACACGACAACATGAACGGGTATGTCTGCGGAATTGATCTCGTGATTGTGGCGTCATGTTGTGCGTTGTCTCAGCCTTGAAGGTGTGAAAACATATGGGTCGAGTGTTTTCGGGGCTCAAACTGCACAGGAAAGTCAAAAATACAGTGTTTACCGATGTGTTTTCTTCTTCGGTTGTAACCTTCTTGTTGCTCTAATCGATACCCAGCTACAGAGAGATCTGCTTCACTGGCACAGGAAGTTTTATCTTTTGTTGTTTACATGTTCTTCTTCTGCTCTTTGTTTGGCAAACAAATTACAAAATGTGCGGATGAGTCGTTATTCTGCGTTCTGCATATAAACCTCGTATCATTTCCTCGTCAAGTTCAATAATGGGTTCGAAAGAGCAGTCGAGCCTGTGTGACCCAAATGCCCTCTAGTCCAGGAAAAAAAATGCAGCGTCTACAACATTGAATCGTCTAATCTGCCTGCCAAGTAGACTCTCCGTTTTCCCTGTGTTTTTCTCAGGATGTTTAATTGCAGTAGGGTTGAAAGGGAACTTGAGGTTCAGGGGTTATTTGGAAAACAGGAAAATGTTATTTTAACCTTTTGAGGGAGAGGAAGAGGACAGGAGAGAACGAAAAGGAAAAGGGTGTTTCCTGAGTGTTGGTATCCTTCTGTCGGCTGGAATTTAAGAAACCTTAGTCTTGCTCATGGACACCTGGTTCTGTCCTTGACTGTCCTGTCAAAGCCGGATAACAGACTTCATTCTTTGCTTAGGACGCTCTTGATTTCACGTTATTTTATGCACCGAAACCTCTTAGAGGCTAATATCACACCACTCATTTCTGAGCCTCTTGTGATGCTGGACTGCACGAAGGTCACAAATCATTGGATTCGCGCCTGCTTGGCTGTACCCCAAGGCACCATAGCTCAAGTTATGATCAGAATTATGGATTTAGTACTTAAAGTATGCGTCTCCAAATGGATTACCTTGAAAAATACAACAAAAACCACACCTATTATGCAAGTCCCTTCTCCGCAAAGTGTTTCCGCCTGTCAGTGTGCAGTGTATTTATGAATTGAGAAACCATCCAGAATGCTTTACATCATTATAACAGTGTTTTCCTTGGAAGTAATTGAATGGGTGTCTGTAGCCTTTTAAGCGTAATTATACATACCGGTTCTTACCGTCATCTAACACATAGGGGCATTTAATTCTGCTCCACTTCTCATTCCTTGTTTGCAACGTTCAAGATTAGATCAGTGATCTGAATTCTTAGTTATGTTGATTTTATTGTTATGCTACTTTTTTGCTCTTAAGAATTACTTTTGTTTTTGTGCATAGTTTGTAATCTCTCTGTGTTGTAGTTCTTCAACTATACAGATATTCACACACTTATAAAACTACAAACGAGACCAACGTGGAACTGATTACAAACGCCTCCATTTGTTAGATAGCATGGACCTTCGAGGATTATTCCCTACAAGGCCATTTTAGGGGTTCAGTATCTTGCCCAAGGACACTTAGGCATGCAGATGAGGAAGACTGAGGCTCGAACCGCCGACCGTCTGATTGGAGGACGACCACTCTACACCTCAGCCACAGCCGCCCCGCCAGCTTCATTCATTACGGTCTTAAAAACCCTGTTGACACCCTGCACTTCCTTCTGCTGGCTCAACGATAAAGCTTCTCACCAACACCTCTTTCATCACAACCGCTTTTGTGATGATTGTGCAAGATCGTGACATCTAAATGTTGATCTGAACGCAGTGTGTATTGAGCTGTGAAATGTAGGCATAACCCAGTATGTCTTGATGAGATCGGGGAATTCATACACTGAATATCACATGAGAGGAGCAGCCTTGAGTAGCTTTTGATCTTAGGCTATGCTTGTTTTGAAGTGAGTCAGTAATTGATGCTAAGAATTCTTAAGCACCATCCACCACCAGCTGGTTAAGTAGCTGTATTGTCATCTGTTGTCAGACTATTACCGTGTTTATGAAGTGGTCACAGAGATCCCACACATAAATAATCTCATTAGATAAGATTAGTTTTCATGACAAATCCTTAATTGCCCATTGAATAATATTGAAGCCAGTCATTTCACCATATTAACCGTTAAATGTAGATTTGACGTTCTCATGACATAATATTGATCTTTTTGAGGCCACATAGGTTATTTGTCTTGAACTTGAAGTTTAATTTTAAAGTCAAAGGTCCCCTTTGTTGCAGAATGTCTCTATTGATGTATAATAAACCACATCTTTTCAGGAACATTTATGTACAAGATAAATCAGTTAAAGTGAGAACGGTAATGTGTCTCACTCATCTGGGATGCTGCCATTTTCAAAAAGTCAAAACAACACAAACTCTTATTCAGGAATTATCACTTAGAAAGATAATGTAAGACCTTTTTTTTAATGTTCTGCTTTTACCTTAGATGCCTTTTACCCTTCACCGGTAACATTATTTTATTTTCATAAAAGATTGAACTTTCTTTTAATCTGCCAGTTGCCAACATTCAATCTCATCATTCTGATTTCCATATTCCAGCCTCCTTATCTCGGTTCCCTCATTGTTAGCACATATGATTCTACCAGCCACACTGCAGCTAAGCTTTACATCAACAAGGACCCGCTGCAGGCACACAAACAGATAGGTTTTCTTCATCACTGATACAGATTTGTGTTTCCTTTATCAGCAGGACGATTGTCTGTGTTCAGACTCCAAACTCTCTCAGCAGCAGGAAAGGAGTCTTGTTTAGGTTTTGCATCTTCTTCTGTTCCCCATAAGTGACAAAAAATAACATTTCTGCAAACATGTAGTTAAAAGTTCGATCTTTAAGTTTGCTCTTTCATCTTTAAGATTTTAAGTAGTATACAGCACTGAACCTTGACTCATTGTGACATGAGACACAAGGTTCTTTTTAACTATGAAAATGCTTAAGCTGGAGCTTCCCAGAACCTGAACTTTTGAACCTGTAAAGCTTTGGTTGTAGTTTCTGCAAGTAAGACTTTTAGGGTATATATGTCTTAACAAGGTAATTCTCCTTGTAAACCACTAAAAACACCAAGTTTTTATATGTTGTTTTGAACTGAGTGGAGCACAGTTCAGTTGAGGAAGTAACTCAACACAAATTCAAATTAGGCCTTTTCTTTGTTGTAGTTGTTTTTTATTCCCCATCAAATCTAAATCCAGTTAAAGTTATGACTTTATGTTACAAATCAACATGATAAACATCAGCAGCGGAAGAAAAATATGAAATTCATCATATCACACAGAAAAAAGCTAAGAAACTTGCAGCTGGTGCTCCTCGTTGATCAATGTCAACAATTTACTGATATTTATTGCTAACTTATAATAAGAACTCATTATTTTGTATTAGATTAGAAATCTGCCATAGTCTGATTAATCTGCTGTTATTATCTCATTGCAGATGTGTGGATGTTGGAATATATGTCCGCCAATATGTAAAGAAACAGCATTAAAAATAATTATTAACATACTTTTCTGAACCCCTCTTTTCAGGCCGCAGAATCTCGAGCTCGGTGCCACAGGAGGAGCCTCCAAACAGGACAGCAGCAAGATGGAAGACATGTCTGTGGAACAGATTGCCATGAGGGCCGACCAAGTGACTGACGAGGTACCGAGTCACAAGAACCACACAGACTCACTCACAGTCTGTTTCTCACTCTCGTTCTCTCATTGTTCTCGTTCTCTATGAGCAAGTAGCAGCAGTATGAAACTTCTCTAAAGTGATAATCTACCTGAAATGTTTAGTATTAAATGCCAACACTGTGAAAGTCAGTATCAAATGCTAACACTGAAAACCCCTTAAACAGAAGTGAAACTATGAGTCATTGGAACATAGTGAGAATTCAGATGGACAGTGACAGAGAGGGGATAATGTTGCGTGTGTATGTGTGAGACATTTCTACAGATGTTTTGATACTTTATTTTACAGATGAGTTATTGCTCTTGGAAGTTTCCTAAAAACAATTATTTTGGTCCTAACTAAAGCTGTGGAAACTATATTTACATGGGTTTAAATTGAGCTTTGCTTTAAAGGAAAAGCTATTTTTGCAGTTCTGGGTTCCACAGTATGTAGTTAGCTCCCAGGAAACCTTCCTTAGAAATTATCCAGAAATTATACAGGACAAAAATAAAGCATTAGCCTTTTTTTATTCCTACCGTGAAAACCCATCGCTCTCACCTGCACCAAATATAACAGCAGCTGTTTTCTTTTAAACTTTTTAAACCTGGAGGGAACGAGTACCTGATACTAAAAATGAAGATTAAGGTGGAGTTTTACTTTATATTACAGCAAAAAAGGCTCATATACATAAGCTAATTGTCTTCAAACAGAAAACTTAATTTGTCTCGGATGCAAAACAGTTGAGATCAGATGAAAATGAAACAAAACAAATGCAGCCAGAAGTAAGAATGCAAATCGTTGAAAGAATAATTCCACATAAAATATGCTTATTCTAAAGATCACTAATTAATCTTAAATTAAGATTGTCACCTGCCAGCTGTAGTTTCATATTTGACATGAAAACACAAAACTGGTATTAATCTTCTGAATGAACTTCCATCAAGAAAGCAGGTGCTAGCATTTCCAAAAATGTCAAACTATTCCTTTTGATATCTTAAGTACAAATACTCATAAAGCCATATCAGTACAGTTGATCCTTCATATGTTCCCTTAACAGTGTAATTAATCCAACAGTATTATTGAAATAGTCACACTAAAGATTTGTTTTAACTGTAGCCATGGTTTTTGGCTCAGTTTATACAGATTGAGTAGAATGAAACACAGACGTATAATCCGGTGGTTTCTGCAGTTTTGCATTGAAAGAGCAGAGGGTGACTCATTTCCAAAGCATTCAGCTGAGAATTAAGTCAGGCATTACTAAGGAGTGTGTGAGGCTTTTACGCCTAATTTAGCCCCTTCCCCCTCTGTGTGAATGTTGTCAGCTATATCTAAGCGTTGTTATTATCATGGAGATAATTGTTTAATCAGCACTGCTGGGCATCATATGATCAGCCATCTGATTCGAATGGAGGCAGATTAATTTACTCCAGTGCACGTCACCTTCTTGTAATTTCCACTGTACTAATTCTCTGTGGGGGGGGGGGGGGGTGGTTTCCCTCTCTTCTTTTTTTTCTGAACTGTGTTTCTATCTCTTTCTTCCTCCCGCTGCTGTCTGGTTGACAAAGGAGATCACGCATGGGACAAAGCATGGGAGGCTCCTTCTGCCAAAGCTACTTAACACTCTGGCTTTGGGTAAACACTCATACCTGACTAACTCCGAGCATGGCTGGCAATGTATCAGGACAACATCGGAATTTGGTATGATGAGGGAAAGATTGTCTTCAGGAGGTGTAACAAGACGTCTTGTGAATTTAAGGCTGTTTTGCACGTACAGCCATCCCAAACACATGATGAAAAATATCATGCCATTCTCTGTATCTCACATTTGTCACAGAACTTCAACCTGGAAGATTTGTCCTAAGTCTGCGATTTCAGGCTTAATTAGTCAAGTCCAAGGATTTTGGGCGACATAAAGTAATGTTTATCCACCCGAATGATGTTCAGGCTAAGCCAACAGGAACCTGGCTGAGCTCGACATATTCCTCTCGCCAATTCTATGTTTGTCTGTTTCTCAACTCGCTGATTAATGTATTCAGAGCAAACATAACACAGAAAGAATAAGGGATCCGGTCCCCCTCTCCCTCTCCCTCTCTCTCCCTCTCTCTCCCTCTCCCTCTCTCTCTCTCTCTCTCGGTAACAGTTCATTAGCGATGGTAACAGTGGAGTCATGCCCCGAGTTGCTTCCGTGCTTCGCTCCTTTGGCTGCTCTGTGCAGAGCTGCTGTCTATTTATAGCAAAACAAAGTCATTGCTCACCTGAACTGACTGCATTCCAGTTTCAACCCTTTTTGTTCTTTGTGTGTTTTTGTCTGCGTCTTGTCGGCCATGCCCATGCCCATGTCATCTGATTAGAGAGAGTTTAGACACAGCAACACAGCAGCTGCGTCCCAAGTAAAATCCACGCTCCTTAGTTTAATATGCCTGATGTTTGCATACTTGCATAAATATGCTTGATTTTTGAATGTAGTGTCAGCTAATGATTGTCAAAAAAAATGTGTCAGTTGATAATTGAAGCCATTTTTAATCACAAACATTCCTTTAGTTCTCAATCATGAGCATTTCCTGCTTTTCTTTGTCTTATGTGAGAGGAAAATTAATATTGTTGTTTATTTTTTCTATTGTCAAGAACACAAAGATCCTTTTGGGCCTTGGGAACAGTACAACTGGCATTTATTCACAATTGTAAAATAGTGTATTCTAAAAACATTTTATAAATATGAATGAGGTAATTTAATAGACTAATATAATCATTAACCACGAAGATAATTGATGGAAAATCAATAACTTATTATTTTCAGCCCTAATAAGCAAAAGAAAAAATCAATTTAACTTGAATTATTCATCGTATAAATATAATCTCAGATGATATTAAGTCTATTATCACGATGTGGAACTGCTCTTATAGATCTGCTGCAGTCTTCTCTTATATCTTAATGAATACCATGTCGCTTCCTGTTTTCTTATCTTATTTTCTTATCACAAGCATCTTTCCATTTTCCTCATCCCTCTTATCTTGTTCTCTTCCTTTCCGTCTCCTTTGTAATTCTCTTCTGTTTTTCTTCTCCATCCTCTCAGTCCCTTGAGGCCACATTCTCACCAATCAACTGGTTTATTTGAATTAAGAAGACTGTACGAAATTCTCATACAAATCCAGGTGGATATATAAAATCCAGTGTGGGTTGAAGATTTGGTCCAACTTTCTCCACCAGAACAATAAAAACTTTACCAACACCTGGAAAAAGTGCAGCTATAAATAGCAGAGAACAGGACGTATGACGGGGAGCTGGAAAATCCTGGGTGGTGTACTCAAATTTATTTTGAATATACAATGTCTCATTGGAATACAAGGGACAGTAATGCTGCCCCAATAAACAAATACTGAATTCGTCTATTTTCATTTAATTTGCAAGATCTCGTTCAGGTTCATTTAGGCAGTTTGAGCCTAAATGAGACACACACAAAAAATGCATCATTCGATCTGAGGCGTGACTCCACTCTGCATCATTTTGTCTCTTCCTCCCTCGTTCTCGCCGCAAACTGCTTTTGGCTAAAACTGTTTACATTTAGCTTTTCCATTTGTCTCATTATTCTCTAACACGTACTGTTTCTTTTCCTCCCCCAGTCACTGGAAAGCACGCGGCGGATGCTGCAGATGGCCGAGGAGGTGAGAGTTTTAATGTGTCTGTGTTGGTTCATCACATGTCATTTGGCAGACGCTTTTATCCAAAGCGACTTACAATTAGTGCATTCAACATATATGAGGGGTCATTTAGGGGTTCAGTATCTTGCCCAAGGACACTTCGGCTTTCACCACCAACCTTCTGGTTGGAGGACAACCCCTCTACCCCTCAGCCATAGCCGCCCCGGCTCCTCTATGTTGTAATCAGCAAAATGTCATTTTTAGTCTTTGAATGCTAGAAATAATATTATTCATATTAGATATTTTTGACATTATTTGGACAGAAATATGAATTTAAATGTTTATGGTTTCCAACAAAGTGTAAGTGACACAGATGTTTTTTGTAATTTGATTTTGACATTAATAACATTTCAAAGTCATTGTATTACAAGATAAACACTCCAGTTCTCTGATTGTCCAAATGAATCCTGAAATGTTTCTACACCTGATTATTACCATCTCTCATAGTTCATGAAACAATGTGCAGTTTTTTATTTTCATGGGTTCTTAATTAATGATTTTTTGTTGTTTCCAGAGCAAACAAACAGGCGTAAACACCATGGTGATGTTGGACCAGCAAGGAGGTAAATTTACAACATCCACACTGCAGGTGTTGATGCATGTGACCTTACTTATTGGTTTTGTGGTGCTTTTCAATTTCACTTGAGGCCATTGAATAAAATTCAAGGACAAAGATGTGTAAGAATGTCGTGCTCAAAGAAATGTTCTGCATTTTCTAACTTGGCGCTGCATTCATTTGTGTGACTGCACACACTTGGCGACAGTGTAATGCTGAGTATTAAAACGAGAGAGGTGTTAATGAAGCTTATACAAACCTGAATATATAACAATTGTCACAGTTATAGTAAAACAGCGATCAATGGTCAAAATGATCATATAAATTATTATTAAAATATGCCAAACATGTATTACCCTCAATTAATGATAGTTTACAGTATTTTTCTCTTCATCAGGAGCAGTTCATTGTATTTATCTTTTCTTTTTTTTGCCTTTAACTTGTATGTATCTGTCGTGTTCTCTGTTTAAAAATGTGCATTTGTAATTATTAGTTTTTCTACCTACTGTATGTTCCATTGTGTTGTCTCTATCCCATTTGTTGCTGCTGCAATGGCCCAGTTATTGACCCATTTTAAGAATCCTCACAGGGGTTATTAAATAATTAATTTAATATATTCTAAAAATGGAATAAAATAAATAGTCTATTACAACAAAACAAAAGGATTCATTCCTAGTGTATGAAACGTACCTAGATACAAAGAGGACTCTGACATCATCGTGTGCTGTACCTGTCTCTGTGTTCCAGAACAGCTGAAGCATGTGGAGGACGGCATGGACCAGATCAACCAGGATATGAAACTGGCTGAGAAGAACCTCACCGATCTGTCCAAGTGCTGCGGGATCTGTGTCTGCCCCTGTGACAGGTACTCTACACCCAGAGCCGCTGAGGGCTCCATTTCACTGTTATCTTTTTTTGGATACACGACACTGTTTTATTGCCAGTTGGGAGATTACATTTATCACATTTCTCTCTCATTGTCGTGGGGCTGATTTGAACAAATAGTTGCAAATGAACTCGACAAATTCAGCTTTTAACAAGCAAGGAAGCTGTGTAAACACTCTGCTTCTTGGCATATTAAATTTAGTTTTGTTTATTTTTTTAATATTATGGGTAGTGTTACAAAGTGGGTGGAGTTCTAGTGACTAATTTCTTTCCATTCACAGTGTAATGTAATTCATATTTGGAATATTTAAATCGCTACGACAACAGGTGGACGGCCGTGTCACAAATGATCTGTTCTTGGATAATTAAAAAAATGGAAGGTTTGTGTTTATATAAAGTTAACTGCGATTCCCAGGGAGCATTTTGGCAAGATGCATAGGCCCATTGAGTTTAGAAACCTTTTAGCAGCGCTGCTAACACCTGTCAAATGTAAAGGTTACGATGTTAACATTAAATTAACGACACAATCTGTGGCTGAAGTCAATTCACTTGTGGATTCTGGGTCAGTTTAGGATTCAGTCATTATGTTACCGTGTTTTGTTCCTTACTGCGACTCTGAAACTCTTGTGTTCACAGCAGCTGCTGCTAAATTTGTTTGTGTATTGAGCCGTCTGGTGGCCGTTACCATAAATCTATATTATTGCCCCCTTTTCTTGGGAAAGTGCCATGTTTCTTTGTCAAGTAACATTAAGGATGTGATTTGAATAAAATGAGGAAAGTTTTGAAATGGGAACAAACACCTCAGAAAACCAGAAACACGTCCCACTTCACTTGGTTTCTATTATCACTGACTTGAACGTAGTGTGAAGCTCCTCTGAACCGTCGGGTGCTTTCGCAGCATTAACGCAGTTTGAACTGCTGCCACACAAAACGCTGGTTTGTCTGTCAAATGTGTATTTTGTGGTCATAAGCTTGCTTTTTCCAATTCATAAGCTTTCCCAACTGTTTTTGAAAGAGTAGGGTACGTGATCCTTTCGGTGTAATGTTCCGTGGGGAACACACTTTAATCTCTGTGTCTAAATCTGTCAAACTGTATCGATGTGCAGTGTCAGTGTCTTTGTACAATAAGATCATATCTGGCTCTAAACATGAAAAACAAATCTTTTCAAAATGCTTTCACATTGGAGAGGAGGATTCATTGATGAGTACCAAAAGATAAGGTAGGAAATCGGTTTTTAATGTTATGATAGATGAGCATCTGTGAATATAGTAGTGACGGACTCCTTTTTGATGCTTTTCCTCATAGTTCAGTTGGTTTTCTTAATTGAAAGTGTTCTAGTTTTTAAGCTAAACCCCCTTTTAGATTTCCTGACTATGATATTTGTTCCTTTGCCAGGGTGTCAACTATTGAGCATGAGTCGAAATATAAGCGAACCTGGGGAATCAGAGGAGTAGGAGGAGATGGAGAAAGTGACGACGGTGGCTCGAAGGTGATCTCAAGGCAGCCGCCGGGTGTTCGTAACGGTCAGGCCGGCCAGTTGAACGCCTCAGCCCCTTCAGGCCCGTACATCAAAAGGTGGAGTCCGGCTCTTTTTCTTTCTTTTACTATAGTGCTGTCAGAAATTAAAATTGCCCTGATCACATTTCACACATTAATACATATTTGAAAGACCCTTTGTAAACCAACATTTTAACTCTCTGTGGCACAGGATAACCAACGATGCCCGCGAGGATGAGATGGAGGAGAATCTCGATGCGGTCGGCAGCATTATTGGCAACCTGAAGAATATGGCTGTGGACATGGGCTCTGAGATAGACAAGCAAAACACGCAGATTGACCGCATCACCGACAAGGTAAGAGCCTGAGATTAACTTCCTGCGATTGTTCATTTTTATGTCGTAGACGACAGCGTTGACTCAGCTTCTGTCGCCTTAATTTGCTGATGCGTCCTTTCGAGAGGATTTAGGAGGAGACGTCTTTAGAAAAAAACACTTTCACTCATGAAACACATTTTTTTCCTCCACTATTCATCACCTCAAGCTTTATGGACAAATTAAACGACACTATACTCGCTCTGGCAAAACTTTCACACTGTTTACTTCTTAACAAACAAAAGTTATGATACCTTTAACTAAGGGTTGGAATCCTGTCTTGTATATCTTCATGATTACTCTTCTTCCTCACCTCTTGGCACATTACCTCCACCTGTAGATCACTGAAACAGACAGGACTGTGTATTGCCTCGCTTATCACTAGAGGTCAAACCCCCCCCCCCCCGCCACGGCGCTCCACTTTTTAATGTGTTTAAATGCATTCAAAGTTAGTCGTGAATTGCTTAATGAAAAAAGGAGTGTTTGTTTAAGTGCCTCTTTTCACCTGTTTCATCATTTTCTTTCAGGCGGACATGAACAAGGTTCGCATTGATGATGCGAACCAACGAGCCAACAAGCTCATCAAATAGACAAGGAACCACGCTTCTGCCAATTTCATCTATCAACCTTGAGCCTGTGTCGCCCCCCCCCCCCCCCCACACACACACGCATGCACACACATACTTGCACATATGCACAGACACACAACATAAAATAGAAATCCACTCTGGGAGAATGTTTATGCCAGCAGTGTGCCTCCTGCCTTTACTGCACTAATATGTCAAGAGAGTATAAACATTTATACAGTCTATAAATTGGCCACCACCTCGTATCCTTAAACATTTGTATTCATAGTCTCCGTGCTGGACTTGGGGAAGAAGTGTGGGCATCAGGAGCTGCAGCAAACAGCCAGTGACTGAGTGCCTGTCACGGCTGTTTGATACCAAATATGGACCCGACTTGTATCGTATCATATCACAACACACTCACAGGAAGGGAAGTAGCGCAGGTCAAATACTGTTCCTGCTTATTTTAATCCCCCTGTTTGCTTTCCTCTTGAGTCAAGAGCTATGAACTGTCTCTGTGTATATGCCTCTCTGGAATTTATGGACGAGGTAGATCCAAGGTCTTTAATTGTCTTTAAGTGATATACAGCACAACATTAAATTATGTATCACCCCCCCCCCCCCTATTGGTTTTACCCTGATTAGAGCTGCATCCACTTTGATCATAAAACAAAATTCTTGGTCTAAAACAAATCAATCAAATTCCTATTGGTTCCCTGTTAATTGTATCGTGTATTGTTTTGAGATGCTTATTTAATTATTCTTTATCAAGCAGAAATGACTTATGAATAAAGTTGTCTTTTCTTTTCTTTTCTTTTTTTTAAAAACACTTTGTTCCCATGTTATTTTTTTGCCATTTCCTCCCCAAGTTGTTTCAAAAACAAGAAATAAAAAGTTGTGCTTTGGAGTCGCAGCAGAAACACTGTGACGCTGGGACTCCAAGCACCTTCCCCCTGAACGAGAGCAATTTAATGTTGATGTGTTGTTTTTTTTTTTTAATTAAATGTATAGCAATCGCTGTTCCTTCAAATGTGAAGGAGGGTCAGTTAGCATCACGAGGAATGTTCATCATTTCCTCCTGTACAGCGTCTCTAGATCAGTTTATGACGTCCCCGGCATTGGGGGGGGAAACACCAGTGGTTTGAAAAAACTCGATTTCTCATCAGGATCAAATGCTGTACTTCACATTTCGTGTCACTTGAGGTTGTTTTTTTCCGCCGTGACCGCAGTGTTGATGTAAATACTGAAACGCAGTGTAGCTGTTCATTAATTGCCTATAGTCTCGCCGTTAATCTAATTCCATTCTTTCTCCGTTACCTCCCAGTTAATAGAGATTTATAGCACCCAAGAGGAGATTTAACAGCCCACACGAGCCTGGTAATGTGTATGTGAAAATTAATTTCCTCAAGTTTAATAATTGCCTGTAAAAGTATGAAAAACACATGTTGAGTCTGGAAACACGCGTCATTCCTCATATCGGCTCACTGGCTCATTGCCGCTGTGGCACATGCAGCAGTTTTGTTCTAATGAAAATGACCTAGCCTTTTTTTTTTTTTTTTTTAAATTAAAGAAATAAATCTGGGAGAATACTGGGATTTAAATAATGGGAGAATGTTGCAGGGCCCCTTTCAGTTTGATGGTGGATGGTTGTGTTCTAACAGCCACGGTATCACAAACCATTCCTCCTGCTCTGCAAACAGCCAGTTTTCAGAGCAAGGCCACAGTAAAGTGATAATATTTGATGATGGAGGGCGTAATTTTACTTGTCAGCGCCGCAGCCCAGCTCAGAAATTACTGCTGGCAGCGGGATGCAAAAATATACATGCAAATGAATGTTGTTTAGGGGGGGGTAAATGCAGAAGTCCTGGCTGGCGATGCTCAGGCCTCGCTGTGGAAAATTGGCTAATGATAAAGTAATACCGAATGCTGAAAATATCTCTTGTAGGCATCGCAAGGCTTTTTTGTGTTTTGGGAGAAAAATGCTCATTTGTATGCTGTGCTGCCGGCGTCCACCTATTGAGTTTGTAAAGATTGAAATGAGCTGTTATTCAGGGCTTTGTCTTTCTGTAAGTGATCATCCTCAGCCTGTTACTTGTCAGCTGAGATCTAATTCGTATAGCTTAAGGCTGCCTCACTGTCTTGAGGCTGTTCATTCATTGTTTTACAGCCACTGGAATGTAAATACAACCGTTTTGTCTATTTTGAATATGTTCCTATGCAGCTCGTCTTATCTGAAATGAGCTCGGTGAACGGGTGGCTGTTCCAACAAAGTCCAAATGCCTTTTTCTTTCATGCCTGCCCATGTTAAATTGTTTGTACACAATAAATCTGTTCTCTAATGCATTTTCTTGCACCCTCTTTTAATGTATTAACAAATAAAATGAAATTGGGATTCATTAAACATTGGCAACCAACTGTGACGGCGATAGAGTGGTCAATAAATAAAAGAACCCAAACCGGGTAGTTTCAGGAGTTTATTTTAAACTTTATTCTCTCAAAAGGTTTAAAGATATTAGATATTTCCTGTCAACAGTTGTTGGGTATTTTACATAGCTAGAGAGTACAAAATGCAGATTAAAAACCACCGAAGAGAAGAGGCAGGTAGGGAAGAAGAAGAAGAAGAGGAGGAGGAGTAAAGAAAGTGGAAGGAGGTGTCAGAGAAGAAGGTGTCAAGAGTCTGAGATTCCACCAGATATAGTGACCAAGAAAAACAAGACTGAATACATGTGATGCAAGTTCCCCCCAAAACCATTTAAAGGTGCATTTTCCTTTTTTTAAACAGAAAAACTCCAATTACCGGCACTGTTAGCACAGGCGCATTGTTCTAATGGCCGTCTGCACATGGAAACATCTGTATTCCCTGTGTGTGTGTGTGTGACGGCCACGAGAAGACGGATTTAACAGCTATTTTTGTTCCTCTGGGTGAAAATGTAAATAAGCCAGAGAGAGAGATCATTACATGTTTCCTGGAAAACTCTCGAGCCGAACAGCCTTTGTTAATGTCTCTCCACCCAACTTCCATCATTTTAATGAGGTCACTTGAGATAGATCATAGTTCAGGGACGGAGCCCACAGTCGAAGGCAAGACGGCAGTGGTGAAGTGTGTGTGTGAGAGAGAGAGAGAGAGAGAGAGAGAGAGAGAGACTATCCTAGAAACAAATGAACATTTATAAATGCAGTTCCATACACTGTACATAATCTATATCCCCTGTATGCATATATTGAATAAATGTGTTATTCTATTATGGCTTTATTGCATTATACTCCTACATGTACCCAATTCCCACGTCCCTTAGTATTTCCTCCCTTTACATTCAGAGTAAAGACACTTCAGCTCCAAGCTGCTAATGCCTGGTCCTGTTGCAGTCGAGAGTCACATGACCCACAACTTGTCCTGGACTTTGGTGGGAATTATGGAAACTTACCCCCCCCCCACCTCAAAAATTACTCTGATTTCAAGTTGTTCTTATCAACACATGCACAATCATTTTTTTTTCTCACTTCTGTTGCGTTTATGGCAGTTTGTTAATATTTCACTCTCCAATATTCCATTTACTCATGTGTGTCCACAGTCTATTTGCCATTTGGTTTTCACACGCCCACGACCCCCCCCCCCCCTGATTTCTTTCTCGTGAAGAGATGTGATCAGTGCTCCGGTGTTTTTAAGCCGTGCCGAAAAACTGGACTTGACTTTAGGAAAGAGATGAATCCAGGTTCCAGCTTTTCTGCTCATTTTGAAGCCCGACTTTTCAAAATAAGACCTGTTTTCTCTGAGACAGTGGGTCAGGTTGGTCTTGATTGAAAGTTCTAGAATATCACAATAGCACCATATCAAACTAAAACATACCTCATGCATCTGTAGATATATAGATACTGTATATATGTTATTGGATAGATATGAAATTCAGGGTTCCATACACGAGTGTTGAATATATTTCAAGTTCACAGAAATAACTACAGCCACAGGTTTAGTTCAGAATATCATCTATATTCAAGACTAACAGCTTGTGGTGTCACGTGACTGCCCGTATGTTGTCATCCTGAAATCTCAACAGTCAAACCCTTCACAGTGCATAGAGCGTTTAGTTTGCATACGTGCAATAACACTCGGTGTGTGTGTGTGTGTGTGTGTGTGCACTGTGCAGCACCACAGTTTGCTCATCACCAAGTCTTTACACCGCTTTTACAAAAGCCCGCTAACTTCCCTCTGATTCTATGAGTAGCGTTCAGCGCTCCAAATTCAAACAGCACAGTATTACAGTTCACAACCATTTTATAAGGCAGATTAATTAAAGTACGCTCCGGTACTCGGGTCACCCTGCGTTCATTACAGGCCTTCGTATCGTACACGGCTGGATCAGAGCATGCCTCGCTGAAACAAGAACCAAAGAGAACCTGCAGCAGAAGTAACACAACAAAAGTTTTACAAACGTTCTTTGGTTGAGTGTGGAAGGAGCGTTCCTGTGCTTTAATTTAATGCTTTGAATTTGGTATTTGTTATAAAGAACACAAAGGAGAAAAAAAGTGGATATTTAAATACAGGCAAAAAGAGTGACGCCTTCAAACTCAGCTACAATATGCTCGCAAAATAATATTTAAAAAAAGTCTAGTGACAAAAAGCTTGCTCTGACTGATTGTACACGAATACTACTTTCTCTTTCCAGGTTGCCTCGGCAACCAACCCCACCTCCCTCCCCCTCCCTCCCCTCCAATCTCCGTCTCACTTCTTCTTGGCAAAGTGCCTGAACTTCTTCTCCTTGTCTTTCTTGGCAGAGCCGGGCTCAGGGAGGGCAGCGGAGGAGGAGGGATGGGGCAGGCTGTGGGCTTTGGCCCCCGAGGGCCCTGACGCCTCCTCTGCTGCCAGGGGCTGAATGGCCTTCTCCATGGCCTGGCTCCAGCGCTGGAGCTCCTCCTGAAATTAAGCACAAAAATACACACATCATATCACAGCTTACAAAGGGAAGTCTGCGTCCAGTGGGACAGTGTCTGTTTGTCTCTTGGTCTATTATTAGTAAATGGTGCTCGTGCTTTTAACAAGGAAACTCTATGAAAGGTACAGGTAGAAAAACATACGATTCGAATTATATTTTGTTATAGTTATTTTAAATTTGTAAAACCTCATGACCCCAGTGGGTTAAATGTTCAGAAGGAAATGTACACATGTCAGCTGCATACATAAATAAACTAGAACGCTTACTTAAACATGGTCAAAGTGCAACAGCGTATGTGTGTGTGCCGCATTATGAAGGATCAGAGAGCAGCAGCGAAGTGCAGAACACAAAGTCTCATGTGATTCGTGGAGAGCTGCTGAGTTCTTTAACCAGAGAGAGATAACAATGAGTAACGTACCTCGTCTTTACACTGGAACAGATATTCACTGCCATCACCAAGACTGAGAGAGAGAGGAGAGAGAGGGAAGCAAGAGGAACAAGTTTGAGATTTTTCAGTCATCACAGCAACAGACCTGAAACTTTGACTTCTTTATGTATATTCGAAAAAGTTTGCTCATGTTTGTTTTGCATAGATTATTCTCTTGGTTCATTAAAAGTACTTTTAATTAAAAGTAAAGCTCAAGAAGAAATCATCACCTTTCTTGTTTTGTCTAATTACAGCAAAATCCCAAAATATTTAATTTACTATAATGTAAGGCCGAGAAAAGTGGGGAACTCCTACATTTTAGAACCTGGAACCAACAAATGTTTAATGTTTTTACTTTAGAAATTACTTATAAAGCGATTGATCAACTAATTGTTGCAGCTCCAGGTGGTAAAATGTCTTATTTTGCAGCTTGTTACTGTTTTTAATGGCAAATGTAAATAAGACAACAGGAAAACTGTGAGATTCCTAAACTAAACTTGGACAATTAACAGAGTTTCAACAAAAGTGGAATTTAAACGTGACGGCAGAAACTCTAGTGTTTTCACACAGAGCTTGAATGGAGCGTTGAAATGTGTGTGTGCGAGTGTTTTTACACGAATGACGTTTTTGCTCTAGCGATGCTACACGACTATAACTCGGCAGGTGTGTTCCTCAGGACCCTGGGAAGTGCAGAGTCAGGTGTGACGCTGTTCGGATGATGCTCTCGACAAAGCTGCGAGCCGGAGTAACGCAGCGCTCGGCCCCTGCTGACGGGCTCATTTTACAAAGCTACTGCACTCGTAATAATACACTTAAATACAATGTTTCATGCAGAAAATGCAGCTTAATGGGTTTTACCAAAAAAAAACAAGAAATACAATTAGTCCAGCACGTAACCTTCCCTGCTCACACGGATCTTCTTATCCAATACTTTGCCAATCTTGGAGCCCGTCAGCTCAAATGATGACTAATTAGCCTCTGGGGGCAACGGACAATATTTTGGGGCTTTCCTGTGTCTGTTTTCAGTCTGACAAGCCATAGTTTTTGTTGGTGTTTTAGGTCCAGACAACATTTTGGCTAATCTCCATAAACCACTATCTGCATATGAATGCAAACAAATTAAAAAGCTGATGCATTTCCGTCAATGTGCTCTTCCTCTTCTGCTCTCCACACGGACTGTTTACCTGCTGGCAAACAACGCCTGCTATCAAATGATTGGTCGAATTAGAAATGGAAAAACCAGAAGGCTCCCGGCCCCCAAAAAATCGTATCCCTTTCTTTTAATAATGAGTCAAATGAGGAAAAGCTCAAATGGATTCTCACTGTAGTTTGGCGACGTGCTTCTTCTTCTTGTAGTTGCCGAGGATCTCCCAGGTGGCGTTGCTGAGGGACAGGGGGTCCTCGCCGTGATACGTCACTCCGTGCCCGAAGCTTTTGGCGTCCTTATAGCTTGAGAGGTGACCAGGCTTCAGCACACAGTACAAGTTGTTCCATGACCTGAAGAGAAGAGAGACAAGTCTTCATTAAAAAAAAAAAAACTATTTCTGCTTTCAATTACATAATAGTGTGTTTGAAACCATTTAAAAACGTTAAAATACTGCTAATAACTTCTTAATATTATTTTAGCTATACCACAAAAACTAATGCTGTCCATTAAAATGTGTTTAAAGCTCCTTAAATATACAATATGAGCTTGATTGATTAAATACAAATCCTCTAAAGGCATATTCTACACTTGCACTGGCCTTTTTCATCCTTTTCCAGGCCTCCATTGGTTTCCTTTCTACTTCCTTTGCTGCATGAAAAAAATATTTGAAGACCTGATTGTTATCTACCTGTTGGAAGCTTTCTTCCCGGAGCCCTCGACGTCCTGTTTGCGGCCCAGCAGGCCCTCCTGCAGCACGGCCTGGCCTCGGAGGGGCTCCACGGGCATCGTGGCAGCCCTCTCCGGTTCCTTCGGCATCACCACCGACACGGAGGACTCCAGCTCCAGAGAGCCGCTCTCTCTCATCTCTGACACCATCGGGACCGTGGTGTCATCGGCCGTCTCCTCCGGCGCAAGAGAACTGGGCTCGACGGCACCGGAACCGGACTGGAGGGAGAAAAGATGGAGATAAGAGACACGACACAGACAAAAGAATGAGACCAGAGAAACCGTGTGTGGAGAGGTAAGCAAAGACAAACTGTTATTTATCATTTAAGAAGTATTGATTAGGATTCTGAACAGACTCATGTAGATTGATTAAGATCAAAAAAGAAATCAAGGGGCGCTTTTAAATTGGCTGATAAAAAGAAACAAACTAGATTTACCATGCAGTTTACATCCGTGTGTGCAGACTCACAATTATATGTATAATTTCATAAAATTTATTAAGTGTATGTAAACAGAATTAAACTATGAATCTTTGTTTTAACCTTTGACCAGAAACATCCAATCAGTTTATCCTTCAGGAGTTATTGAGAAATCCCTCATTCGCATGAAAACGTTTTGCTTTTTCAAATTCTAGTTTCTTTAAACAGAGGTCACGACAGTATATAGTTCAGAGGACGAGTGCAGTTACCAGAGTTTGTTCCTCCACGGTGTAGATCTGTGAAGATTCTTCTACAAAGCCTGTGTCTTCTCTCCTGGAGGAAAGAGGGCAGCATGGGGTCTGCGTTAGAGACCTTCCACAGCAGCAGGTGGAGGAGTGTGATAAGTGTGAGTGTGTGTGAGAGAGAGAGAGAGAGAGAGCGTGACTGCTTTAGGGGATATTCAGCATTTTTGTGTTTGTGTTCAAATTCCCTGAGAAAGGCCAAAGCCAACAAACAACTTTGACTTCCTCTGCCTTTCTGCTCTCTGAGAATTTCTCTGACTCTTGGAACCAAACCCACGATTTGATCCACACATCTATAACCTTCCAAAAATCAATGCATACTTTCATTAACTGTAGTTTTTCTATGAAACCAAAGTGAATCCTGATTTTGCCTGGGACTACTTTCAGCGGGTGTCACTCAGTGCAGTGGTGTGGCTCACTGATTTGTTTTTAATAGTTTATGTAGAACCAATGGAGCTCTATGGCAGAAAGGGATTAGCCTCATCAGGCTTTAGATTCACTGATGATACGATCAATTCATAGGTCACACTAGAGAACGCACCCTGCATACGGAACAGTACACATGAATGCCTCTGTGTGTGTGTGTGTGTGTGTGTGTGTGTGTGGGTGTATGTGTGTGTGTGTGTGTGTGTGTGTGTGTGTGTGTGTGTGTGTGTGTGTGTGTGTGTGTGTGTGTGTGTGTACCTGCTGTCCTTATCTGAGCGCTGTTCATCTTTAATGAACTGCTCCATCTCCTGCTGCTGCGTCCTCAGCTCCAACAGCTCCAGCTGCAACACAACAACCAGTGTCAGGATCGAGTCTTAAGTAATTACTTAATTTAATTAGAGTAATCGGATACATTACAGGTAACGTCTTTTTGATATGATAAATATTTATATTAAACCCATTAAAATTCAAGTAAAAGTACACACTGATCCACAGGACGTCTCCAAATGGAAATACATCTAGTTTGGTCCATTTGCTTGAATAAAATAGCAGTAAAAATGTGTATTTAAATTCAATTTATAATTCACTAAGTGTAAACATGCAAGTTCAACAACAGCTGGAACAAGATGGAACAGAATATGAAAGATGAAGATGAAAAACTGATAAAAATACAGAAAAACAGACAAAGAATTCCAGCTACAGTTTTATGACTCATGTCCTCGCGATCCACTGTTTGTAAATAAAGTCCAGGGGTTTCCCTCGTACCGTAGTGAGGCGCTCCAGGGCGCAGAAGCGCTCCTCCCACGTGGCGGTGGATTTCTCGAAGGCCTCGTGCCTCTTGAGGAGCTTCTCCACCTCGTCCACCGTGTGGCCCAGGTCCCTGCTGGTCACGTACGGCTCCTGAGCGATCAGCCAGGCCTCCGCCACCGAGGCGTCCCGGGCAAACTGACACACCTCCAGCACTGTGTGTGTGTGGGATGAAGACAGCTGCTGTTATGAAACTTTTACACATCTCTATTTTAAAAGAATCAAAATAACGATGTTTTTAAGAAGTTACGAAAGCGAGGAGGTTTTCTACTCACAGAGTCGGAGCCAGTCCCATCTGTCGTCCCACTTGAACATCATCTCCTTCCGTTTCTCCATCAGCTGCACCAGCTTCTCTTTGATCTGACACCAGCAGGAACACAGCCGCAGTCATACATCAGTATTATAAAACAACTCAGCCCCAAGACTTGCCATTATCTTCTAAGAATTAGTATTGTGAAGTAATTAACCGAATGTTAAATTAGGGCCAGGGTCAATTGCTCATTTAAATTCTTTTGGCTTTCCGTTTCTAATTAGTATTTGCTTTATAGTCTCCCTGATGAGTGTAAAAGGAGTGGAGTTTTTTTTATTTTTTTCCTTCGTAGCAATCCAATTGGATCCATTGTGCCAGACGAGAACAATCACTCCCAGAAAAGTAATTAAATCTAATGAAAGCAGCAATTTAAGGCCCAGCCGGGGATGAAGAAGAAGCGGTCTTTGTTGCAGCGGCCTCACCTCTGCAGAGTCTCGGTGCTTCCGTGTCAGCAGGGCCTTGCCGAGGTCCATGCAGTCGGTGAAGTTGGCTCCCCTGGCTTCGATCTCCGAGCGGATCCCCTGGTGGTACTTCTGCAGGAGCTCCACGGATGAGACGTCCCTGACGGGTGTGGAGTGAGAACAGGTAAAGCATGAAGCTGATCTACTCTCAGACAACTAGAGCTGCAGAAATGTAAATTATAAGCTCCTGACAAATGTATTACTGTGTGGTCTTTATCCAGTACAAACAATACTGTACTTATACTACATCTTAATACTAGTAAAGTACTAGTAGTTTTTTCTGCTTGGTAAACCATTGGCTTTAATGGGGAATTAAGGTTTTGTTTGCTGGGATTGGTCAATTGCTGCACCTTTAAAAACCTGAATATTCTTCATCAAGGTAATTATGTGTCTCATGACACTTTAAGTTATTGTTTCACTAAAAACAAATGAGTTTGGGCCGACAAGATCCAACTAATACTATTATTTAAAACTGGTGTTAACTGAACTGTATATAATAACAAAATACATTCATTTATCTAAGCAAAGTTATTGTTCCCATAACAAATGATGTTTTAATCTGTAGTGTATCTATAATCGATCAAGCTTTAAAGCTGGTTTTAAAAGAAATGCAGCTTCTCACAGGTTATTTTATTCTGTATGAATCTACATATACAGAAAAACATGGTAATAACAAATCTAACTCACTCAAGCTCTGTAATGGGGTTATATTTTCTCCCTATTGACCCAAACATAAATGTCCAGACCTTTTGCTGACCAGTGAAATTTAAAAGCAAACTCAAAGCGAACTCAAAAAAGGAAAAGTTTCAGGTTTGTTTTTCAGCTCTTCATATCACATTTCCTCTTGAGGGGAAAAAAGCTTCCTCTCTGCAATTTGCAATATTGATATTTTTGTGAAGATGTTTTATGGAATGGATTTCAAGCAGAGCACCTTGTCCCTGGTCTCACTCACCGGGGTTTCTCCTGAGTCTCTATCTGCTGGATGGTGCTCTCCATCCAGGCCATCAGGTCTCGCACCATGGTGAAAAAGCGGAACTTCTCAGCCGTCTCCACCAGCTGCGCCCTGCGGCCGTCGCAGGCGTCCAGCAGACCCTTCCACGCCTCCACCACCTCTCGCTCTGTGGCCTGGATGGCGTCCGCCCTGTTCCCTGCATACTGGGCGTGAAGCCTCCCGGCCGTCTCCTGGAACTGTTGAACCTGGAGGAAGGAGGCGCAGGAAAAAAACGACTTGTAAGGACAGGAATATTTCTTCTTTATTCTTTGACCATTTATTTCCAAAACTTTATTTAATGTATCAAATATTCTCAATGCGAAATCCCCTTACTCTTAATTAATGTCAATTTTCACATTTGAATTGTATTTAGATTAAAGCAGCATTTGTAGATTATTTTAAACCACATGGGGGCAGCAGAAACTCTGAACACAAAACTAATGTAAATAAAGTTATGGCGAGTTGTTGCTGCTTATTCTCACATCCAACGTAAAAAATTGCGTTAATTTAAAATGATGTGAGTCCCATATTTATCCATATAATCTCAAAATGATGTCAAAATGAGAATATTGAATAATGCAGCTTTAACATTTATAACAAATTGTGAGAATCCCTGTACTGGACAGATGTAAGTCATCGAAGTTTGCCTCTCGGCCGCTGCCTGTTGTTTAGCCTCAGAATGAAAGCGGCTGATTGGCTGAGCTGTACCTGTTTGCCCAGCGCGGTGATGTCTCTCTCAAAGGCGGCGTGCATCCTGTGGAAGGACTCGGCTTTGCTGAAGTCCTCTCCCACGTCCTCAGGCAGCTCCTTCTGCTTCTCATGGATCTGAGCCACCAACTCCTTCCCGTCGTCAAAGTACCTTCGAAAAATACATTGATCTCACTCATGCATTTATCAATACATTACATTATGTAGCATTATCAAATCCAGATAACAGGTTGTATTATACACTGACGCTGGTTTTCCTTACTTCAACAGTTCATAAGACGCCGTGAGGAGCTGAGCACGAGTGTCGATGAGCTCCAGCAGATCCGCCCAGCTGTCGTTGATGGTGTCCTTCCACTCGGCCATGGCGGCCGCCTCGATGTGACCGGCTTCGATCAGCTCGTCTATCGTCAGGTTGACCATGTCCACCCGCTCCTGTCCCACCATCCCCGTCTCCCGCGCGAATTCTCTGAACTTATCCCTCAGAATCTGTTGGGAAAGGACAGATGCAGTGTGTTTAAACACATTCGCTATGTATTTTGTATGTAATCGTCTATTATATGAACTATCTTTGGCTTTAATAGCTAAGAAATCATGTGATATCCGTATTTTTTTATTTCCTTAAACACTGCAAGGAAGCAAACTTCTGATATGATCAAAAATAACTCCACCTTCAAAATAAGACTGAGCATGAAATCATTCTCCATAACAATACATCTGTCTGTGCTATGATGGTGTGTTTTGTGTGTGAATTATACCGAGACGTGATCCAGGTCCTGGCCCATCTCCTGAGAGGAGGCCACCACGTCTCTCTCCGCGATCCAGTGCTCCAGGTCCTCCACCTCTCGGCTCAGCAGGAAGTGGTGGTAGGCGTGATCCAGCTTCCTGCCGCGGTCCTCCGCCAGCTCCCTCAGCCCGGCGTACTGCTTATCCACCCGGCCCTGTCGCCTGATGATGCCGTCGCTGCAGACGAGGTAAGAGGGAGAGGATGGAGGTCAACGAGGCGCAGGGAAGATGGAGGAAATGAAAGAGAAGGGTAAAGAAATTGGATTGAGGTTTACCCTAGATGAGGCGTGTGATTAGGAAACAGGAATTACCACACTTTACATGTTTGTCTCTGTTATCTACCTAAACCACAACTGACTGGGACAACAGTGTTTTTTTCCTGTGTGTACATCAAATTTAAAAAGCACACACCCGTCAGGATGGTCCTCTGCAAACATCTTCTGGGCACGGCCATTCAGCTTCTTAATGGAGTCGGCGTAGTCATCCACCGCCTGCTTCAGGAGCATGTGGCGCTTCAGCGTCAGCATGGCACTTTGCTCATCCTGGAGGAAGAGGAGGATGAGGAAGAGTCACAGCGGGTAGAAGGTAAACAAAGAGGAAAGAAAAGAGATGAAAGAAAAACAAATGAGCTCTGCATGGAGGCTGCCACTTATGAAGAGCGTGTCAGCGTTAATTGAGGAAAGCCTGAACCATGTAATCATGTTAATGCAAACAGTGCCACTTGTTATTAGCACAAACATGATATGGCTTTTTTAAATTTAGATAAAATGATCTGCTTTGCACACACACTTCCCTGAGATAATCCGACCATGTCCTTGTCTTGTGACTGAGCTGTTTCTCACCTTGGCCTTTTCATCTGCGATCATGTAAAGCTCCTGCTCCCCGATCCAGGCTTCGGCCTCGTCCGCGTCGTTGTAGTACTGCTGGGCCGAGTTGGAGCCGTTCAGCCTCTCCCGCCGCTTCGCCATCTCGTCCTGCAGGCGGTCCCACGCCTCCTCCAGCTCCTTCAGCTGGTCTGTGATTCGCTCTGCTTCCGGCCGGCCCTCAGCGCTGGCCGCCGCCGCCATCCTCCGTCCCCGCTCGAGCACTTCATCCACGCGAGGCTGGTGGCCCTCCATCTCCCTCTGTAATGTCTGACGGACAGAAAACACAATCTGGCATTATGACGGAAACTAAATGTTTTTGTCCAAGTTGCACTAAATCCCTCTGTAACTGTTAAAGATCTCTGACAACTCGTTAGATCCACAGACACAGAATTATTATTTTAAATGTTAAAAACAAAAATGCAATGTTTTCTTTGTTTTGACAGTGCACGTTGCAGATGCTATATTATGATGTGACGTCACTGAAACAACAGAGTAACTCCACCTGAACCTGTTATTAGTCGATCAGCAGATCTGTGGTAGCTCTGTAATTAACATCCTGCTGAGTTTGACATTAAAATGCTTCTGGAATGTGTCTCATGTTGCTCATTGTGATCGGTTCTCACTTCCCGGCTCTAATTGCAAATCAACACAAATATCCAGCTGAGAGAATAAGGTCACATGGGTCCCAGAGCACCTCCGAATGTCTGAGTGATCAGATCTCAGGACACATCTGGGTTCGTCCACATCTGTACTTGGAGCCGTCCACTTGAGATCGAGTCACTCAGGACGGACGTTGCTTTTCTTTTGAATGAATCCTTGTAAACGTGACCTTCAGACCTTGAGCTCCAGGAAATTGTGAAGGACATGTCCCCTACTCTCTGACATTTTATGAGCCTTGATCAATTAACTGATTAATCAAGAAAACGAATTAAATGCAGCACTCAAAGTTGCAAAAACCCACAACCTTTTTTTTAAATCTAAAGTGAAATCCCTACCTGGTTCTTCTTCTGCAGCATTTGCACAGTTTGAAGATTGTGCCCGTGCTCATCTGACGTTGCCAGGGGCATCCTCTCCTCTATCCAGAGCTTAGAGAGAAGATGAGGGAGGGAAAGAAAGGAGATCATGATGATAAAGAAAGAAAGAAAGAAAGAAAGAAAGAGAAAAAGACAACGGGTCTCACAGATCTCTGAGTATAAAAGAAAATGTTAGGTCCATCTCAGATTTATTGAATTTTTTTTATACCCCTTCACAAAATGTCTCCAACTACTCAAACAGTAAAAATCCTTCTTTAAGCCGACTCCTCCACCTGACTGAAGTGGATTTATGTTGAGAAACCAATAAGGGATTAAAGCTTTTACCCAGATTCACCTGGAGAGTCAATTTCATGGAGCGAGCAGCTGGTCCTACTATCACGCAGCACTGAGCTAACGTACTGTAATTGAAAACTTCATTTCCATATTAACAAGTTATCATTTTTCGGGAGGAAAGAAAAACACCCCTTGAAGTTCAGACTTGAATATTTTCAATAATTTAACTCCAAAGAGTTTTTTATATATTTCAAAAGCTAATATGAATCTTTTAAAACACTCTTTATTCTAATTCATTGCTATCAATCACATGTGCGAACAGGGACTTTCAACACATTTGGCTCTGAAAGTGGAAGCATGCTTACCAGCTCGTCGGCCAGGTCTCTGTAGAACTGATGGACGGCCTTGGCGGCCTCCAGCTTGCCCTTGCGCTGCGCCAGCGGCGTGAGGAGCTGCTGGAAGTCCCTCTGCAGGACCTGTTGCTCGGCCTCCAGCTCCGGCTGGTCCTCCCGGCCTCCGCCGTGTTTGCTGACCGCCTCCTGGAGCTCCTCCAGCTCCCTCGCCCGGTCACGCACCTGGTTCTCCGTCATCTGGCCGAGCACGAGAAACAGATAAATAGCCTTTCCAGAATCAGGATGTAGTGGAGATTAAATCCACCAAAAGTTAGTTTGTCTTGCCTCTTTCTGTGTGAAACTGAGCTTAGCCACTGTTATCATGAAAGTTTTATCAGTGCCCTGCCGACTGTAACATCATTTCACACAACTTCTGCTGTTGTTGGTTTTTTTTCCCATTAAGATTTAGATTCAAGGCTTTTGTTTGCTGTGTTCAAATGCAAACAGAAAACATTAATACAGATCCAGCACAGACGCTCACTCACTCAAAGTTAATCCTAAGAAATAACACGCGCTAACACCATAATGTATTCACTCCCATGGTGAGATTTAACTAAATATGATTTGAGACCCGCGTGCATCCCGGGAAGGTGCAGCCGCAGAAAGCATACAAATCCAAAGCTTATGCAGCGAAACGCTACAAAGACGCAGACCTGGTGCTTCTTCAGGAGGATGTTGGCCTTCGTCAGGTCTCTGACGTCCTCGTCTCCGCCCTGTAGCTGCTGCTGCAGCTCGCCGAGCCACTTCTTCATGTCCGCCTGGCTCTGGTCGAACAGCTCGGAGCGGTTGGCGTCAAACAGCAGCCGGGCCTTCTCCTGGGTGGTGGACTCCAGTTTGTCCCACAGATCGTGGAGCTTGGCCAGACGCTCCGTCACTATGGGCTCGAACTCCGGCTTGAACTCCATCAGCTCCTGACCCTCCTGTAAACAGAGAGGAAGACGTGGTTTATAACGTATTAGAAAAAGAAAATATCACATGGCATTTTCATTCATTGTAAAATTTAGCATAAAAGTGTAAAGGTAGATGCATGTACCTCATGAATACAATCATTTGTTTAAATTTTGCACTAAAATGTTTTATAAAACAGATTAAAATATTAATGATTCACCCAAATTATTAAACCCCTCATGAGCTCCATTCTCTGTAGTTTATCACAGGAACATTAACGCTGGGAACAGATGTTGATGTTGGATTTGTATTTATCTCAGAGATGGATACCGTGTTTTAAAACCAGGAAAAATAATACATGTGTACATTTTACAATTTAATGAACTGAAGGACTACACAGCAAATCTACAACAATATACATTTTAGGATTTGATTAGTTACCTCTGGTGTATTTATAGCTTTTATCTTTGATTTTTAACTATTATATAAATTTGACTACAATTATTGTCATTAATTGTGTAATAATCTTTTATTACACCAACCACTCTGCTAGATCTGCGTGTCATGATAAAATCTTTCTTATTTTGAGTGAATTAACCCTTTAAAGTAGAATTTTCGGCTAAATACTAAATAAATCAGAGCTGATCTGGGATCCCTGATCGTCATCTTGCTTATTAACTTATTATTTTTCTTTGTGTTGGTGCACAGGTGCTCTAATAAAACACTGGGCAGCTCTGTGCACATCAGAATAGTTTCATGTTGGTATGTAGATATTCCGAAACACCACACGGTTCTTACAGACCTGGTCCACTTTGTTGAGCCAGTCCTTGTTGGAGGCCAGCTCGGCCATGAAGGCCTGATGTTTCAGCCACTTGCTGTGGAGGTTCCTGGCCTCGTCGTACGACGTGTCCTGAGCCGTCAGCATCTTCTCGTTGATCCACAGAGTCAGCTGGAGAGGAGGAGCGAGTATTAGTCAACTGAAAACCAAGGATGTCTACTAATCATTAATATGAAGTTAGTGTAGATGTGACTTTGAACAATAAGGATTTACTTCTTTATCTTTTGTCAAGAGAGCAATAGTGTAATTAACCACATGGGGCCACAATCCCAAGTACTGCTGTGGAATACTAAACGAAAATCTAGATATAATGAATGTACTCATAGATGTTACCCATCAATTGCATGAACGTTTAAACTCGTGGTGAACTCACATCCTGAGTGTTTTGCAGGAAGTGCTGCAGGTCGCGGTTATCTCTGAGTTTTTCGGACACCAACTGGGCTCTTCCTTTGTTCTTGTCGTGCCTGAAGGTCAAACACGAAACAAAGAAAAGAAAAACATGAAAGACTCGAGCGTAATCTCTCTCAGAGACAAAGCCCAGACAAACAAGCTGCAGCGAGTAAATCCATGTGAGCTCCTCCTCCTCCTCCTCCTCGTAGAAAAATACCTGACACAGTAACCTGAAAGAGTCGTCTGCTCCTCTGCCGCACCACGAAGAAGCGCTCGCACTTAAAGATCAATATCCATTATCGTGGGCGCCTGTCGACCGAGTAAATTGAGGGAGTTAAGGGGAAAAGCTCCGGTGCCCTCTCCACTGCCTCGTGTTGACACTGATGTTACAGTGATAAGGAAACTGTTTCACTGGAAGAATGTGTTGCAGTGAACAGATCTGAGCCTGTAGAGGATTTACCAAACTGCTAAAAGAGACATTTGAAGACATTGAGGAAAGAAAGTCGAGGCTCTGCTTTCTAAGATGTGGAAACTTCTGAGACATGTTTTTGAGGATTTGTACCAAACATCATTGTACTGGGAGAAACAAGTGTTGATATCTTAAACTTAAACCTACCTCTTTCTGGTTCAGTATAATATTTATTTTTACATGCTTGTACATTATTATTTAAACATCTATTATCTCGTATTCATGTTTAACATGTTTTACACCCTCCTGTCTAGTTTATTAGCTTGATCTTTCATCTATTTCATTGTTTTTAAATATATATTTGAATTCATTTTTAATGTTTCGTCATTTATTTTTCAGTTAACCATGTTTATGATTAAAATAGGGCAGAAATAGCCCATTGTCTGAATTAAATTTGATGGATAGCTTACATCGTTTAATTGTTTACATTTGTCAGGTGCAAAAATGTAAAGCTCACATTTATATTTATATTCATGCATTTTAGTGTCTACCCTTATCAGTGTTTCCCTTATTTTGCTCATTCACCAGCAGCAGAGTTTTGTTTTGTTTCATTTTCAGCCGATGTCTAAATATTTCATCCATTTCTATCAACCTATATATATGAAAATCTGTGAAGAAATGAACAAAAAGGATGATATCAGGTAAATCATTGTCTGTAGTTGGCTCTTCCTTGTGCCAGGACATAAATGTGATTAATCCTGGGATCACTTGTGTCTTATTCTTCATCCCCTCTAGAAGAAGTTAAACTGATGAGTATTGTGTAACATGTGTAAGTTAATACTGGCCAAGGAATAGAATAGAATTAAAAATAATTCTTTACATTTTCCAAGTCCTGGTGTTTGTGGAAAAGAAAGTGAAGATATGAAGTTTGTTTGAAATTATGTGAAAGTTTGTACCAAAGTTCTACAATATTCAAACACTGTGACGACCAACCTGTCAATGATGGAGTCCATTTTGTCCTGAACCTTCCCGGAGTACAGGTTGTTACTGTCCACCAGCCGCTGTCCGCCCTGCAGGGCGCCGTCGATCTTGTCCTCGTTGGCCTCCATGGTGCTCAGGAAGTCCTCATGCTTCTTCAGCGCTTTCTCTGCGCCGGCCAGCGTGTCGGGCTTGTCGATGTAGGCCAACGTGTACTCCTGCAACAGAGCAGCCAGACAAAGAAAAACATTAACCAAGAGGAGACAGGAAAACACAAACAGCTGAATGACAAACATGCAGAGTGGGATGTGACTACGCTGCATTCTTCTGCTCCACATTCTTTTAGATAACTGTAGTATTGCTAACCTCAAATATGTGGTCCCTCATGAGGCTTCTGACAAGTTCTAACCTTGGTTTAAAGACTCCGACACCACACACACGTGCAGGAACAGTACCTGGTTGTTGAGGATGGCCTCTACAGCCTTGCCGTCTCTCATGAACTGCTGGAAGCCCAGACCCTGGTCCAGGAAGTTCTTGCGACTGTCCCACATCTTCTGCAGCTCGTACCAGCCCTGGTCCATGCCTTTCAGCCTCTGCTCCAGCTGCTGGTACTGAGGGTCGTCCTCCTGACCCTGCATGACCTGCGCACCGGTGTCCTTCACGCGGTGGTAGTCCTCCTCGTGGTTGTTTATGTCCTCGCGCACCGCATCGTGGAGGCTGAGCTGCTCCTCGGCCTCCGGCAGCGTGGCGGGCATTTCCTCCGAAGCCACGGCCTTCTGGGTCTTGAAGAGCCAGGACTGGAAGTCGTCCATGTCCTGGAGGAAGGTCTGTAACTTGCTGACCTCACCCAAGGAGTCCTCCCTGTCCTTCAGGGTCTTTTTCAGCGCGTCCCAGGCGTCGTCCAGTTCTCCTCTGCGGGCCAAGATGTCGGCTGCGTTCTCCGGGTGATCCTGGGCCAGCTGGTCAGCTTCTTTCCTCAGGAAGATCAGCTTGTCATTGATGGCGGCCAAATCTCTCTCCATGCCAAACAGTTTCCT
This sequence comes from Hippoglossus hippoglossus, assembly GCF_009819705.1. Lineage (NCBI taxonomy): Eukaryota > Metazoa > Chordata > Actinopteri > Pleuronectiformes > Pleuronectidae > Hippoglossus > Hippoglossus hippoglossus. The sequence continues at coordinate 5,830,626 of NC_047172.1, read as the reverse complement.
CTGGATGGTCATGACAGCGGCCAGGTCGTTGCCCAAGTCTTGTGTGGACTCGATCACCCGCGTCTTGTCTTTGATCCAGGCCTCTGTCTCGTCACAGTCCAGCCTGTAGCTGTGCAGACTGACGGCAGAGTCCACCTTCCTCTTCTTGTCCTCCACCATGGCCTTGAAGGCCTCCCACCTGAGAAGCAGCGTTTATTTAATCTCTTGTTACAAACTTGATTACAGGACAACAATCATCTCTTACTCAATTATTATTGGAAACTTGATTCTACTTGATCAATGTTAAACTGCTTGTTGTTTTTGAGCAACAGAAGCTACAGACCTGTAAAATAAAATGATTAAACGCCTCAGTAAGAAGATTAAACATTAGAATACTATTAGTTTTTCTTGGATAAAGCACATAATGATTTATCAGACATGTTGACACACAGATGAGCATTAAGAATGGAAGACATGTTGTCTTGAATCACCTCGTATTCAGTCGTGTCTGACATTCTTTAACCTCCTTGGTGCGAGGGTGTCTGCTGTCCTCCAGCTGCTTCACAGCTTTGTTGACGTCATCGACTCTCGACTGAACATTTGCCATATCTTGAGCTAGAATGCTCAACCTGTAATAAAGAAAAAGTATCAGTTAAAATACAAAACACTTTATAATATTACATTTAAACATGTATAAAGTCATAATTCAGAGTGAATAATAAAATAATTCGTTTTTTTGTACCTGTTCTGTACGACCTCCAGATCCTCCAGCTTCTCCGGCACCTCCAATCCCACCAACCACGTCTCCTTCTGGCCCATCCAGATCTCGCAGGCGTCCGTCTCGCTGAAGATGGTGTACAGGGCCATGGTGTCATCGAGCTTCTTCTGCCTCAGGTCAGCCAGAGACATGAGTTCCATGAACAGGTCCTTGATGTCTTTGAGACGTCTCTGGATGTCAGGGGTGTTCAGTAGCTCCTCTGGCAGGGCATTGGCCTGTTTTGATAGAGCGTCGATGGTGGCTCCGCTCTTGATCACTTCGTTCCTCAGGTCCTTGTGCCTCTTGAGCTGCCGCTGCGTGGTGTACTCATCGTGTCCCACGTCGTCGATGCTCATCTGCCTCTTGGCGTCCAGCAGCCAGGCCTTGAGCTCATCAGCGTCTCCTTGAAACTGGAAGAACCTCTGAGTGTCCTGCAGGTTCTGCTTCCTGAACGCTGCCAGCTCCTCCAGCTGCTGCCACTGCCTCCCGATGTCGTCCATGCATTCCTGAACCTTGGGGGAACCAAAGTGCTTGGCCTGGATCATATTCTCTCCCTCGGCGAGGATCTGTTCGAGGTTGCCGCGCCGGGCGCCGAGCTCGTCCTCGAAGGCGTTGTGTTTGCTCTGCAGCACCAGCACGCTCGTCAGGTCCTTGCCGTAATCCAGGGATGAGAATAATTGCTCCTTCTCCCTGATCCAGCTCTCCAGCTCCGTCACCTCCCACAGGAAGTACCAGAAGCGGCGGGACTGCTGCAGGCGAGCCCTTCGCTGGGCCGCCAGGGCGCAAAGCTCCTGGTAGCACAGGTCCAGGTGCTGCACCCTGTCCCGGATCACCTGGGGATCACATGGCTTGTAGCCTGGGCGAAAGATGCAGGACAGCATCACTGTTACATTCTGTTTATGTATTCATCTAGTTTCCTCTATTTGCTTATTTCTTTTCAAATTCTGGACTGCAATAGTTTTTGTGATAACAGAAAAAATCACTTTCCTGACACATGCAGCCGCACAAACACAGGATACAAAATAAAATAAGTTAGTTGTAAGATAAAATAAGAAGTTATTGCCTTTATCAAGAGACAAATGATCAAAAAATATGTAAAGAAGACTGAACAGAGCATCTGATGTGGACTTTGGTTCTAAACATTTTGCCAAACTCGATCCTAGTTTCAGCCAGAACTCAGAAAGTCTTGAGGTCTGAGCTCCAGTTAAGGTCCACGGCCTGCATTTCATTCAGTGTCGTCATCCCTGATAAAACCACATAATAAATAGTTTTGCCGAAGGGAAAGATGAGCCACAGCACTTACTTTCTCCATTTGCAAACTTGAGAGCGGCAGCACTGGCGTTGTGCACCCGCTCTGCCTGCAGGGCGATGTCATTCTCTACCAAGGCATGTTTCTGTAACAGGTCTTCAACCTCCAGCAAGTGTTTCCCGAAGTCTGGAGACAGCAGCCGAGCCTGAGGACAGAATCAGACCATGTGATCACTTCGGTCTGTGAACAATGTGTGGTGTCAGTTTATGAATCTTCCTGCTCTGCACCTTCATGTCGTCCATCCAGCTGATGATGTGCAGCATCTCCTGGAAGATCCTCTGCAGGGTCAGGTTCTTATCCAGCCGCCCGCCACGAGCCCTCAGCAGCTCCTGCAGGTAGTCCCACAGACGCAGGATGTTGTCTTTCCACGCGTCGATCCGCTTGGCGTCGTGGTAGCGCTCCGACTCCAGCTCCTTCGAGATGACCATGAGGGCCTGGACGCGCTCCTCGTACGCCGCAATGTCCGTCTCGATGGCGTCGTGCTTCTTCTTGGCTGCTTCCACGGCCGGCAGATCGTAACCAAAGTTATCCTGAGGGGGAGAGAGCAGGGGGAAGTTTAAGTACAACTTTGAAATACTTATTTCAATACTTTTAATACTAGTTTCTGCTTCTCCTCCCTTCCTCTAACTAACAAACTTTCATGTGCTCTGAAAGTTTTATTTCCACTCTGGTGTCATCAAGCCGATCTGTGTCTGGTGTTTACCTCCATCGTCAACAATCAGGTGCACAAACAAACTGCTGTTTTTACTCATTAATACAAATACTGTAAAAAATCGAGTTATTCATATTCGTAAACATGTTAATAACCCGACTGAGATCAACACCACTGAATAAATATCAGATAATTACATTGTGCAATATTCATGACTTCATGTTTGTTGTTTGTTTTACCTGAGCCACGAGTCTCTGGTTCTCCAGGAGCCACGTCTCCCTCATGGCCGCCTTCCTGTCGAACCTTCTCGCCATCTGTTCCAGCTTCTCCTGTCTGATCAGCTCGTCTCTGAGGACGCGCTCCCGAACGTGCTCCGCCTTCTCCAGACGCTCCCACGCCTGCACGCAGACGACGAGACGCCTCGTTAGGATTCGCAGCTTTGGCAAGTTAGCTGTCGTCATGTCAACATCAAAACCGTGATCCTAACTGGAACTTACTTACTTTCAAATCATCAGATTTCAGATTTCAGATTTATCAGCGGATTGTTCTTTTGAGTCTATGAAATTTCAAATTGTAGGATAACGAAAGAAATCATAAGCTGCTTCTTTAAATGTCTTATTTTGTTGAATTAAGTATTGAAAACTTACAGATATTCAACTAATAATATATTTTTAAACACACACAAAAACAGCAAATTGAAAAACTGGAACCAGAACATGTTGGATGTTTTTGCTTAATAATGCAACGATAACCAAGATACACGATTATCAAAATTATGGCATATTAATTGTCTTAATCTATTAATTAACTAATTGTTTCAGCTGTATTTACAATAACCAGCAGTATAGAGGATGGATTGATGGTTTTACTATAACTGTGAACTTATTCCTTGTTTTGAGTCGTCTCAGTTTGAAACCCCATCGACGCTTTTATTTTCTTGTGCCTGCAGTTCTGTCAGGCCTTTTATTTTGTAAGTAGCAGTAAATATGTCTATAATACTACCTGTATAATTCAATTTCTTTGTGGTCAAATTGTGGCCTCGGAATCGTACGCAGCCGAATGAATTGATTTTTGTGCTTTGAGCTTCGAACCACAGACTTTTGCAGAGACTCTCTCTCTCTCCTGTAGTGGCGTGAGGGGCGAGAGACATGTTTGAATAAATAAAAAACCCAGAGTTGTTGTGCACTGATTCTGTTTGGTTTCCATGCCGCAGCGTCTCACTCTGTTGATGTCCGCCACCAGGGCTCCCTCTTTGGGCGTGTACACCCTCTGGTTGTTGGCCCTCATTCGACTCTGGATGGTGAAGAGCAGCACCTCCAGGTTTCCCTTCTCCTGGAACCTGAGGAGTCACACGGACGGGTTAGCCGCTAGCGTTAGCCACAAGGGACTGGTCACAAAATAAAGTAATAACAAGTATGGGTCAAGATGATAACAAAAATACTTTACCTCAAACTGGTCACTGTTTTGATTATCAGTAAATTATTGAACACTTTACATTTAATTCAATACTATAAAGTACTATATGTACTTTATGTAAATACAAACAACATAAGAACAACAATACAATTATGTATTCTTTTCATCCTTTGTTTCATATTCTAGATTTAGCTAAATATGAACTAGAAGGGCACTCAGATATACGCATTTGATTTGTCTCTTTATGAAAATACAGGATTAATAAAATAGAATGGAAAAGAAAAGAATAGAATAGAATAGAATAGAATGGAATATAATATTATAAATGCAGTGTAGAGGCGTCCTGTCTTGACTCACTTGGGCGGCTTCTCGACGGTGCGGTACGTGTTGAAGGCCTGAAGCTGCTGCTGCACTCCCGTCAGAGAGTTGGCGAGTTTCCTGTTGTTCAGAACGATGATGGTCTGCTCGATCCACGTCAGCAGGTCCGACGCCAGCGTCTCGTACTTGTCAATCGTCCTCTCTGTCTCGATGGCGTGATCCAGAACCTGAGGTCAGAGGACAGTCAGGGCTCACACGGGCCCAACAGAACTCAGGCCGGGTGAAGGAGTGTGCGTCATGTTTCCATCTCACCTTTCCAACTCTCTTGCCCTCGACGGCGAGCTGCTTCATCTTGGAGAAGTAGTGGTAGAATGCCACGACGTACGTGATGATGGACTTCTCGTCTGGGTTCTCTGTGAACACATCTACACAGAGCAATGGAAGACACAGTCAGACACAGCCGAGCCAGAGACATCTCTATTTTTCCACCGGGCTTAAAGCTCATAAACATTTATTTCGAGGTGAAGGCCCGGCCTCCGCCAGTCACTCGCCTTCAGGGTCTAACAGTTTGTGGACGCCGAGCTTCTGCTCTGCCACGTTGAAGGCGCTGTGGAGGTTGTGGGTCGGGTTGGACTTCTTCAGACTGTTATACTCCACCAGATCGGGGCTGAAGGAGAAATATGGAGGGAGAACAAACGTGGAAAAAGACGATGAGGCAGAGAAAGAGATGGAGAAGAATGAGGAGGAGGAGAGACACTGAGCAGACGGGTTTTGTGGGTGTTTACATTTCAGGGCTGGTGAGAGTGGACTTGGTCATTCATCTCTCCTTACCGGTGTTTGTGTATGAGAGCGTTGAAGGCCATGCCGTCTTTCCAGCTGGTGGTGAAGTTTGTGATGTTGACGTTGGGATATCTGCAAAAACAAGGACAGCCAAGCGACGTCAGTGACGGGACGTTACCCAGGAGCTCCTGTTTTAAATCAATGTCTGAGGCTTGTTCTGCATCTCAGCGTCTGATTACTCACCAGTTATTTCTGAGGCTGGAGAGCAGATAAACTTCATATTCAGTACAATTCAGGGACAAATGTACTTTTACTCCACTACATATATTTTATACTTCAGTTACTAATCACTCTGCTGATTCAGGTTAATAACACATTATATTAATATAGAAATAAACTATGATGTCCATTAGAAGTGGAGTCTGCCTACTGTGTACTTGTATCTTTGGTACTTTATGTATAATTTGATGCCAACACTTAATACATACTTGAAAATAACAAGTGATTCTGCACTGAGGTATTTTTACATCATAAAAACTTGAATTGCAACTTCACTATGTTGCAATTTGCATAATAATAATAATATTTAATTAATTGTCAAAGTTTTTTAAATAAATGTTTAATTCATTAGTTAATTAATTTTAATTTTTTTTTAATTTTATGTGATTATTTGTTTTGTATTATTTAGTAATTTGTTATTTAATATATAATTTCAGAAATTAAATTAAATTGTTATATTTTGGCAAAACTTGAAAAAGAATATCAATATGATACTGACAATATAATAATACATTTATGTTCTAATGACAAATAAAAAGGGTTTTGCATTGCAGCGCCCTGAAGACTCGCACCACAAACATTTCTTTCTATTTACAGCTTTACAGCTGTGCACAGAACTGGATTCACGTTCACACTCTGTTTCCCAGAGGATATTTCCAACAGCCGGGTTAAGCCAAAGGTCACGGGACCACTTACCCTGCAGTTTTCATCTGACACCACAGAAGAAGAGCGTCCTTGGCCGAGCGCGTCTCCTTCTGGTCCGCCTGGCCCGTTTCCACGACGATGTCCTGGATCTGATGGGGAACACGCAGTACAGCTGGGTGGTTAATAATGGAGGTCGACTAATGAACGTGATGTTTGTGATCAAACAGGAACAATTCACACCCGAGAACAGAAACCCGACTGATACCAACACGCCGCTAATCGGATGCACCAGGAGGGAACATGCTGCTAAAGTGGCACAAATCTCCCTCTGATATACATCATTTATCTGCACGGGGCTGAAACTGAGGAGGGTTTTTTATCTGCGTTACAACACAACTCATCTCCAGTGATAAATCATCAATGTTGTTCGACGGCTGGAATCTCGTGAATCTAAACCCAGAGTCCGACTGAAACGGGGGTCTGGTAATAATTGGAGGTTCTTATTTTCCAGTAATTAGAGCAGCGATGTGATCAGAGAGACGGCTCCTGAGAGACGTCTAAATTTAGCCGGCTTTGGTTCTCCTTGTTTCATGCAGACTGGAAAGACGCAGACAGGACTAAGTGAATTCTTTCCTGTTTCAGGGGTTTTTGTTTTTTTTGTGAAGGGTGAATAATGCAGGAGGCCATATTGTTTGAACTACTGTGCCTAAAAATAACAGTGCTGCTGTCAAATTAAAAATAAATATCAGTCCCCTCCGAGGAGATGAAAGAGTCAAACGGACATGTTCTGATGTTGTGAGTGTGCTGGTATCAGTGGATCATAACGACGGGAACCTGAAGGCGTCTCATTCGAGGAAAAAGACGAAAAACATCCTGAGGCTGCTGGTTTTAAACTGTGTCTGTGTTGCTTGGAAACAGACCTGAGAGACTAAACCATTAACAGCCACACACCCGTCTGTTAAACACAGCAGGTTGTTCCTACGATCACATTTAGCATCTGACCAGATGACGTTAGAGGACGGATTTTGATTTGCATGTTTGAAATCACGAGTCTTTCAGCCCAGAACTGCAGTGGAGATGTTTTTGTTTGTCTCCCTTTACTGAATATTATTGGCTATTGATCTGCTGACAATTATTGATCCTATGGTGACAACAAAACTTTCAGAATAGCCAGTGTTTGCCTTGTTTTACATCAACGTATCTTATACTGAAGTAGCAATGTCTTCTATCGTATATTTCATTTTCTGGTCTGGTGCCATATATTCTGCATTTAAACTTTTACATTACTATGTTGTACATGCTGCATTTCATGGGTTTGGCAAATTACTAATATATAGTATCTTGGTAAGATGTTAACAAACCACAATTTGACCTGTAGATTGTACCACGTGACTTTTTACTTCTTCACATGAACACTAAATCACCAGTTTAACACCTAACATCTGTAAACACACCCCCATCATAACCTTTAATCAACACGTCTCTAAAACAGTTTCAACAAAAAAAACTACTAAAACTTTCTATGTCCAAATTATATAACTTTAGTTTGTAATTTGCAAATTGTTCTTATTTTGTATTTTACTTATTAGTTCAAATATTTCTTAATGTGCTTCCTTCATCTTTAAGCTGTTTGTTACTTGCTGCTGTAACATGGGAATTTCCCCCCCAGGGATCAATATCTATCTTATTTCATATAACTATGATAAAGGACATAGTTTAAAGAATGAAACCAGTGTGTTTTACTAAGTTGTTTAACTAATGAAAGGGAAAAGAAGCCAAATCAATGCGAATAAGTATAAGAAAGATAAATGTGGCCTCTCAGTGACGTTTACCTGGAAGCGCAGGATGATGGTCCAGATGAGGCCGAGGATGAGCCGGTGGTTGCCGTCGACGATGTCGTGGGAACCCATGTTCTCCAGGTGGACCCTCTGCTCTTTGAGGAACTGCAGCGCCTTGTCCACGTTCTCCAAACAGTGGATACGCATCCGGCCTTTAGTGGGTTTCGGCTGCAGACAGGGAGGAAAGAGAGAGAGAGGGAGAGATTATGAATAGAAGAGTGAACACGATAATGGAAGGACAATAAAAAAGAAAGTCTACAAAGTGTGAGGTTCAATAGAAACGTCTTTACCAGTCGTTCACCGGACAGCACCTCCAGCAGTTTGATGAGCATGCGTCCGTCCCGCAGGTCCAGGTAGAGGTCGGAGATGCGACAGCCGACCCGGGACAGGATGGAATTGACCCATTTAGTGAAGGTCTTCTTCTGCACCGCCTCGCGCTCATCTGACGGGAGCACAAAGTTAAGAAAGAACATGAGCTCCATGAATAATGAAAGGTCTTCTCAGCTCCAGAGCAGCAGCGCTGGAGCTGGTAGGGATTTACTGTCGAGCTGCAGAGCCGCTGCAGACGGGGGGGATGTCTGGGAGAGTGAAGCAAGGTGGAATATCTGTGATACAGCACTTCAGCATTTGTCTGTGGAAATCAGAGATGGAGGATCTGCACCTGAACTTCAGGATTCTTCAACAATGAGACTCTGACTCCTGTGTGAATCCTCCTGACACAACAGACCCACACTCCTCCGTGCAGATATTAGACTGAATTATGCAGCAGGCAACAGCAAATATTACAACACAGTGATGAAAGAAATATGAGATGCAGCTTCTCTTCTTAAAGCAGCTGCTCTGATGTATCTACTGGATTTGAATGAAATCTTACTGTAGCTTTAGTAAACTGGGAAAAAATAAACACAAGCACAACCCTGGATTGGATGTGATTGGCTTCTTTGCGTAGGTGAAACGCCACAAAATCCCTCAACTGCAATTTTCCCCTTGTGTGTGAGCATCAGACCTGCAAAGGCTCATGGGAGGACGAGCACATGGTGACACACGTTAAATCACTCATCTCACTGAGCGGCACACGAGCCTCCCACTCAGCAGCAGATATAAAACCAGTTTAGATCTTTCTGTGAATGGAGATGTGGGGGATTTGAGCTGTGTTTTCCAAGCACGTGAAAAGTACCTGCATGATTTTTTACATGCAGGTACAAGTACAGGTACAAGTCCACTGAAGCACAGATTACAGAGCAAATTCTATTGTCTATAACACACAGACATCTTTTATTGTTTTAATGTTTTATCTGCTTTGTTTCATTGCTTGGCTGTGGTCTGGCTTTTCTGTGATCTGTGGACTCTGGTTTGAGAGGCACTGGAGAAATGAAGTTTATTATTGTAAAGAAATAAATAGAACTTGACCTTTGCCATATTTCTTTATGTTTTATCTTGTCATCTAGCTTTTATTTTAAGAGGACAGGAAGCTGCAGGGCACAGAGAGGGGGGGGAATGACATACGACACAAGACCCCCCAGACAAGAACTGACGAGAACCATAGATGTTGTTCTTATGGAGCTTACATGAAAAATAAATGATCGTAATTAAACTTGCAATATAAAAATTAATATTATATCACAAAACTGTCTCTAGGGTGAACGCTGTGTCGCCTCATTACGAGAAGGTTCCTGATTTCAATCCTGGTTTGACACACACACACACACACACACACACACACACACACACACACACACACACACACACACACACACACACACACACACACACACACACACACACACACACACACACACACACACACACACACACACACACATACCATTTACACCAGTGGCGGATGAAGTACCTAAACACTTCACTTAAGTAAAAGTATAAATGAAGTACCACATTTACTTTTGTAAAAGTAATTCAGTACTTGCTTTTAAATGAACTTGAAGTACTAAAAGTAAAAGTACCTGCCCAGTGTACAGTTTACTACATCAACACCGACTGAGTCTCTGAATCCATTTCAGCTGTTTGTGATGCTGCTGCTGCAGGAGGCGGGGTCTAATGTTACCTGCCCACTCTGATTGGATCAGTGGACCAACTCCTAAACAATGTGCACATGTAACGCAAGGTTTTGTAAAAATGTAGAGAGGAAAAAGTACAGATATTGTATGTATGTAGTGTAGTAAAGGTTTAAAGTACAGATACATGATACACACACACACACACACACACACACACACACACACACACACACACACACACACACACACACACACACAGCGTCTTTAGTGTATCAGGTCAACTACTGGTGATGAGACGTCTCATCTCGCACCACGTGACTTCCTCTAGTTCCTTCTACCGCCAAGTGCTGTTTATCCCTGCACCCAAATACGACTGAAAACTACAGAGTGCAAAGGACTGCATCCTTAACGACTCGTGTGATAAATGATTCAGACCCTGAGGCTGCGGAGAACAAGGAGAGAACAGCTGAGCAGGAGGAGGAGGAGGAGGCGGAAGAGAAGGTGGTATAAGAGGAGACAAAGTTAAAGGTATTGGATTGACGGTTAAGAAGGAGACAGTGAAACAGAGGGAGAGACGAGGAGGCGTCGGGGGAAACTGGAGCAAAGGTAAACCAGGGAGGAGGACGGAGAGGAAAAGAGGGCAGGGGACGGAGGGAAAGACGGATCAGACGAAGGGATGGAGGGAGTGAGATGCAGGTTTTCAGGTTCAGCCTTCAGAGACTCAAACGGGAAAATAGAGCAGGACAGATTACCTACAGCATCCCCCCCCCCACTGCTCCAAATGACCCAGTAAACAGCAGCTCTGTTCTCAGCACGTCTCAGAGAACAGACTGTGGTTTATTGTATGTAAAACACATGGTGCAGACGTGCACAGTAAATAAATCATGCTACATCCACATGGATAACCCACGGCATGAAAAAGTAATGGCAATTAAGCCATTAGGAGCGTCGGAGTTGATTTAGCGTAGAGCATCGCGTCCTAATCTGTCGGCGGGGGCAGCAAACCGAAAACCAGACGAGAACAAAATCCTCCCTGAACTAAATGGGTGCAGCTCTCCGAGGGTTTCACAGCGAGGAGAGAGGAAACGAAAACATGCACATCCCTGGTATCATCTCACATCACGAGACCTGGAGAGGAGACGCTGCTCGCGGACGCTTCTGGCCTTTCAGGACGAGAGGAAGGGACGCTGTTGACTGAGTCGTCTCCTGAAGAGTCGTTCAACAAGCTCATTATGACGACGAGCCTCTGAGCGCTCGCTCCTCTACGAGGCTTTCAGCATCCGTCTGGAAACTCAGCTCTGTTTAACCACAGAGCTCCACAGGAGGGTTTTACGTCAATACAACGTTGATACGAGGTTGAATTTTTCTTTAGGTGCAGTGATAATGTTTGAGTGTTTGTCGGTCGACAAAAAGCATCTGAGGAGTGTGTAGCTGCTGCCACATTATTACCTCCAGTGGGAAGGTTATGATTTTGTCAGAGTTTGTTATTTTAGCAGGATTACACAAAAACTACAAGACAGAATTACCACCAAACCAGGTGGAAGGACAAACGACCATTTACTTTTAAATTCTTGTTTATGTATATATGTACCATCTTTAATCTGTCTAGTATAAAATATGTATTATGTTGATTATGACTCCACCCACCCGCCTTATAGCTCCACTACTCAACCAAACAGTGCACATGTGTAAAAACATCTTTTTGACTTTTTTTAATCAGGCGAAGAACTTTTTGTCTGTAGCTCTGTTGCTAGGCGACGGCTGTAAGGGCGGGACAAGCTGGTGATGCAATGAGAAGATCAGAAAGTCTCAAGGATGCGGCCTCTGAATTGTATTTATCGAGTATTTTGTTTTGTAAAGTCCTCTGGCCTGAGAGGAATCACATTTCAGACGTGTACTTTAAACTTTATACTTAACTCGACTTAGTCTCCAGTAAACCTAAGCTGCACACTGTTTGGACTGTGGGAGGAAGTTGAAACTCTAATCACTGCACCACCAGCCTCACGTATGTGTATGAAAGATACCTTTGTTACTGGCTCGCTGAAGGAGTTTCACTACTATCGTGTCAGAGCTGCAGAGCAGAACGCGTGGCTCGTCCTCTTTTAAAGACAAATGAGATTTTCATATTTAGTTACAGTTCATAAACAGGGACGTGTCTGCAGTGGCTCGCTTAGAGTCTATACGGACAGACCACAGCTTCGGCGCTGGTTAAATGTTTGCTTGTGCCGCAGTTTTATATGAATTAAAAATCATCCATCAGTCACCGAGTCAAACTCTGCCGGGACGACAGCAGTTTCCTGTCACTTTCCTGTGCCACTTCCCTTTTCCACCTCCGCAGCTCCTTCTCCCCGCGTATCAGTACAAGCATTACTAAACATTCCTCTGTTTCACATGCTTTCACTGAGTAAATCTCTTATCCACTCCTTGACTCCAGTGAAAGCCCCCATGACTTATTCATGCTGATGGATTTTCCCTGTACACGGCCTGATCTGTCTTTTCCCACAGTCAGCTCTTACTGGATGTGGCCCCCGGTGGTCCCTAGGAGCCCGGGCTACATGCCTGAGTCATGGCAGTGCTGGGGCTACCTGTCCTGCAGCCATGACACCATATTAACAGGTTTGTGTGCAAGTGCGTGAAACACCTCCTCTGTTCTGCTTTGTTCTGCATTGATCGACACTTTCTGCAGCGGCTGAACGTTACACCCGTGCACATGTGAGTTTTCAACGTTTATGCATGAAGTAGAGAGCAAAACAGATGAGACTAGAGATGTATATGCTTGTTTGCATCCTCACAATAGTTTGAGGAAGAAAAACTTGAAGTGGAAGATACGACAGGAGGATGCTAAAAGGTCAAAGGTCGATTGTGTCACAACAACAACACCAATGAGCATGTTAACTTCCAAGAAAGACATTAACGGATACTCGAAATCAATAATTGCAAAATCCCTGATAGTTTCCCCTCTCGCTCTCCATCCCTCACTTGTGTTACTCTGTTATTGTTTCTCTGCCTGACTTCATTCCTAAATCTCCCTGATTGGGGGTGAATAAAAAGCGAAATAAAATTTCAGGATATGCAATTGGTGGATCGATACGCTTGGCTCCGAACGCCGCTGCAATTTGGGAGAGCTACAAAAGTTTGCCGCTGCACGTATCAGTTGTGTCTGCAGTCTTCAGAATCAGTCGATACTTGAAATCCAGCAAGGGCAGGGGAGAGAAAAGAAGCATGCTTCCCTCTCTCTCTCTCTCTCTCTCTCTCTCTCTCTCTCTCTCTCTCTCTCTCTCTCTCTCTCTCTCTCTCTGCTCCTGCTTCGTCTCCTCCATTTTCCTCCTCTCGCTAATGCACTCCTGTCATCAGGGAGTTGGAAAGCATAGTGCAAGCTAACAAAAATCCACTGTGACGGCGAACCTCTCTTTTATAACGCTAACAACGCAGGCGGGGGGGTGTTTAGGCGTCGGAGGAATTCATTCAGGGAGACAAACGGATGAGAAAACGCACTTTCTTTCTCCTGCAGAGCAGTTTGGGAAAGAGCGAGGGCCACATGGAGAAAAGGTGATGAGTTCAGTGACGGATATGTCTTTCTGTTTTAGAGAATTAGCTCGCAGCACAAGGTGGGGATGAACGGCTGTGGAGGGGAAAACATCACAACCTTTTTAGGAGTTCTCCCATGAATTATTCAAGGTCAAGTCAGTGAACAATTGGGGCAGTGCCACACTCGCTGAATGTGCTCGATATGTTTAATAGAGAGGGCCACAGCTATGGAGGACGGGACGTATCTACTGCTGCTGCCTTTGTCCAGCTCTCACAACAGGGACGAGTAACCTCACACATCACAGCCCAACCTCCCTGCTGTCCCATCCGGGCCTCAACACAAAGAACAAGTTGGGGAAGACAGGAGCGTGATTGGAAAAGTGTTGTCTTTCTCATCTGTGAACACACACACACAGACACACACAGACACACACACACAGAGTTCTGCCACCAGGACCCTGTACCTTGCAACTGCCTGAAGCGTCCTTCCAGGAGGGAGTTGAAACAGATGTTGGAGGTGCTGAAACTCAGCCAGCGCGCTTTCTTCATACTCTTGGCCGAGGAGGATGAGGAGGAGGAGGAGAGGACGGGGGCGGGGGCGGGGGGAGGGGGAGGGTGAGGGTGAGGGTGAGGGTGAGAACGAGAGGCCCGCTGACGTCTCGGGGTGCAGGAGGAGGAAGAAGAGGAGGATGAGGAGAAGGGGGAGAGTCCCGCGGGCGCCACGGCGAGCGGGACATGCAGCAGGGTGCCGTTCCTCTCCGGGTGGTGCTCCCGCTCCTGCTGCCTGCTGCTGCCTCCCCTCGTCTTCTTGCTCTGGGCCCGGTGGACCGGCGGGGTGCTCCTGCTCCGGCTGCTGCTCACGCCCACCCGCACAGGGGCCTCCCTCTCTGCCGGGGCATAGGTCCGGCTGGAAGCCTCCCTGGTCCCTCCGCTGCTGCTGCTGCGGGAGGTTGTGGTCTCCCTGCTGCCGGCCTTCAGGCTGATCTTGACCTCTCGGAGCCGGGGTTGGCTCACAGGGGCGGCGCTAAGCAGGCACGGGCTGCTCATCCTGACCCCCGATCAACAACAACAACAACAACAACAACACGCAGCCTGGAGCCGGCAGAGGACCTTGGCTCTCCACGTCTCTCCTCTTCTCCGTCTCTTTGGCTCTCTGTCCTCCTTTCCAGATCTCTCTCGTGCTCACTCCTCCTCCCTCCCTCCCTCTTAGTCCTCTTTCTTTCTCACTCTCTCCTCACTGCTGCCGTGACGATGCTGTGCCTCCGCTCTCGGGCGGCACGAGGGGCTCTGGCAGCCTTCGGTTCAGTTCAGAGTGGTTTCTCCGGCTCCAGCCATGCATACAGTATGTTTCAATACGTCCACCTGCTCACACGACCCGCCCCCTCACGTTACCCGGCGCGCCCACACAGTCATGACATCAGAGGATTTGAGGCACACGGCGGGCACAGTTGTGATTTCCTGTGCCAACATGAAACTGTCTACCTCCAGGGAGAGTGGCTTTTTTAAAAAGTCTTATATAAGGAGCAGTGTAAATGACTGGATATTCGTTAGGTGTGTGTGTGTGTGTGTGTGTGTGTGTGTGTGTGTGTGTGTGTGTGTGTGTGTGTGTGTGTGTGTGTGTGTGTGTGTGTGTGTGTGTGTGTGCTTTGAAGGCTGGATTCGTGTTCCTGAGTTCACAAGCTGTAAATAA
Source organism: Hippoglossus hippoglossus (assembly GCF_009819705.1). NCBI lineage: Eukaryota > Metazoa > Chordata > Actinopteri > Pleuronectiformes > Pleuronectidae > Hippoglossus > Hippoglossus hippoglossus. The sequence continues at coordinate 5,815,420 of NC_047172.1, read as the reverse complement.
GCAGCGGGTGTCATTCAGAGCTCCTCTCATCTCCTGCCTCTCTCTCTCTCTCTCTCTCTCTCTCTCTCTCTCTCTCTCCCTCTCTCTCTCTCTCTCTCTCTCTCCCACTAACAGGAAACACTGATTGCATTACAGAAACATCAGTGAAGAAGCAGCAGCACTCTAACACAATATCAAACACACCCACACACCCACACACACAAGTCTTCATCACTTAAAGAGACACAGCAGGAAAAGTGGTGCGAGCTCGACCCAACAAGGGGTCGGAACATGATTTAGACCGTTCGGCCGCCCACGTGTGAAACTGTACTTCTGCTTTTCAAACCCTCGGTGGCTCCGGGCGCAGGAAGCTGGCACCGAGCGACAGATCAGAGCAGACGCCTCTTGATTGTGACTCATTGTTTCCTTCGTTTTCTTTAAAGACTATTCACGACCTACATTCGTTCTCCGTCACCGTCTCTCAACTTGTCAGACACCTCCTCGCTCGCGTCGAGGATTTCAAATGACTGAGCAGCGGGATCTGGTGGGAAAAGACTTTGAAGGAGGAGAACTGCTCAGCCCTGAGCAAACGCATGCATGACAATGAGATATTAGCAATGTTGGTGAAAGTTAAAGTCAGCGTTTGGGATTGAGAAGTTGTGGTGCGGCGGTTATCAAGGTCGCAATGTGCACCTGCAGGACAACGATTGGAGGATCCTGGTCAAACAAGAGGTGGATCAGCCAATAACTGTTGAGAAATAATGATGCTGCTGGTCCCAGTCAGGTATCAGTAGTGGTGGAGGAGGTAAAAGTAAAAGTACCACATTCACTTTTCTACTTGAGTAAAAGTACTTGGTTTGAAATAAACAGAAAGTACTTGACGAGTGTAAACTTCTCTCTGTTATCGAGTCTCTGCACCAGTGAGTGATGCTGCTGCAGGAGTGATGCAAATATGATTTATGTCAAATTTAAACTACTTCGAAGGCAAAGTTACTAAATGGCCTCAACATTTAGGACATGATTTGTCCGTTTTCCAAGTCTTTTCAACAGAGCAGTGTTTTTCCACCTTGTGTGTGACCTCTGTTGTGTCTGCAGCTTCGCAGGCATGAGCATCGTGTGACCCTCAACTCCCCTTTCCTCTCTCTCACGCCTCCTTCCGCCTCAGAAACGCTGCTATTTTAAAACGCCGAGTGGCCCGGCCCACAGGTGGGTCGCAGCCCACCGGCTTAAGTAGAAATGCCAGAGATGTGAGCTATGAGAGGCAGACGGGCAGGGCAGCTGTCCAGATCGGTCAGACTGGGAACACTCTGGGAATGTGCAAGCGATCCCAGTTACTTGCGGAGGGTGTGGAGCCGTGTCGGGGCTCAGCTGCCGGGAATGTGTTACACCACGAGGAACATGAGGGACGCACACACACACACAAGACAACACCTGCAGAGCTCGAGCCGGGGAGGCTTGAGGGGGAAATTGCTTGGGATGTGATTCTGTCATTTTGTTTGACTGGTTTTCAGTGAAGGTCAGAGTTTTACCCAAGCCCGTTCAACCCTGTGGAATTTGAACAGACACCCTTTCATTTCTGCCCTTCCCATGCTCTTAAAAACGACAGCGCCTCTGAAACGTGTGGCAGAGCGGACGGCAGCCGGCCTGTTTGCTATGCAGCCACTCACCTGCGAGGGCCCTGATGCGTGAGCGCTCGAACAGCCGGGCCGAGCAGTTGTCATTGTCTAGTTCCTCGTCACGGAGGTCAAAGCGGGTGTTGATGTGGCTGTACTGCTGCGAGATCTCCGCGTTGTCAAAGTCTGTGGTGGAAGTCATGGCGGTGGCCAGCGTATTGAGCGGGCGGGCGGGGGGGGTCGGTGGCCGGCGTCCTCAGGTGCTCTGGGTGGCGAGGGAGATGAGCGGGGGGGAAGAAGTGTCAGGATGGACGTGGGATACCGGAGGTGGTCTGAAACACAGGAGGACACACGGCAGAGGTGTAAGTTATCACGTACAAAGACAAAGTGATGCAACTTTAATAACAACAAAAGTTATCAGAAATCAATACAAATAGTAGAAAACAAAGAGGTTTAATGTCCCATTGAATTCAATACTGTGGTTTGTTTATTCTCATGTTACTCCATTGATGGTTGTTTTCATATTCATCTGCTGAAGGAAGAAAGTTTCTCTGTGATCGTTTAAATCTGAGTTCAAGAAGAAATTTGAAACCTCCATCACACACACACTGAGAATCTTTGCGTATTTTTCGATTCTGGATTTGTGAATGACAGAAAAGAATCATATGCAATTTTAAGAATTTAAACAAGGACGATTTACAGCAATTGTGTCTCTTTAAGAATAAAAATATAAATGTACACATGTGACAGAATAGATCAAGGTTGGCTGAAACACTAAAACAAAAAAAAGATGTGTCACACAAATCACTGAGAACTGAGGAATCTGATAGAGATAACTTTTGGGAACTGGACGACGTGGGAACTAAAACATCCAAACAGAAAATGAATAATGACATCTGTCGTAACTCCACATAATTTAAGCCGTAAAGCAAATAACAGCAAGAGCTTTTCAACTTAAGGTCCTACACATCGTTGGACACAGTTGTTTCTGTTTTCCTCAGGATTATGTCAGGAGGGAATGCAACGATTAATTTGTGAATCAATTAGTCGATAAGAAATTTAAGCTGCAACTATTCTGATATTGAATTAATTGTCTCAGTGATTAACTCAACAAAAAAGCCTGAACTTATCACTAGATAATGACAATTTTATGTAAATTGGGGTTTTAGGACTTTTCAACATTGGATAAGATTATCTCAAGTTTATTATAATGCTCAACGGATTAGTGTTGGAAATGATCAGCTGATTCATCAATGAACACTCGCAGCTCCAGAGCAGGAACATGATGCTGATTGGAGGAAGCATCATCTCGGCTGCAGTTTAGTTTTATTTGTGAGCTAAAAAAAAAAGTTTTAATCCATCAGCCCCAGAGTGGAGAAATTAAATCTGTCTCAACCCTCTGTTGTGTCTCATGTATATTTTTAAACAGAGGTCTCACCGATCACAGGCTCCCGTGCCCCTCGCGGCCTCCATTTTGTGTGCGTCACTTTGCTTCGCCCCTGCAGTGTGTCTGTGTGTTCTTTGCGTGGAATGGCGGGTTGAAGGGTAGCCGCTCTGATAGCTCTATCTGGGTGCAGCATGGCTCTCTTATCGTGTCACACAGGGGAGGGCAACCCCCCCTCTGGGCCGCGCAGCATGACCAACGCGCCTTCGTTTGAATGATGCAGCTCACGTAGTTCCAACTGTGTGTTTGTGTGTTTCCCAAGTAATCTATTACACACAACTCTGAGTTACTTAGAGGTACGTGACCCAAGTAGTTTAAGTAAAGCAAATTTATTCTTCTAAACAAATACTAAAAATAACAGATATATCTTATTTTGAAAAATGTATTCAAAATTGTACTAGAATAAAGTTATTAGGATTAAAATATCTCTTTATTAGGAACATCTGTACAGCTGCTGATTTACGCAATTATCCAATCAGCCAATCGTGTGTCAGGAGCTTCAGCAGAACAGGGAAACGTGTGATTTGTGGGTTTCTGTGAAACAGCTCATTCCTCAGAAGGTTGTGATCATGAAAACCGTCCAGTGAGCAGCAGCTGCTGTGCAGACGGAAACGCCTCGTTTCTGAGACGGGTCACAGGAGAATGACCAGACTGGTTGGGGTCCTGGTGACTCAGATAACCACTGTGTACAACTGTGATGAGGCGGAAATCTCCTCCGGGCTCAGAACAGCAGGGAAACACGTCGGGTTTCACTCCTGTCGGCCAACAACAGAAATCTGAGGCCGTTAATGTACAGTTGAAAACTGAAAAACGCAGGAATATGGATTTCTGCTCAGGCTGCAGATGGTGGAGTCGGAATGTGGCGGAGAGCAGGAATCCATGGACCCAACCGGCCTTGTACAGTCCAGCCTGGTGGTGGTCCACACGTTGGTCTCCTTATTACCAGTTAATCATGATTTGAATACCACAGCCTGAGTATTGTTGCTGACAATTTACCTTTTCTAGTGCATTGAGCTCTCTAGAATACATACAGTACTTGAGTAAATGTACTTTCTAAACCTCAGGAAGTAAAGACACAAATTCCCAATGCCCACAGAGGCTGTGGTGCCGGTGCAGTCAGAGAGGAGGCCCACAGCGATGCACGATGATGGCGTCCTACAGGTGTCCCTCCCCCTCCTGCGCAGTATCAGTCCTCTTGCAGACGTCTGTTATCGGAGCAGCGACGCTCCACCCACCACCGGGGATCCCCTTATCACCTCACACACACACACACCCCCAACAGAGCCACAGCACAACACACTCTTACAGCGCTCAAAGCCCGTATCCACAAAGTGTCGGCTGCGAGACACTAATCGTGTCCGAGGACTGACGGCCCGACTTAGCTGCCAAACACAAACTTCAGCAGTTTAAGAGCTTGAGCCGAGACGTTTACTCGGTGATACTGCAGAAGGCTCCATTTAAAGCTACTGTGTGGAAAGACAGGCCTCCTGCTTATAGACGGTCCTGTGACACAGAGGTCACGGGTTCGACCTGCCCGCCACAGCAACTGTGAGTCTGTCAATGGAGAGGAATCCTCTGGTGGTGTCCTTGAACCAGAGGCAGGACTCTCACATACCTGCCCACTCACAGCCGGTCACCCTGTCGGCTCCACGCCGCTGCAGCCGAGACTCAACTCACCAAAACTCCAGAGAAGAAGCTGATCAAGGGGATGGGGGGGGGGGGGGTGTAAAACTGTATCTATGCAGGATTGTAGCTGAGAGGTTTTTCCAAATTATAAAGTTCCAGCTGAAACAAAATCCTCAATCTACTGTGAACACTTCACAGATGCAGACCTCGAAATCAAGTGCCAACAGAAACTACACTGTGCCCATACACACACTATTTAGTTTCGATAATTCTCAACTTGCTAAACTTGCTAATATCACAGGCTGTATATGATTTTCTTACTGTTTGATAATTAGCCACCATTTGACCTGGTGGTGGCGCTAGATGAAAAGATCAACAATGACGATCTATTAGGAGTCAAATCATGAGAGTTTATATTATCCATTCAGTAGATGTTGAGATATTTCACAGGTTCAATTAAAGATTCAACATGGGAAACAAAAGGAAAAATGTCAACTCAAAGTTATTAATATTACGTTTTCTGTCCAAACCCACAAGTCTCATAGGAACAATGATAAATTATAAGTCATTGTTGTTGCCATGGTGATGTCTGATGTGAGGCAGATATATTACCTCGACTGATGAGACAAATAAACTTTGACACCACTTGAATCTCTTTCCATCAGCTGCAGTTTGAAGTCGTCAGCACATGGTTCGGTAAAAACGATATTTTTATAGCTGCACTGGGTCATTTCTCAAAAGCAGTGAAATGACGGATGATAGAAACGGCCTCTGGGATTTCTCCACACGTCGCTTTATGAACCACATTACGTTTATTTGTGCAGGAAATTACAACGATGCCTCGAGGGATTTCTTTTAGTTTGGACGCAATTAATTTCCTTTGAATGTTTAAAAGGTGTTAATGACATTTTTACTCTTAAAGTTTGCTGAGATGAAATTCTCTCAAACCAGAAAAACACAATTCATTGTTTATGACGAATGAAAATAACTTTGACGGTGATTGAAATTGTTGCTTTGTTGTTAAAACTACGTGACGAAGAAAAGTGAAATGTAAGAAACAAATCAACACCTGAGATGAATAATAATAATAAATGACTCTCTTACTAATGATAATAACTATAAACATGAGAATTTGAAGTTCACAATGTGTTTGAATAAGGAACAATTTCCAAAATTCATTAGTTGATAATTGGCTTAGCTCAGAACTAACAGTAAACAAGGAATTACGTAAATGTGCATCTTACTGAATCAGGAATTGAACCTGGACGTTGGACATATAGTTGGCCCCTCTGTTTAAACTGTGGCCCCTTCATGGCCCCTGATTTAGACAAATCCTAGAACCTCCTCTGCCTGGAACCCATGCTCCCAGCTGAAGGTGTGTAGATGCCTGTAAAGTGCACTTTCTACATTAGCTGGATCACAGTGAACACATTACGGTGAGCAGCACAGACTCAGATGGATGAAACAAGAGATGGGTGTAGTCGAGGCCTGTGGTCGGGCAGAGGGTAAATCTGAGACATAAACACAAGAGATCAATGTGTAGAGGAGGAGGAGGAGGAGGAGGAGGAGGAGGAGGAGGAGGAGGAGGAGGAAGAGGAGGAGGAGGCCTGTTACTATGAGCGACCACCGACGTCTGCAGCTTCTCCTCAAAACAGGACTATTCAACACCAAACTAGAACTCATTTAGTTTTAAAAACACTGATGATAATCAACACTGTGGGAAAACATCCTCTGTTGTGGTCAACACAGTTTGGACTGTAACACTGAGCAGTTATAAAGAATTGATAGTAAACTATTCCTGGAGTGTGTTTACACAAAAGTGCCTGCTCTCGTCCAGACACACACACACACACACACACACACACACACACACACACACACACACACACACACACACACACACACACAGACAGACACAGACACACTCACACTTGTCCTTTTAAGGGGAATACAAGTTTTGTGAGGGGAACTTTTCATTTCTGAGTTATTTTAAAGCACTGAAATGTACGAAAGAGCTTTAAGAGAGAAGAAGAGAGGAAATATGCAAAAATGGTGAAGAGTACTTTGGATTAATATCTGTGGTGGAATGTAACTAAGTACATATACTCTAAGTATTGTACTCTGTTACTTTTACTCTACTTTACTCTGACTTTCAGGGGGAAATACAAGTATTTCCTTCTAAAAATATAACCTAAATAATACTTATTATACTATTTATAGGCTACATTACCTTTTACTCAACTTTACAAATGAGCATTTCCACTCACAAAATATGATGACCTCTTATTTTTATTTGTCAAACTTCCCAAAAGTATATAAATGGTAGTTTCACCTTCACCAGCTACAACAAAAAAATAAACAAGCAGCAATGAAACTGCCACATGAAGGCATCAGTAATCATTTCATAATAAGCTTTATAATAGTCTTATAGGGACCATCTTTCTGAAATAAGAGGACTTTTACTTTTGTAAAAAAAAGACTTTTACTTTTTTATAGCTTAAAGCACTTTGTTCCCACTTTGAAGACTCTACTTTTACTTTCTACCAAATTTAAAGATGAACATTTCTTATTACAAAATATGATGAGCTGTTATTTCTATATGTTAAACTTGCAAAAAAGTAGCAGCAATAATACAAATGCTATATATATATATATATATATATATATATATATATAATATATTTAATAGTCTAATTGTCACATGGGACATTTTGGATTCTCATAACTTTTTATCTTTGATTGTAAATAGTTTGTTTAAACACCTAAAAGCAGTCACAGTTCAACACTTTAAAGAACCTGAAAACGTTCTTCACCGTTAGTTTCTCAGAGAAGCCACTTGCGCACTTTGGGCACGCACCAAAATGCGCAGTGGCGTCACTGTGCGCAGCTGCAGCCGCGGGCCTCACTGCGGCCTAACGCACAGATAACAGTGAGAAGTCGGGACTTCACCAAAGTGTCGCTTCTTCTAAACAAATACCAACTTCTGTAAAGAAAGATTCAAACTGGAGTGAATCCACTGGGTGTTTTCCATCGACGCCAGGATCAGGATCAGGATCATGGCCGCCTGCTCCAACAGGTGGTTGGGAGGGAAACTTGTAACTCAACTACAAACAAACTGACCGAGGGGGGGGGGATTCGAGCATCTTCCCAAACGCGCAATACTTTCATTCCACAACGACGCATTAGCTGCTTCAACTTTGCACTTACTCGCTTCTGGATGTCGTCCCGTCTCCCGCAGTGTTTGTGCTGCGGCTGCTCCGTGCCAACAAACCAATTATAATCCCAGGGAATCGCACCGGGGTCCGGGTGAGAGCGGGCCGAGGTGTCCACAGCGCGGGGGGCGAGGGGCTGGAAGGCTGGAGCCGCCGTGCGCTCCACGCTCATTCCCGACTGACCCACCCTGCGCGGTTAAAAATAACGTGGGTGCATCCAGTGCGTAATGTGTGCGCGCGGGGGGGGGGACGCACATTCCTGTCCGGAGCTGGTGACTCCAAATGGCAGAGGAACACGCGCGCACACACACACGGACACACACACTCCACCCAGCCTCTAATCGCACACATAACACCCACCCACCCATTCAGAGCCTTTCAGAAATGTCACCCCCCCCCTGCTGCCTGTCACTTACACGCAGGCTGGAGGAGGAGAGGATGTCAGACACACAACTGTGACACACAACTTCGACACTTTGCCATGTTTTAGCACGCATCAGCATCAACATGGGAGCATACAACTGCAGGTTGAGACAAACTGGAGATGAGATGCAGGGGAATTGTCATCAGTTAGAACTTATTGTTGTTGATAATGTCACTTTTTTAAAGTTTATAAATCTTGAAAGCCGGTGTTGGTGACTTTGAATAAGGCCAAACAGAGAACATCACTTCACCGGTGACATTAAAACACAATATTTAAAAGTAAAAAGTAACTTCACTTAGTAAATCAATATGAAGTCTGAATCAGTTTGAAACTAAATGTCAAAATATTATTCCACAAAACACGGGTTCTTTGAAAGTAAGAAAAAAAAAAAAGAGACTAAAAGCAATTAAAGTATAAAATTCAACATAAGTTTGTTTTGGATCTATTTTGACTCTAAGGTTCAAAACCCTGATCGAGGTTCATTATTGATTCTGATCTGTCAACACGTCTTCACATAAACAGACGAGAGATCAGTTCAAAAAGTTTCACTGGAAAATATGTTGTATTCATTCAAATAAAAACACACGGGGCAGACAACAACTCATTAGCAACAACAAGCAGAGTGTTTATAATGATATACATTTAACACACAATGTCAAAACATAAATAACAACAAATGAGCACTTTTCAAATACATAGAAAGACCAACAAAAGAAATCAGGACAAAAGTCGTCTTCCCTCACGCTTCGTCTTTATTTTTTTGTTTTTTCTTTGGTTGCCGCGGGAACGTCTGTCGTCTCAAACGTGAGGCGAAACAGTCGCGAACCTTCAGCTAGTGTAAATAATATGGCTTCATGTCTGGATCCAGCAGCTTTGACTGGGAGCAGTCCTGCTGTCGATCGGCTTCTGCATAGTTTTTTTTAAAACACCGCACAACAACAAAAAAAGTACGTAACATTAATAAATGCATAAGCTGCTCTGTGCAAGCAGCTGTAAACGCTCTGCTCGTAGAAGACAACTTTAAAAAACACATTCAACAGTATTTCAAACTGCGGGCAGGAGGATGAAAATAAATAGAACACACTTCTGAAAGAGGAGAGAGCAAAATGAAAGCCCTTAAAACTCAGCTTATGCAGATTTTGGGGTACCATAAAGTACGGATGAGAAACAGGGAGGTCGGGGGGGGGTCGGGGAGCCATGTGTTTGTTGGGTTGAACGTTGATCAGACTATTTGCCCCTTTGACCTGTTTAATCCTCAAAATGTCCCCGACTCGTCCTCTCACTGTTTTGCTACTGAACTGTTTTAGGACCAGATTTTTCTACAGAGAAAAGGAGCTGCTAAGTGGTTACAGGTTGCAGTGCTCATTCAGATAATCATACGCTTAAAATAACAGTCTAAGACTAAATAAATAATCCTTCGTATTCCTTCAGTTTACCACTGTTTCATCCCATACATAGATCAGGGAATGTACAAATATTACTGGGGTTGTGAACTTTATATTTTAACGTTCTTGCATTAAAATAACTTTAAAATTGGTACAAATCATGTACCTGAATTTAAACCTTCCTTTAAATCTTAGTGGAACTTCTAGTGTTTGCCACCAATGTGCATATAGATAATAAAACTGCACCTTTATGAACCATGAAATCTTCCAATTTCTTCCCCAGTAATCTTCGCAAAGTCCTTATTTTATCTGAAGGACATTTGAAGTTCCAAAACAAATCAGGGCTGAACAATATTTGCAAATATTTCCTTCATATGTTGTTGTTTTTTTAATATAAAAAGAGAATTTCAAACTAAAGATTAAATAATTTCCTTCATAAATGTGCCTCGATGTTTCAGCTTTTGGAAAATGTCTCTTACCCTCAACACCGACAGGTTAAAATAGAGTATTTGCATAAACTGCTCGAGCACAGATCTGGTACAAAGTGATGCTGCCCTCTGAAATGACTTGTAACTGCAAACCCGGCTGCATCTATCCATCATAGATAGATAAAAATGATATGGACGGACACTTGTAATATATCTCGTAGCGTCCCAACTGACCATTTACTAACTCTAAGGTGGTCTTGACCTTGACTTGAGCATATTTGGCTGTGGTTCCACGCTTCAATGTAGGAATACAATGACACCTACAGCTAAAAGACACTGAAACAATCTAAATAGCTGGTGTTTATCTGGTTATAACAGAATTATGAAGCTATTTCATCAAATGAGTGATTCGATGAATCCGTCGAGACCTAAATGCAACACACTAAACGTGCCAATGTCAAATCGTTCCCTTAAGACTTCAATCTTTGGTATAAAAGGATTTGTAAAAAGCATTCATGTACAAATAGAAAAATACAGTTTCAATATCTTGTAAAAAAAAATGAACTTCATACAAAAAAAAAGCTGCTTCAACTCGTGTAACTGGGAATCAACGTAGAAACAGTGCTCATGGAAAAAAAGTCAAGTAAATAAATCTCAGGTGCAAATTCCAAACGCAGACTAATAACTCCGTGCTGGGGGGGGGGGGGGGGGGGGGGGGGGGGGGGGGGGGAGAGTCCAGGCTAAGTGCTCGCTGCTGGTGCGTCTTCATGCGTCCGCCCGGAGTCACGAAGCGAGGAACACGTCAAGATCGGCGATGACGGCCGCCTGTCGCCTGGCAACAGTGTTCAAGAGTCGGGGAGGGAAGGATGGAGTTCCCAGGTCGACCTGAAGGGGGTGAGGAAGAGTAAGTAACGAAATAATACGACAAAGATTATTCACATCCAGCCGCCCAAAAATGAGACCAAAACGTCTTGATCGCCCCCTAGTGGATGGATCGGGGGCATAAACCCCACCTCCTCCATGTTAGTGGATGGGACATGGGGCAAACTAAATTCTTCTCAGAGACAGTTGTTTATTTGAGCCCCATTAGATTCTGCTTTACGCAGTTGCTTCTCTTTGGGACGATAAAAGTCAACTCCGGAATAAAACAAAAGAAAACGTAAAAATCGACATTAAATCACCTTCTAGCCAATTCCCCTAAGATCGAGCTGCCTGCCAGCGGTGAACCGTAAAGTTAAAGCAGAGTGGGTGTTGGCCGGCGGCCTGCACTGATCAAACTGGGCACTCTAGTTTTACAATTAATATAAATGAATGTCTGAACTAATGACAATGCAAGAAATTATCGTCAGATTCTAAATTTGATTTCCAGGTAATGACAGTTGGATTTAAATCCCTCACAATACTTTCATGTCTATCTATCGTGTGGACAGAGGTTTAGTCCACTGATTTTGTTCAGTTCACACAATCCACATTTATCCGTCAGAGGATTCCTTTTGTTGTCCGTGATCAAACAGTTCGTACTTTTGCAGGCACTTAAAATGCGCTGGTGTTTTATTAAGCACAACACGTACACATGTACTTCCACCGGCTGATTAGTTTACAGCTGCCGCGTCTCACCTGCAGCAGGTAGATGACCCTGGTGGATTCTTTTCCACCGCGTCTAATTGGCTGCAGGACCCAGCAACTGGGCATCATTTCCCCCCGAACAGCATCCACGCTGGGACGAGGCAGAGACTCCTCGAACACCGACTGCATGGCAAGCACACACAGGCCACCCTGAGGCAAAGAGAGAGAGAGAGAGAGAGAGAGAGAGAGAGAGAGGAAAGACAAATCATCAATAAAACAGGCAGCTCAGCTTTTTGATCAGGCAAGAAGCAACTGTGCACCGACATCCAACTGATGAGCAACAGCTGACACGGTTTCTTCCACAGCCAGCGCCTCTGGGTCGGTGTCATTTATGATTCTGATTCTGATTCTGATTTATGCTCTGTGTTGTTTTCCTGAGTATTAGCACTAAATCTAAATATCGTGTTCTACATTTTGTGATGAAAAACTTCAAGCCACAGTGTTTGTTGTTAAATCGTCTATCTAATAATTCCAGAAATCTCTGTCAGTGGCTCACATTTCACACTGGGCATGTGTATTGTTTAGGGTCGGATTTTGTGCGATGTGGACACACTTGTTGATACACTTTGAATAAACAGGTGACCAGTGCCCTGTAGCAGAAGTGGCTGGGACTCAGGAATGTAGAAGATGTTGTTCATCACAACAGCACGAATACTGATTCTTTAGTTTTTACAGAGTCGAGCTTCACCGAACTTTGAATAAACAGGTGAACGGCTCTTTGTGCAGCTTCAGGGTTCTGTGGACTGAGTCCCGCAACCGGACACTGCACTAGTTGGTTCTAATTCCAAAAGACAGCACCGTCGGATTCTGGTTTCAATGCATGTAAATGAGAAAATATATTTTTGGTGCAAATGCTCATTGGACCCGACAGAAGAGCGACTCTGAGTAATCATGGGGAACGGCTGGGCGCCTCTGCAGCTGTGCTTACCTGTTTGGACTCCGTGCTGATGCAGCAGAAGTCCCGCGGCTGGCTCAGGTGGCACGTCGACGGATCTGTTAGAATGTAAACTACAGAGACAGAGAAAAGAAATGCTAGACTGGTCAAAGAATGGTTATTAAAAACATTAAAATAAAAGAAAATACAAAGGAATTGAGGTGATGGAGCAGAACTTTACTGCTTGATAAGATTAAAAAGCCTTCTCACTCCAAAATAGACAAAAAAATCATGTCTTTATAACATGATATGATGAACTACAATAATAAACTATAAATCTGTATGGAAACTAACAAATAGACACAAAACAAACTTTGGTGAAAGTCTAAAAAGATTTGAGCAGCGCCGTGGAGACCAAGCAAGAGTCTCAGCAAAGATATGAAATGCGTCATAGTGCAGGTGTGAATATAGAGTCATGGTAATAGAATATACTTGTCAGTGATGAATGAGTCTCTGTATTGTACTGAAGATATCTACGGGCTGTGGATGTATAATGTGAAGTGAATACATTTGCAGGCTCCATAAAATGTAAACACTTCTGCAGCACAGACAAAAATATAAATATTTCACCGTGCGCGTGTTCTTGCAAAAGCAAAATATTTTTGCAGCTCACCTTTCTACAAACACAGTACATCTCAAAAAACTAATCATTTTACCAATGAGTAGATTTAATTTAATGTCTACTGCATACTGGCAACTGACTGCAACCATCAACTGGGATTTCTCACCAGTATCCAGATCCTTCACTTCAGTTAAAGTGGAAATAAAACAATATAAAACCTGTTTAATCGGGAAAATGTAATCAAATAATGTCTAATGCCTAAAAATGGAAAAAGTCAAGTCAAATAAAAAAGTACCAGAATATACGACTGGTATTCACTATGATAACTTAGATATACAGAGTAAGCAGAGAAGTTAACTCACCCAGCTGAGTGCTGTCATCTAGTGGTCGGGTCCAGACAGAACGGACTGACTGATTGTACATGTGGCTCTTGGACAGTTGGCAGATTACGCTCCACACTCTGTCCACGGGTCTGTCCAGCTCCACAGCCCCGAGGAACCCATGGACGGACGGGCTGGAGGAGGGCTTGTAGTAGGCCTGGATTCCACGTTCTTCTCCTTGGTACCTGAACAAACACAAATTTAACATATGAGCAAACTGGAGTGATATTGTGATATTTATAATCCCAAACCACAGGAACTATAAGTTTTGGATGAAATGAGTGAATTCACCTCCAGTCTGCTGTGGCCTTGCCCATCACCAGGTTGGTCAAATCTCTGGCTGAAGCTAATCGCACCTGTAGAGGAAAAAAAACATAAATTATAAACCAGATAAACATTTCTGAGAGAGATGATTATTGGAGTCATTATGATGAACAATATTTATTGACTTGTCTGAGAGTTGGATCTTTCAACTCCAGGCAGTTTTACCTCTGATAGAGCTTGCCGAAGGAGAATGGACGTGATGTCCTGATAGGTCGTGGAGATAGAAGAGGCGGAGCCGAAGGAGGCGGTGCGTGGACGAGCACCAGTGGCGGGTGATGGAGATGAGGTCATCAGGGGATCAAAGGAGGTGATAGAAGCCTCATGGCGGACGTCTAATGAGACACGTGGATGTGAGCAGAGTACGTTCAGCAAAAACTAAATCAGTGACAGACAAAATTTACTATTTTCTAAGTTATCTGGAATAATATAAAGTTCTGGACTATGTTTCTAAATCTAAAACGATTCCATTCATTCTCTGTATTTGATACTTTGAGGCTTGTTCTGCTCACGTATCGTTGGCTTCAGTGAATCCGTGTTCAGTTCTTACCCTGGGCCGACAGCCAGACTCTCTGTGTCTTCACACTCGGGGGAACACATATAGGAGGACGTGTCCTGACCTTCAGCCCTTCATCCTGAAACCCTGTCATCTGAGCAGAAATAGGAACATTTACAGTTTCCCTCTGTTTTCCTCATTTTAAAAAGAACAGAATATATATTTTTTACAAATCATCCAGATCAATCATTTTCCATTCTTGGATTTTCAGCTGTACGTTCTTACATCTCGTGTATTTCATGTGTAACATCTGATGTCACATCAGTGTACTGACCTGTCCAGTCACAACTGGTCTGTTGCTGAGCTGTAGCTGAACAGTGTTGCCACTGTTGTACCCTGAAGTGGGTCCAGAGGAAAGGCTCAGACTCGACCCGGTGCACAAGGTGCTGTTACTGATTCTCGTCCGATGCCTCAGGTCATCCTGCCCGAGACACAGATGGAGATGCCGGTGAAATTATTTGCAATACTGCAAAGTCATGAGTTAACTGAGAGACACTGAAAATACTGATTCACAATATGAATTCTTCTTCGTTGTTATTTAATGTCAAACACAAGCCAATTTGTGTTTGCAAGAATTGTTAATATATTTTAACCTATTTTTTTGGTAAATGATTTTTAAACATATTCTGTGATAACTAATCAAAAATATCCAAAGCAATAACTATTTAGAAATCAATTTAATTGCTGGTTCAAACTTGTCAGTTGTGAGAATTTGCAGTTTTTCTCTCTTCTATATGATTAGAAATTAAATAGCAAATAGAAAAACTTTCTGACACTGGTCTAAACTAAAACTTTGGTCTGAACCGAAGTATTTGTGATACTTATAATATAATTACATATATTATGAGCCATAAACTGACCTTTGCTTCCTGAGACAAGGCCTGCTGCTGCAGCCTCCTCTTCTCCTGCTCAGTCCTCTCTCGCAGTCGCTCTCGCGCCTTCGCAATCTCTGTCCTGGCTTCTTCTCGGGCTCGGCCGTAGTCACGCAACAGTTGCTCAATGTCAGACGGACACTGGCCCTCTCCTCTTGGAGGATTTGGTGTTCTGAATACAGCAGAAAATTCAGTAGACATTACAATAAACTCAAAAAAGACTATTCTGCTTTGTTATTCTTGGTAGAGAGCCGGTGTCATACCTGGTGCTGTCGGTCACCTCTTGGCGGAGCTGTTGCAGGTGCTCTTTACGGCGACTGGGCACGGCAGCAGACACTTTGGAGGATGAAGCGGCCTCTGGAGGAGAGGAGCGAGGATGTTTGCTGGGACTCAGACTGCGAGCTCTCCGGTAAGTCTGGAGCCGCTCCTCCCTCTCCTGCCTCAAACCCTCAATACTCCTCCGGTGGCTGAAGGGAAGGATTGTAGAGATAGAAATCTTAAAATTGCAAGACAGGGCATTTTTCTTGTAGTATAAATTATTTTTAAATGTTTTTTTAAGTTATTGGATAAAATGTATTGCTTTAATAATGGACCCAAAACTCAAGCATCATATTGGCAGCCTTATCAGAATATTTCCAACAATCCACAGCCCTAATTTTAATCACATCACAGTAAATGGTAATTAGTTCGTGTGTATTCTCACCGATCGTACAGCTGCTGTTTACTCGGAGCAGACGTCCGTGGTTCCAGCTCGTCTCTGCACCTCGGGGAGAGCATCTTCAACAGCGTGTCGGTTTCTCCCAGCCCATAATGCAGCTTGGCCTCCGTCAGCTCCACGGTGAGAGGTGTGGAGTTCATGCTCAGGTTGACCGTTGCCATCACCTGCTCTCTCTCCTGTCGCAGCCTCTCTATCTCTCTTGCCCGTCTGTCGCCCTGCTCCACAGACTCCACGTTTGAACCGCAACTTTCTATCTCCCCCCATTCGGGACGGTTCCTGCTCCGGTCGTGGTCATTGCTCTGCGATGTGTCCAACTTGTTAGAATGTTTGGATTGTTGCTGGTGGATGCCCGACCAGTTGTTGAACTTGTTGTGCAAGGGCAGGTCTTCTGGGTCCATGTGGTGGTCTTGACGTGCAGACACGCTGCTGAGAGGGTTAATGCTCACAAGGACATCTGTGTTGCACTCACTGGGCGCCAGTGACACCATGTCGTCCTCTTGGAGTGGAACAGTCCCGTCGCTGACTGGTGATAAGTCGCAGGAATCGATGCAGAAATCCACAGAGTCAACGACAGGTCTTGTGTAGCCTGATGGTTTTCCATGTTTTGCTGTTGCCTGCTGTTTCTGCTCAGTTTGTGTTAATAAAGGACGGATGTGATGCACAGTTTGACCTTTTTTAGACGTCCGTGGTTGAGGAGAGGTCATCTGCCTTTTTGAGCTGGCATGTGTGTCATCCTTGTCTTTACAGGTCTTTACATATCTATCCAGTGATGAACTGAGGCTTGCAGAGCAGTTATCTGATCCTTCAGGAGCCGAGCAGCTCATTTCACTTCCCTTCTCAAGCCACACAGACTCTGACTGACTCGATGAAACATCACAATCCGGTGTGGACATTTGCACATTGTCTGAGACAGATGTGCAGGCTGACTGTTTGCTGGAAGGCACATTTCGGCCGTCTTCCTCAAAAGCGTGGCTTGTTTTTCCACCCACATGTTTCGAAGGACACGTTGTTTGTTTTCCTCTCTGCTTCAAACGTAATCTTGCTCCCACAGTCAGAATGGGAGATGATGCACGGTCTTTATACGTGGCCAGTTTCTTTGAACACGGTGAAGGATCATTTCTCACAGACGAACTGTGATTTTGTTGGTCTCTTGATGATCCTCGGGGGATTTCAGAAGTTGCAACACTTTTATGGCACGGAGCCTCGAGCTTTGAGACCCGAGAAGAAGCCGATCTCACGCGTCTTTCAGCTGCAATCTTCACAGGAGGCGTTTTAGGACTGATGCTGTCCGACTGTGAGGCAGCAGAGGCGTTAAACCTCAGGTCAGGCAGGCTCTGCATATTTTCGTCCGTGTTAGCTTTTGTTTTCACCTCGCAGTGCACATCCTTGTCTTGAGACACACCGACGGCCTCAGAACCGATCACTTTGACTATCACGTTGATCTCATGAGGTTTGGACATTTCACTGGGCGTTTGATGGACGGCGACTTCCTTCTCTGCTGGTGTGGAAAGCTTTTCTGTCTGGATCCCAACGTCTACAGCTGTTTGAGTTGAGCAGTCTCTCGTAGTGCAGTCGACAGACTCACCATACGAACTGCTGAGGTTTGACAAGTTGATGCTCCTCCTCGGAGTGGACCTGCTGACTTCACCTGTCCTCATTTCCTGGACGTCTCCCAGCAGATCTGAGGTGCTGTCGATCAACTTGGACAGGTGAGCCGACATGCTCTCCATGCTGACCCACGTAGAAGATTCTTTAATGTCCGTCTTGGTTTTTCGTGTTGCAGGTTCATCGGTGTTGCTCCGTCTGTGACGATCTTTCCTCATTGGACCACTACTGCTTTTAATCAAATTCACTGTTTGAAGCCCACGCTCTGTTTGAGTGCCGTGTTCGCTCGTCCTCGTCCTTTGGGCCCGTGTTTTCTTTAGCTGGGATTCTTGCTCAGAGGAGTAAACGTACATGATTTCGTCCACGTGACTGGAGGCGGTGCCAAAACCACCAGGAGCACCGTTGCTTGACGAACTGCCGCTCACTGTCAGACTGGCTAAATGAATGTGGATATCAATCTGTTGACCGGGTGCAGGCTGGGACGTTTGGTTTGCATGCTCCTTATAGTCTTCTATGCTGCTAAGTGTACTGGACAGCCCCTTGTCGGTGGCGTACGTGCTGAGGTGTGAATTGAAAGGAGAGTTCTGCCCGTTCAAACCGTTGTCCACACTGCAGCACCTTGTTATGCGTTTCTCTGCACTGTTCAGAAGAGGAGATTTGCAGGACAGGTCGGCGGCGCTCCCGAATGACGAGTTCTTATAGCAGTGCTGGTTTGAGCCGTCGTCTTGCCACTGGTGAACAAAAGGGTTGATGTCACTTGAGGCGAAATGCATAGGGGAGTCCTGGGGCGTCAGTGTCGTCTTTGCACTTGGAAAGATTCTTTCTGTGTTTGTCTTTTGTGACATTGGAGGTAATGATTGTCTCTTTTGGCCGTAGTCTCTATTCAATTTCACCTCACTTTCACCCGGAGTTCCAGCAGAGCAAGATTTCATTTTAGTTTTGCTTACTAATAATGACATAGAAGCATCTGGATCGTTGCTTCTAGCCTGTTTAACGTCTTGTTTACCATGACTCGGTGTGGCAAGCTTGACCCATTTAGACGAGAGTCGGTTGTGATGCGCTCTGGTGGTTTTATCATCCTCCTCATCCTCATCTGACGACTTCAGCGAGGACTCAGAGGAAGAGGTAGGATGAGTCTGGATCTTAGACCTTCGGGACCTCTTGGTCTTTTTGGACATGAGGGCTGAGTCACCTTGGGTAACACAGGATGTGTTTACATCACCTTCTCTGGACACGAGAGATCCAGAGCCATTTGTATTTTTGACAATATTTCCCTGTGGTCTTTTGAGCGGAGGCTGAATTGAGCCACAACTACTTTTGTCATGTTTTAATTCAGCCGAGATCTCTGGAACCGGTGCTTCAGACCGATTTTTCATCACACGGGTTCCTTTACTGTCGACTTCAGTATATTTATCACATTTGCTCTGTGGATTGGATAAATCGTGGTTCTTGTTGTGATTCTTTTTGCTCTCACAAGCCCGAGCCAAATGATCTGCACAGTTAAACTGATCCTGTGATCCTGCGACAGACAGTTTCCCTCCTGTTGTGGTCTCCGCTTCAACGTTTTCATCCTGGCCAGGAGTAACAGCAATCCCTTTTGTCGTGGCGTTCTCATCAAAGGATGTATTCTGGTCCCTGTTTGGATCGGGTGGCATGAACAGAAGACGACCTCCATCTGAAGATGATGCATCTCCAGATCTGTCGGGACTATACAAGTGAGGCTTGCCAATCGCCTTTGGTGAGCTTTGTTTGTATGAATAAGGATTTTTATCTTCGACACTAGATGCACCTTCCAAACTGACAGCTTCCACACAGATAGCTCCACATGCATCACTGATTATTGACGGTGTTTCATTGTGTATTTGTTGAAGTTGTGGGTTATCCACAGTGGGAGCATCGGAGCAAGTCTGTGTGTCCATTCTCTTCAAGCACACGTCACTCATGGGAGAATTACGATGGGAAGTTACTTTTTGTTTACCGACATCATTCATTTCTTCAGATAGAGCAATTTCCTGTATAGTGTTTCTGTGAAAATCAATATGTTTTCTTGCTGAAGGAGAATCATTCATTGAGGAAATGTATTTTCCAGAGGGCTCAGCCTCTTCGCGGCTGGTAAGTGTCAGATTTGATTGGATGTCGCTGCATTTGGGAGAGGCCTCCTTGTTTATCGGCTCATTTAAAGTCCCGTCAGGAAAGTTACGAGCTTGGTCGATCTTTAGTGTCACTTTAGTGGATTTAAGAATGAAGCTCTTACTGCTCTCTCTCAACTCAGCTGACAGATTTGATGCCAGGAGCTTGTTTCTGTCCAGGTCACGTGTGGTTTCCACTGATACACGTCCACTGAGGTTTGTCTCTCTCACCTGATCCTTCTGTTCATCTCTAACCTGTTTTTCCGTCACTGCATGTTCATCAACACAATTACCTACACATGACGCTAAGGCAGTCAGGCTTTGACTCCTGCTCGTTCTCTCACCATCACTACCAATCAATGACAACCTCACTCTCTCTTTTACCATTTCTGAGATTCTCAGGTCAATGGCACTACAAATAGCATCTGAAGCATTAAATGCATGCTTTCTGTTAATCCCTCGTGTTTCTACAACTACCTCCTCTATTCTTACTTTTCCTTTTTCTTCTACCTTTCTGTCTCCCACCGAGAAACCACTCAGGGTACTTTTCTCACCACTTGTAAGCCGACGTTTAGAGTCTGCAAAGACGTGTCCAACTTTTCTGTTCATGGGCACAGAAACTGCAGATGCCACGGAAGCCACTTTGTCTCTTCCCTCAGCACAAGCAGAAACACATTCAGTCTCCACCGCAGACTGCTCCTCTTTAGAGTCAGTGGCGTTGTTATTGTCATCGAGCAAAACATCTTCAGGGCTGCCAACTGGTGTCGAGCAGAAAGTTACCAGTTCGCTGCTGTTGCTCCTTTTTGGAATTTTCATGCTGCCAATAAAAGCATCCTGTTGCTCTTTGTTTCTCTTCCTGGAATTTTTACAAGTGGGTTTAACAAGCTCCTGTTTTAGTGCAACATGCTGCTCAGATCCTTTGGTTTCATCCCTCGACAGTGATAAATCTTTGGTATTCTCAGGCTCATACTGCTGCACATCTTTAAATGTTTCTGTTCTATCCAGACTGCATAGTAAATCGACTTCAGTAGAAGGTTTGAAGGAACTCAGAGCTTCAGACATCTTGTTCAGGTCTTGGCCTTGACTGGTAGGATTTGTCGAGGAATTCGTTTCTGATTGACAACACGAGAGGCTCATTTCACTGTCAGAAGACATAGTGACATCACCAGCTACCACAGCAGGTGCATCTGTAAACACCTGATGCATGTTTGATGCTTGTGCAGTGTGAAGAATCCCAGTGTGGGACACAGAAGTGGTCCGATCTGAGGTGGGAAAGGTTGCTGGACTTTCAGTATCTATAACAGCCTTCTCCACATTTTCAGACTGTGGCCCTGCTTGCTCTTCTGTAAGAATCTGAGACTCCACTGAAACCATGGTTCTGCGTTTCTGCACTGTCACATTTACACCATCAGCGCTGGTGGACGTTGAGCTACAGCTTCTGTATCCGCTCTGAGAGTCTGACAGGTTCATACTGGTCAGACTGGATCTGCTGCTGCTGGTGGTGCTGCTGCTCTCCACTTGTGTGAACACCATTTTTCTTTGGGAAGGCAGGGAATCCTTTTGAATCCTGGGACTGTCTCCTGCGTCAGTGGAGGACCAGGCGTCGGTGAGAACAAGCACGTTTTCAGGCTCCCTCGCGCTGTAGCTGCTCAGTGAGCGCGGGCTGTCGGTCAAAGTGGTCTCCATGTTACCAGAGTCTTCAGTCAGTTTTTGCGCAGTGTCTTTGCCTCTGGAATCTGCAACTAATGGGCTTTCAGATGGAGGATTCCCTGCTGCACCAATCTCACCTTTACATCTTGATTTTGGGGAAACCTCCACTGGGGTTACCTGGGGTTTCTGACCATTGTGCCACATCGGTAAAACAGAAGAATCCGTGACCAGAGAGTAAGTTGGTGCCACTGTTCGGCTAAGTCTCTCCATTGCAAGATTTCTCCCACTGCGCTCCACAGCCAAAGAGTCTTCAGACATCTGAGAGTCTTCACTTTCTGCTCCACTCTGAGCTTCCTCTTGTCTCAGCTGCTCCGCCAGAGCCGTCACATAAGCAGAGGAGAGCGAGTCGAGAGAGAAAATGCTCTCGCAGTCTGACGTTCCTTCATCCCTCTCTTCTTGCTCCTCATCCCATCCTATCAGTTCTTCCTGCCTCTCAACCCATCTGCACGTCTTTTTCATCAGGGCCTCAGTGCTGTGCCATCGCCTCTGTCTGAAGCCATCAAAACGACTCCTCTGGTCAAGCTCCTCGCACGAGACGGCTGCTTTGATGGCACATTGGCCTCGGCTCATGTTGCCGTCTTTTAGGATCCCGTCTCTTTTTTGTCTCCAGTGAAATTTGCTCGCTATCCTCCCCAAAGGTTTGAGGCCTCGTCCTCCAATTGCACCTGCCGGTGGTTTTCTGAACACCTTGGACAGAGCTGTTTTTAACCTGGGCCCCACAGAACCAGAGAAAGATTTCCTGATGGTTTCTAGTCCACTGTTAGGTGTGTGGGCTGGGGTTCTCCCAGTCATACAAGAGACAGTTTCAGAACCGTGTTTGTCCGTTGTGGATACGTGTATATTTTCTTTGCTGACTCGCCCCGCAGTTCCAAGAGGTGACTTCAAGGTAACTGTTGCGCTCCGATCTGATCGGTTTTTAAAGGACAGATCTCGGTTTGGCAGCAGAGGTTTTCTTTCAGGCCGATCCCGACAGGGCAGAGCTTGTGGTTCCTCACCGGAAGTTTGTCTGATGTTTTCAGAGGAGGTGAACCTACTCCGGCAGAACGGATTATTTCCTGAGAAGATTGTTCCAGAACAGCTTTGAGTTCTTTCTCGAGGAAGACACTCATCTGACGCCCACTTCCTGCTGCCAATGGAATCCGAAGTTGCAGAGGTATTTGAAGTCAGGTCTGCGGGTCGGTTTCTCTTCAGGAAATGTCTGTTGAGTAGAGAAAAGGAAAATATTTAAATATAGGAAGGTAAATGCATCCAAAAGAGCCTGAGAATATCTTTTCTATATTAGCCGCTCATAGTTCAGCAGCAACTAAGTCTACAGGTTTTTCCATTTTACTCTACGTGCTCACCTGAAGATGGGGGTGTGTTGTGGGTGGAGCCGGGACAGGAGATCTGCTGAGAGTGAGTGTCTACGAGAAACACAGTGTCGTCCTCTGAGGTTTGAGGGGGACACTTGCTCAAGAGACTCTGGGCTGTCCGGTCCAGGAGGCAGAGCCTTTTCCAGCTGCTGCAGTTCCCTCTTAGCCTCCAATAGATGCTGCTTTCGGGCAATTCTCTCCAGCTGGTACTGCAGCCTTTTCCGATGGATGCGGCTTTCGGCACGACAAAGGGCGTGATGCTTTATTAGCTCCTCCTGCACCGCCTTCTTCCTGGCTTTTACCACCTGGCAGGGACGATTCACTCTTAGCTCTACCTGATCCTCGGGGGCCTGGCTTGTGAGCCGCCCCAGGAGAGATTCAGGGATAACGTCTGTTTGAACTCCAGATTCTTGGGTGACTCTCTGCGTGAAAGCTGTCAGACGTTGTTTCTCTTGTAGAATCCACTGCTGGACTATTGGATAAAGAAACAAGAAGAGGAATGTTGAGCGGATGGAAAACATTTACACACACGTATTTATCAAATAAACAGAATTTCAAGTAGTTTTTGTTGCACTTTAATATTAGTTTTCTCTTTTCTAGTTTTTAGAAACTTGATTGGTATCTACATGAGCAGCCGGGACAACTTTCTACATGTGGGTGTGTGTGTAGCACTTACTCTCAGCGTGCTGCTGTCGAAGGTGAGCCTGCTCCCTCTCCAGCCCTTCCTCAGCTCGTCTCTGTGCTGCCTGGATCTCCTCTCGTAAACTCTCCACGTAGCGCTGCTGCTCCTCCACACGCTGTCTCACAGTAGGCTCCTCGCTGCCGGAGAGACAGGCACCCAGCTGCTCTTCGAGCTTCGCTTCCTCGACACTATAATACAGCCACAAAGATACAGGATGAAACACAGACTGAGAAACTATGATGAAATAAGAGGAAAAAAAGGGAATCAGAAAAAAGCAAAGGCATTATTTCACCCCAGTGACGCCCCATTTGATGTTAGAATATAGAAGCTTGGTGATGGAGTGTTGGGTTTAAAGAAGAAGCTTCTGTTGTTGGTTTTCAGTTCAGCATCTGAGCAGTAACCAAGCAACTATTGTGCCTGTCCTGTACACAGCTAACTGGGATTGTTCAAGACGGTGGGGGCTAATGGAAACGCATGGCATCTGCACCAGCTGAAGGAAAACATGCAAGAAGCACTGCCCTATTTCTACAGCATGTACCATAGTACAACACATGTACTTCTTATCAAATATGTATGCGTTGAGTTGGCAGAATAAGGTCTCTGCACATCACACACACACAGACACACAGCAATGAATTTTGTCCTAAAACAACACTTGTATTGTTGTGCAACTTTTTTTCTTGGTGACAGTATTTACCTGTGGTCAGGGGTCAAGGGGCAGAGGTCAATGTAGGTGCAGTTCATGCCACCTTCACTAGCCTGAGAACAACAGATAAGAGATGCACTGATTAAATTTACCAGAAAATAAACAATCACCACTGAAAGTATTCTAAGAACAGATAATTTATTGTGTGTGTATACATTTTGTGCATGACTTGACATTGTAGTATTTCAATTGTCTTCTCATCATTAACATCACAATGATTGCCACCTTAACCAGGAGCATGACATTCATTTTCAGCTGAGCAGCACCTACCCGCCTGCGTTCCCGGAGGACGGCTGCCTCTGCCGGATGGTTGAAGCGGAACCTGTGCACTCCTCCCAAGGTGATCACCATCCCTGGAGACAGAGACACATATTTGTTGGTACAAGTAAAGCTACATCGATTTTCAAAGAAGACATCAGTGTTTCATCACGGCCAAACAATTACTGAGAAGGTGATCAATAAATGTGTCATTTTAAACTCTGGAGTCTCGTATTGTTAAAGACGCAACAATTCAACCAGAACTGAAATCGTACAAATTATTACTTTCTCTTTCAACTCTATCAAGTGTTGCCTCGGGGATAAACTTCTATAAACAATTACAGTCTCCGAATGTTGAAATAAGAAAAGGTATGTGTTGTTTGTCAAATAAGTGCAACATAAAAATCAATAGAAGCTAGAATCAAATATTAAAACATGCCCCCGCCCACTCTGCTCTTTTTACTGTTCATTTCATTACAAACCATCCAATTTGTGTCTCGTGCAGGGTAAACAAAATATAAACATGCAGTGGACACGAGCTGACCTTGAGCCAGTCTGCAGGGCTCGGTGATCTCTCTGTCGTTGAGCAGGCAGCAGCAGCCTGACAGGGGTCTGAGCGTTACCACACCTCCACGGTTTTCAATCTCACAGCTCGCACTGGCCTGCAGAACTAGAGACGGGAAACAGAAACACAATCACACATACTGATTTAGAGAGCTGTCCCGAGGCAGCTGCTGTACTGCTGAATATATTCAGTGCTCAATGCAGCATTTAATGCAAAGTTAACAAGCCATTTTCAGACATATTATGTTTTACTATGCACTCTCACTTCACTATTACGATGCACTGCATCTCTTGCGTGTGACCCGCAAGTTACTGACCTGAATTTTCTATTTGATCTTGTGTGTTTTTTGCTGCATGTATTGTCTAGAGCTGTCACATTTTGTTGCATGTTTACTCTGTGATAATACACGCCTGTAAGAGGCTTTGAGGATTCCCCCTCTTGTACTGTATAACAGTTCACAACAAAAAAAATCTCATTACACAGTCTGAAAGTGAATATTTGCAGCTGGATGAGGAAACATGGAGACGAAATGAACTTGAATTGCACTCAAATCCTGCAAAAACAAACGCAGCGGTAATAACTAATACCTATCTGTGGCTCTTCACACTGGTTCTGAGGTCCCATGTGAGTGACTCCTTCCTACAACAACAAAAAAAACATGGTGTAAATACAAAATCCACATGAACACAAAACATCAAAACAAAGCAAATGATGCACACTTTTATCTTCAACACAAAAACAGCTGTAAATATAATGCCAAACATTTTACACAATGGTCTTAAGAGAACTATTGTCCTTTCCCTTCTAATCCTCCACTTTTCTGACAGAAAAAAATACAATTTGTTTACTTTGAAGTCTTATCGAATGTGATTAAAGGCTTTCTTATACGGTGTCAGAACCACATGTGCTCCCAGGTGGCCTCAGCTCTCCACATGCAGGAAACAGTGTAATTGTCAGGCCTAAGGGTACGCTTGTCATTGTCAGAATCAGGGCATCTCAAGCTCCCCTGAGTCCTAGCCTCAGAACTAAGAGCCTCTTATCCAACCCAGCTCTACGCATTGCAGAAGACATTCACACAGACAGAGAGAGACGGGAGATCGACAGGACAGTCGGAGAGTAAAAGTTAAAAAGAAAGTAGGAAGTAGAAACACACCTTTTCTCAAGAGTTTTTTTTTGTTTTTCTAGCAGAACAGAGAGAAATAGAAGGTGGAGAGGGAAGAACCTAGCAGGCAAGAAAAAAAAGAGATTTTAGGCTTTATTCTAGACGGCTGACAAACACAGCGACTTTAGAGTTGGGAAAAGTAGAGCAAAGGAAAAAACATAGTTTGTGCATCAAACTGAAGCAACACGAACACTTCTAATATTAACATTAGCTCCAGCACCTTAACTAGTAATTATAATACCAGCATGTACACATCATACACAAATGGCCAAAGAAGCCTAACAAAGAAAAAAAGACACTAGAATATGTTTATAAATGGACAAATCAACTTCTATCTCACCTTGAGATGATAGAAGACGACCCCGGTGCTGAGAACATCCCTATCGAGGGTAACCAAGTGTGGTGCGAGGGAGTTGATGAGGAAGCCGGCCCGCTCCCTGTTGATGTCCACGCTGTACTTCTCCAGCAGCTCCTTCTTGTCTCCCCAGCTCTCAGACCAGTCCTTCGTCAGCTGTTGCACCTGAGGAGGAGACGAGGATGAAAAGGATGAAGGAAGCTCTCTCTAGGTCCAGTGCTTGGTTTGTCTGTTCTGGGCTACTGCAGAAACATGGTGATGCAACATAGCAGGCTCCTGATGTACATTTTAAGGGTTCGTAATAAAATGTAATATTCTATTTCAAGTGATTCACTGAGGAGCTCAAAGTTTGATCCAAAAATCCCCACAATAGAACATTTTCAGTGCAGTACTTCGTATGAATCTACATGTCATACTTGTATCTCTGTATCCGTGACCCCATCTGGCAGTTCAACATATATTTGGAGATAAATCTGTCTATCAGGGTTTGATGCAACTTATTACACGGGGCCCTGAATCTCTCTTCTGTGAAATATCTGTCATAAGAGTCTTGGAAAACATTCATTGGTATGAAAGCAGCCAGCTGTAGTCGTCTGTGTCGACCCTGCGTTACCTTCAGTTCATTCTGAAGCACCATGTCAGAGAGATTTCCATCCCTCTCATCACTCAGGGACGGACTGGGATTGCGCTGCTGTCAGTCAAGAGGTAGAAAGAAAAAAAAAAGATCAGTCCGCATATTGTGCAAAGGGACGGTGTGACACGATACAATGCGTTTCAATCTTTACCATTCACTAAATGTCACAAAGTCACAAAGCACAGTATTAGGCCTTTAGTACCAAAACGTGTAATGTGGGAATCTCTTTTATTCAAAGCCTTTCGGTATCGAGAGCTTTCTTTTGGGGGGGAAGCGGGACGTATCCCTGAGAGAGTCAGCGACATGCTCTAATGATAAAAGGTCACTGTACCATTTCAAAACTGAGCAGCATGCTCTTCAGCCTGTCAATCTCCTCTCTCAGCTCCCTGATCAGCCGCACGTTGGCATCCTGCACAGAATTCAGAGCGCACACATTAACCGACCAAAAGACATTTAGCTCAGACATTAAATTTTGGCATCAGATTCATAAACTGCCACTGACCTCATTAACTCGGGGTTTATTGACAATATTCCTGGCATGGGCAGCGTAGCGCAGAGTGCTGAGGGTCTCATTGTAACTGTTAGCGGAGGGTGAAACCGCTGCAGAGCAGAAACGTAGAGAAACGCACAGGAAAGGACACACACACAGCAATTAACAAAAAGATCACATGAAGTAACAATGTCAGTTTGGGAAGTGAGACGACAGTGACACATAAGAAAGCACAGAGTTTTGGAGGCATAGACACATTTCAGAGGCTAAGAATTGACAAAGTTTTCATTCAACTGCTTTTAGAAAACACCGAAAGACACTTACAAACAATTTATTTGTTGAGGAACACACAAAATCACCGCTGTATTTCCTTAAAGGGGCACTTATGTCTACTTTACACAACACAATCACCACTTTACTATCTGGTACATCATTTACATAAATAAAAAAAATCTAGGATCCAATGTCACCTCTCAGCTCATTTACACATCACTTCTGATCATATATTAATTTTCTTT
This sequence comes from Hippoglossus hippoglossus, assembly GCF_009819705.1. Taxonomy (NCBI): domain Eukaryota; kingdom Metazoa; phylum Chordata; class Actinopteri; order Pleuronectiformes; family Pleuronectidae; genus Hippoglossus; species Hippoglossus hippoglossus. The sequence continues at coordinate 5,787,174 of NC_047172.1, read as the reverse complement.
TACAAAGTTAGCCAAGCTTAAGGAAGTGCAATATTAAATCTCTGGAATTCCACTTACTTGCAACCATAATGGTCTTGGAGTTGCCGCCCAGGCTGTCTTTCAGCAGCCAGGTGAGGACTGAGTCTCTGTAGGGGATAAAGCAGTGCCTCCTCCCTCCTCCTGCTCCTCCTCCTCCTCCCCCAGACAGGGAGCTGCTGTGACTACCCACCGTGCTGCCATCAGCCTCTGAGGCCATGCTGTTGATGCTCTGGCAGCTGCTCGACATCTGGGAGTTCTGGGCTGTGGAAGAGCACGATACAAGAATCGTGAGATGTGCCGAGAAAGTAAAACGGAAAGGAAAGAGGAATCAGATGAAACGCGGAAGGAAAAACGGGAATTTGTGTAGCTGCATGCAAAATTTTATTCCAATTTAAAATCAACATTCTACCACTTCATCACTTGAACTTCAAACTGTAATAATAACATTTTTAACAGTATCTTATTTTACCGAGAGCAGAAATGACGATGCCCAAAGTGACCAGCGACTTGTTGATGTTGGAGCCTTCTGTCAGTCGGTCTCTGCAGTAGTGGGGGTCGGCTCGCTCACTGTCAAAAACAAAACACAACACAACATGAAACTTCAGGTCGTCTCATTTGAAATAATGAAAATGTGAGAATGGAGAGGCAGTAGCCAAGAGCCACTAGGGGGCAGTTTTGTCAATGAAGTTAAAGGATGTTGACAAAAAAAAAAAGGAAGAAGGAAAGAAGCTGTTTCACCTCCCAGCCAAGTCCACCAGGTTAATCTTGCTGACAGTTTCTGAAGGACGGTCGTTTTCCAGGATTGCCTGTGGGGGAAAAAATTACAAGAGCAATCAGACTGGAATCTGCTAATGATAAGTGTTTCACATTAAAATAGATACTTCCCACATTAATCGAATGTCAATGAGCAATGAGCCATTATTGGCCCCAAAAAATGTGACAGAGAATCATTATCAGATTATTAAATAAAAAGTGTGACTGTATAGTTAGTTCAACGGGTGGTGAGGGCGATGATGACCTGTGTGTACTGGATGGTGAAGATGGCGTGGGATCTGCTGCTGGCATCATGGTTGTGCGTTGCTGCGGTGATGCGGTTGGCAATGCCTTCCTCCAAAAGGTCCATGGCCTGTTTGCAGTCTGAGACCACATGCTGTGACAGATCTGATCAGAGAGAAACAGAGAAAAGATTAAAAAGCATGTAAACCAAGAGCAGTAATGAAAATGAAAATGCTGGCTCATGATGGGAGTTTGGAGAAAGGTAATTAGGTCAGAGAGGGAAGGGAAACAAGTGCTAGGCACAGGTTGGAAACTTTCTAAAACTATAATGCAAAATTATTTATTTATTTATTAAAAACACAGAAAAATTGAATTTCAATAAAACTCCACTACACTACATGATTGTAGCAGATGTTTAAAAAAAACCTCACATCCAGATTTTGAGTTTTATTCATAAAACAAAATCTACTGTCAGTTTGAATGGGTCAGAGTCGTTGCCATAGAAGTACAGTAAAAATTAAAGATGTCATGAAATCAATTGACTGATTAACATGATTGAAAGTTTCATTTCTGAAAAAAATATTAAAAACCAATAAATATGGATGGATGGATGGATGGATGGATGGAGGGAGGGATGGATGGAAAGATGGATGAATGGATGGAGGGAGGGAGGGAGGGATGGACGGACGGAGGGAGGGATGGAGGGATAGATGGATGGATGGATGGATGGATGGAGGGAGGGATGGATGGATAGATGGATGAACACACTGATCACTGTATCCTCCAACGTTATATGACGAGGGGATATAACATTACACTGGTAAATTGAGTAAAATGTAGAAGTGTGTAGCACTGACAATGACTCAAAGACACTTTAGTTAAACATCCAGAGAGATAGAAATGTGAAAAAGAAACAAACATCTTCCTGTTTGAGCTGTAATACTTTCCCCCGGAGCCTTTACCAACAAAATATCTGTGACATTGCTCTACTTCCAGGCATGAATCACATCAACTTAAGCGTCTGTTAAACACGTGCACAGGAAACCTCAAAGTCTCTCGTCGCTCTAACACATGGTTACGTCTTCTTTGTTTTCATTTATCCAGTAATACAATCTCCGAATCATTTCAAAAACAATAATAGTGAGAGTAAAATGCTGTCGGGCGGACGTGTGCTGATGGAAGAGAAACTGTATAAACTGTGAGTCTTCTAAATTTGCTCTGTGTGCACGGTGAAGTGTTCTCACTGGAACCGAAAGGAAATGACTTCACTTCCTCTGGTCATCTGGGATTTCTCTTGATACAGACAATGAGTGGATGTCGGGCTTCAAACAGAGAGAGGCGGGCGAATGAGAGGAAGAGAAAGAAGGAGGGAGATGGAGGGAGAAAGGGCCAATTCTGGACCCGAGGAAGTTTAACAAGGGAACCAAATTCCACCAGTGACCACACACCACAGTGAGTTATAAACTAGATACGCAGGAGCAGAGTATTACTCGAAATACTGCAGACCTTGTTGCACATCCAAGACCATAATTTGACAAAATGATGTGAATTACATGTAGAGACATATGATTCACTATGAGCGGCTGGGTACAAATTGTCACTTAACTCTTCTTGGAGGTCAAAGCCTGTGAGAGCAACTAATCATGAGACCATTCTATTTAAATAGGCACAGTCCCACTGCCAAGCTGAGACATAAGATTCCTGCGAGTTGGTTGACAAGAGCATTTTTGCAAAAAGCACAAACCCAAATATCATAGTTAATCTGAGTGAAATTATTCGGGGAGGGTAATGAGAATTTGAAGCCTCTGGACCTCGAGTTAAGTATTTAATCAGAAAGATAGACAGAAAGAGACAAATGCTCCAATGATCAGTTGGTTTTTTTAGCACAATATTTTGTGCAATTCTATCTTGAGCTGTGTAGGAATATTGAGTTTGAATTATAATTAAGTTTGTCTATTTCATTTGCCTTGTGGTGTTTATAAAACTGCTTCGTGTTCTAGGGTTAGGGTTAACCTACAGAGGTGTTATATGCTAGCGACTGTAGGTTCACGCTTTCTTGTGCATGTATTTTATGTAATTATCTTTTACATAAAATAACATTGCCACAATTTCTTTGCATGAGTTAAAAAACGTTACTAAATTTAGTTTACACAACTGTTTATCTGTTCTGTACTATGATTACATTTTAAACAAAAGCTGGGAAAATCGACGTGATCTAAAACATTTAACCTGTAGCGTTCACATGCCTCTTTGCTTTCTACCACTTGTCTAAGTGTAGACGCAGCTGCCCCAACACTCACCTTGAACGTAGGGTCCTTTCTCAGGATGTTCTCTCACCCTCAGTGAGGCTTTCTTCTTCTGCTCTCCTCCTCTGAGCAAGTCTCTCACACGCTCGTTGTAGATCTCCAGGAAGCTGCAGGGACAGAGGAGCAGGACAACATCCAACTATGAAGACTCTAATACAACGTCAGGACTGGATCATTTATTGTTAATTTACCTATATACAGTCACACTCCTTTTAGTTAGTATTTGGAAGTTGGTGCAGGGCAGAGTTATATAACAAAACTTACATTATTGCTTGTGCGCAAGTGGCAAAGCATCATTTCTACTCTGTCAAAGTACTTATTATTATTATTATAACCACTATTCTGCATGTGGAGGAAATTGGTTTTCATTATTGGGGAACTCCTCTAACAATGACAAGAAAATATGCATTGTGACGGCCATAATTCTGAAACATAATTGTTCCATAAGTACTCGGCTGATTTCAATTTCCATGTAACTAAGAGAGTCGCACAATGATGAAACAAGTACCTGATCTCCACTCTGCTTGAATTTTGCCCATCGGGAAAAGTGTCTTCAGACCTAAAGAGACCCTGCAAGGAAAGGGAGGAATAAAATGTACTTCACAGTTTAACACCAGATACACGAGCAGCAGCATTACCAGTGTGTTCACTTCATTCATGTTATTATAACACACTATCGTACCTGGCAGATGCGGGGGGTTAAGCCAATGGAGTCCTGACACCGTTCAAAACAAAAAACAAAACACAGAGTGAGACACAGAATGGATCAGAACTTAATGCTTTTCTTTACAGAGTGTTTTGCTTATTCTGCAGTGCAGCATGGATTCAATTTGTTTCCGTGTGTAAGCGCATTGATTCCTTTGTGTTTGCTGAGATCAGTTGAGGCCCCGAAGGTTCAATTAAATCTACTCAAATAACATGTAATCCCATCCAGTGAGTCTGGCACTTGCCCCGGCCCTACGCCTCACCGGTGTCCCCATCATGGTGTACGTCTTTCCAGATCCTGTTTGGCCGTAAGCAAACAGACACACATTGTATCCCTCCGACGCTCCGGACAGCACCAACACGCCCAGGTCCTGGAACACCTGAGGACAAAAACACATCATGAATACATGGAGAAAGACCAGCTATGGCTACATCCACACTTCTATGTTGTAGTTTTAAAACCCATCACTGAGTTTTTACTTCACGTTTACACCTGTCGTCCACAATACTCCTGAGTTTTCGAGCATCTAAAAAGCTGGTGACCACAATAACGCAAATCTGGACGGAGATTGTTATAGTTTTAAAAAGTATTAGTATGGATGTAGCCAAAGAGATGTCTATAAACAACTGGGTGCAGCTCATCCCCTGGATTTCACTCCTTTTCTCCCTAAAATATTTAGATGTTGAATAATGGATTTCTTTCAAGTAAAGAATGATTTCTGCAAACACATCTGAAAGCTTGTTTTACTAAAAGAGTAGGCACACTTGTAGATTGATGAGGTGTTTACAATGTAAGCCGATGCCCTTGACGTTAACTGCATTGTGTTTTTACAGCAGCATAGATTTGCATCAAGGTTTCACCATCACAATGCTGTGGCACCAGGCCAGAGGTGCAGAACTAACTGCTGCTGAGGTGTTTGGGCAGTGAGCAGGGAGGTCAGCTATCGCTCTGGGTAAACACTTCTGCAGAATGTGTATGTGAGAGAAACAAATGTGAGGGTAAGGAATACATTGGTCAGGAGTGACTAGGTCAGGAAAATAAACCTTCCCTAAAAGCGCAGTGGTGATACGGGAGAGTCCAACTCAAAACAATCAACTAGGGCCTCTTGTTTTCTTTCCCTCTGTGGGTCTGAATCTGGAGATTATTAGCATGAGGTCACATCACAGCCACTTTTTGTTGATTTGTCTTTCACTTGTTTTTCTGCAAGTTGAAATTTTATTCAAATCATTGTGCTGGAAAAAACCCTCCAGGTCATTAGAGATAAGGAAAAAAAGAAACTCCATCAGAAGCAGCCCCCGGGTGACATGTGGCCTCATCAGCAACAGCTCGGTCCAAACGCAACACTTGCCTTGAGGGGGAGGTGGGGGGGTCCAGTCCAGAACTGAGACACAGCACATTCCCCGCAGAACCATAACACACCCTGGGATCAGTGAGAGGGTCTCCTCCCCTGGCCCCCGGGATCAAGTCTGGACAACAGAGTCTGCTCGGTGAGTGTACTTAGGAGGGAGGAGGCTCTAAGATCTCCCAAGATCTCCCAGGATCAAACACGGGAATACTGTCAACATGCCTCCCATGTACGGTCAGGAGAAGCGAGGACCTGGAGCTGAGCCGGTGTGTACTCTAGGCTTACAAAACGTTGGGAATAGGTTTAGGTTGGATGTGGTTGAAAGCTGTTGTGAAAGGCCCGGGCTTTGTGAAAGCAGCACCGGTCATCTGGTTGTTCTTAAGACTGTGTGAATCTCTGTCTGTTAATATTCAACAGCCTTGCGTTTTTCTCTGAGAGGTAAAATGTTCCAACACTGACACAGAGTCCAACGCCAGTGTAGGGCTACAACCTCACAACTACAATTATTGATTAATCGGTTGTTTTTTGAATATTTTATACATTTTTAAGTGTATAAAATATCAGAAAATACAAAAAAAGGGCCAATACAATTTCTCCAAAACTAAGGTGACATCGTCATGTCTTATTTTGTCCAATGCACAGGACAAAACTCAAAGATATTACATTTATTATCATAAAAGAACAAGAGAATCAGCAAATATTCACAATTTAGATGATTGAAATTTGATTTAGCAGCTTTAAAAATAACCACTCTGTAAATCTCTGTTGATCCACAAATTAAATTATTGACTAATGATTTAATCTTTAGTCCATTTACAGACTATAAAAGTACAACTACATTAAAAATCATGTTACCTCTTATCATCACTTCACAGAAATACAGACACAATCAGTCCAATGGCAGATCAAAGAACTGTTTAAATGATTTGAATAAAATTAATAGATTTTTAAATCATGCATCAAGCAAAAATGTCAAACATTCTGTATAATCCCAGAGAACTATACAGATTCATGAATGAAGAAAGAAAACAAACAGCTGTGGCCCCGAACCCGACAGACAGTATTTCTCATATTACAGTATTCCTCTGTAGCCTAGCCAACCATGTGCAGACAACAGCCACGTGCAGCTAGTAAAAGTGCTGCCCCCAACGGCTGCCTTACTCAATGACCCTATAAATCACCAACAGGCGCCGTGGTAGAAACCGTCATCGTTCATATGCATAGGAATCTAGTTTAACTTCTAATTTAAACTTTTCAAATAACCCCAAAAGATAAGGATACTTTCTAAATGAAGCTGTATATAACAAGATATAGTAAACCAGTATATTTAAGTCTAGATACAGAAAAACTCATTATTGTTAAGCCAAGGCAGAACCTACTATTTTCTTTCATGCAAAGACATGTGTTGAGAATGAGTGAGTTTCATTTACATGTTGCTCAACATCACAAAGTGTGCGGTCCACTGGAGCTCAGACCACCAAGTGCTGCCCCCTGCTTCTTGGCTGAATGGAGGCTTAAACACGGAGACAAAAAGCAGCGCCGCCCCCGTCTTGTCCTCATCCCACTATTCAAAAAAACAGACAGAGACGTCCTCTCCTCCCTCAAACACAGAGAATCAACACAGCTCTTGTTAAAGTTGACCCTCTTAAATTCACACTATGGGGCCTATGGCGGGCCTGAGGGTCCCGACAGGCTTGGCACAAAGAGCAGGAACTTCACTCCAGCTATCGGATCCTTCTTTGAACCTGATTATCTCGTTATTTCTATACACTAATCCAATTGTTTCCACTGTTTCTACTGTGTTTCGAATGTTTTCTTTTAAAGTCTGCGAAATACTTCAGTGACCTGCAAACAAAACCAAAATAGGGAGCATAAACTTATTTCAACCTCTTGTGATAATTATAATTAATATGTGTATGAGTTTGTCTAGACGGTCAACATTCAAACGAGCCTGTGTGTCATCACTGTCAGATCAAATTAAATCAGAGGATCGTAATTTGTGCCATTGTACTCTGGATGCCTAAATGAACACAATGACCCCCTCTGTCACTTTCACAGTTTACAGCACCCTGCAACACCGGGAGGTATTTTGGGTGTTAACAAAGCAGGTGAGGCAAGAGACGGGTCCGGAATGGAAATGTACTCCAGAAATCAAGTTGGAGGAAAACAGCCTGGAGATAAAGTGACAGGGCAAGAGCCACAGCAAGCGTGGAGGCAGGTCGGTCACCTCCAAATACACAGGGGACAGACTAAACACCTCCATTAGCAGGGAGGCAGTTGTCATCAACGGGCTGTTGTTTGTGTGTATGTGTGTGTTTGTGTGTGTTGGTGTGTGTGTCTGACCGGCTAAGCGACTGAGAGGAAGCAGCATCCACAACAAGTACCAAAGCTTCAGAGTTTGCTTCTTCCTCTGATGGAAAAATTTACAAACAATCTAACAATGAAAGAGGAAAAGCAGAATATAGTTTTCATTCTTGTGCAGGAAATGCAGGTCAGTTTGATCGAGTCAACACAGAGTAAGGAAGGAAGAAGAAAACAAGGGTTCGGGTTTAGCTGGGGGGGGGGGGGGGGGGGGGGGGGGGGGGGCAGCGGCTGAGTGTCTAATTCGGTCTAGTTTTCCAGAATCAAACCCTGTTGTTGACTTTTTGCACAGTTCAGCCATGATAACACATATTTTGCTCCATCTCTGCAAGATCAAGTTTCTAGTAAAGTAGAAAAACTTGTGGAACAGCCCTCAGAGAAAACAGGTGTGAGTTTAAACGCTACGGAATACAACTGGGTCCGGGCTTTCTCTGGACTTTCACATATGAAGAACGCAGCTGTGAGCAAAGCAATGTCAGGAGATGGGAAGATAAAGCAGACAAGACTGCACACAGCTATAAATACTGCCACATGAGATGTATGACATCCACTAAGTGACAACATACAGAGAGATTGTGCAAAAAAGCCAACTCTCGCAGCTGGAATGTCAAATGTGCAGCGAGCTAAGCAGGACCAGAGCTCTCGGACGAAAACTCTCCTGAAGGAACCAGCTGGGTTTCATGCAAGAGATGTGAACGATGATAAACACTACGTTCCCTGTTTGTTTTGAAACAAGGGAAATGGTCATTTTCTAAAGAGGGAGTCTCGTTTGTGGCCTTGTAACTTTGGAAAAAGAAAAAACTTGGAGGAAGGCGGTGAAGTGGGTGAAAGATGTTGAAAGATGGTGGCGATGGTTTAAAAGAGAAAGACATCAAGATAGAGACCGGCTGACAGGAGTGAAAAAGTAATACTGTAATGTCTCTGTAATGAGTTAAGTCCTGTAATCACCGGCTGTGGAAAACGCAGATTGCTCGCCTGGTTTTATGTGGCCTGCTCTACGCTGAACCCCGGAAAAGTATTTATGTGAGTGTGTGTGAATGTGTGTAAGATGTTGTCATGGGTGATGGCAGACGGCCAGCCAAGCTAAGTGAAGCCCTTTGCCACATTTAAAAAACTTCAGCCCCTCTTTACTTTTGCCAGGTTTGACGCAACCAAGAGGACCGTGATGAATTTTCCCCTCAGCGACCGCTCGCACTGGGAGGGTGTCTCTACACGCAGAGCAAACACACACGACTGCACGTGGTCAAACTAGAGCAAAAGGAGATGCAACTTGTTTCCCCATGGGTCAGTGAAATGAAGAACATTACTGCTATCAATACATATAAAAAAAAGTTAAGTTCTCTCCCCCCTGCAGGAGTGGACAGCTGCAGCAGAAGCGAGGGTCACTTGGTTCCTGTCTCACGCTTTTCGAACTGGATCACAAAAACACAGCAGCTGGACCTCAAGCTATAACTACATACTTCTTTAGACACGGGGAAATAGAAATGTCACAAGAGATCCCAGCCCCAACTTCCTGCGAGGATTCTGGTTTGGAGAAACTGGGTTAAATGTGTGGAAGACCACAGGGAGGACGAGGACAGGGAGACAGAAGACAGAGAGAGGACGCTGTTTAGTTGGAGTTCAACAACGCTCTTGTTTGTCACACTTGGACAGAATTTGTAGGTCAAATTAGCATGGGAGGGCGGAGAGGCTGCAAGGGAGGGAGGAGGGAGAGACGGAGATATGAAGGCCAAACAGACAGGCTGCTCTTCATTACTCGGGCCTCCCTACGCATGGGAACGAAGAACAGTGGGAAAAAAGAGGAGCAGAAGACGAGGGTCTCTCGGGCTGTTCAACCCACTTTCCACCAGCATATGCTCTTACTGCAACTGAGGCCGGGGCAAAGGCTAGACGTAAAAACAAATAAATAGAACCATATCTGGAGAGGGGTTTGTGGAGTTGCCGCTCCTCCCCCATTCCTCATTAAAGAGGCCAGAGCACAACACTGTGGAGCAGGGCAGCAAAACACATCTCCAGCCTTCAGGCTGATAGGAGCCTTGTGTGACATCCATACAGCTCAGTGGTACAGTATTGATTTCTTCCCAAGGGGGTAAAGTGGTGCAATATTACTAGAGTTTGACATGAATTCAAATATAAGACTGAGATACCTCCATCAAGCCTAACGCCCTATCTCACCATGTTTGAGAAAGTGAAAATAGGTTCCTGGATCTGCCCGTTTATCTGGATCCATCCAAAATGTTATGGGTTCTTCCTTGGGTCATGCCCCACCGCTCCACAAAATGTTATGTAAATCGGTTCAGCTGTTTTTGAGTATTCCTGCTGACAGACACACAAACAAATAACCTGCTTGGCAGAGATAAACACGTGATACTGATTGTGAGTGTTCTTGCCATATGGTTCTATTTTCCTTGTCAGATGAGGGAGAAACCTGCAGAGCACGTTCAACACCAAGGCTGCAAAGAATACCTTCGGAACTTTTGTTTTACGTTTGAAAAAGAAAAATACAGCCTCCAGACGTGCCTGAAGGGCGAAAAAGCTGCAGCTGATTGGTGTTTGTGATTTGGTGTTTGAGCAGCTGTGAGGGAAAGACAAAAAAGATGGTTGAGAAATCCTTGAAGCATTTCTTAAACATCTGATTTCAGTTTCACTTGGCCCCTGGTCGAACCCTCTGCTGATATCCTCAAAATGTGTTTTACATTTTATTTGAGAAAGAAAATAACAGGCCTTTTAATCAATCATAGCAAAATGTCAGTTGCCGCCCTAGCAAGGTGTTTAAATTAACAAATAGCAAAAAAATGATATGTGCACGACTGTAAACTGCAGCAAACACTTTACTTTTCTACCTGTGTTAAATCTTCAGTCAGTAAACTGCCAATTGAAGGTGTATTCTGCACCTAAAACTACAAACACCTATCCAACCAGTTCCACTCTTACTTGTAACATCTCCTTTAATCCTCTGCCTTCGCTGATAAAAAGCTGTAAGTCTACTCATAGATCACATGAGCTTCTTCTGTATCCATATGGTCTAAATCTCATTTTTCTTCATTGACAGCTGATGGTTTATTTGCTGTCTTACTTGTAGTTAAATCGAACCAGGCTGAACTGGACGTTTGGCTCTCGTTCCAGCCGTGTGTTGACAGGGGTGTAAACGCTCACGTGTGTAGAGGATTCCTCCCGTCCACAGAGAAACTATTCATCCCCCCCAGCCTGCAGCACTACTGACACACAGACCTAGAAACACCGCGAGCAAAATCAAACCACGCACGGCACTGACCGAGGCACGAGGAGATAGAAGAAGAGGAGGAGAAAGAGGAGGAGGAGGAGGAGGAGGAGGGGAAAAACCCTTAGCAAGCTGACTCCATTTGGCCATAAAAACTGCATTGTGCTCTGAGACTAATCCTTAGCAGTGACGTCTTAGCACTGAAATTTAACTGCAAAAACATTACTTAGTGAGGCAGATGCGAGTTTGGCAGGCGAGAGCTGGGAGCTGCAGAGGCACAGAGGACCCCCTGCCCATTTCCCCTCCTGCCCAGCTCCCTCTCCACCCAAGGAATTTACATTCCCATTTTCTCTAATCACTTTCTCTTGACTTTCTGTGCCTTTTTGCTTTCCCCTCCCATGTTTCGTACCGTCAGAAGCAATAAACAAGCCGAGGGGTTTGTGTCAATAAATAGTGGGGAAAGCTATTTATTAGCTCAATATCTAGGCCTGAAACAAAGGCAGCATTTAGACAGATAGTCACAGTTCTCTCTTGCATTGACTAAACAGCTGGTTCCCATTACGGATTATGGTTTTATTCCAAAAAATCCTACCTCTCCTCACCTGTTTTAGTCTTTTTCTTTCCTCTCTACTTAACTTTTTTCTTTTTCACCCAAATAACAACTTAATTACTAAACCTCCCACCATGTAAGACAAAGTTTTTTCTAGTCGGGAGTCCTCAGCAGCAACAATACAACCACATCTGCTGCATCCATAGAGTTTAAGATGTCACTTTTTTTTTCCTGTCCCTCTGCTGTACAGAAGAAAAGACAAGTATTCAGTGTAAACTATCACTGACGCATGGACATGTACAGTCGACAGTGCAGAGGAGGGGTGGAGAGGGGGTTGGGGGGGTACAGGGGCTGGGAGGCCAGTCTCTCGGGCGTGCTGGGTGTGGTTGGATGGTGCTGGAGTGGAGAGACCCTTGTCTCAGTCTCATGGGATCTAGAGTAAGATGAATTCAAAACAAGTCCCTTAGGGGTGAAGTGATAAGTACAAATCACGAGAAACGCTGGTGCTGGCAAAAGCTTTGTCAACTTAAAAGCTGGAAAATGTGTAAAACAATATATGAATATATGTGGTTACATATTTGATAAGGCAGAATAATCTGTACCCTCACTTTGAGCAATTACCTTCACGTAATGCCTCCAAGTGAAAGTAGGTGACACAACAGAACATTGCTGATGAAACTTGGTTGCAGATATAAAACAAACGTACTCAACCGACCACTCAGACAGGCGCTTTGCTGCTCTGGCAACTAATATGTCTTGTAAATGGGTAGAGTGGCTCTTAAGTTACGAGTCCACCTGCCACCACATGCTCCATTAATCTGGATTTCTGCATCGCAGCACAAACACATCCAGCCTGTCCCCCTCCGTCATACGCTCACTGTCTCTTCAGATGCACCATTGAAATAACCGCCCCGTGCTTTATTAAAATATTTTCAACCGTGATGCGATTAGTGACGCGATCGTAAGCCAGTTTTTTTCCTTCAAGAGACAATGCTTCTGATTCTCATGCTGGAAAAAGGGGTCAGATTTAAATCCCGCAGCTCTGTCCTTTACTGCCGTCCTTCCGCCCGCCCACGGGTCAACAGAGGAATGTCTTGTGTCGACCAGGCCACTGTGACTGGACACAATTCTGCTGAGGCTGGAGGCAGCCAGACCCAGAGTCAGAGAAATGGGGAAAAGAAGAGAGGAAGAGGCTGTGTTATCTGTTGCTCAGTGCTCTGCGTAGGCCGCCATCACAGCCCTGTCTTTCTTAAACACACACAAAGGCAGCTCTGACAAGAAGACAGACAGGCAGTAAGGGAGCGGCAGAGGAGGGACCCTGAGGACCAACTGGAGCTGTTCCGCTGAACAATGAAAACTATATGGAAATGCATTAATAACAAGACACGCTACCTAAAAAAAGAACTGTGTATGTGAATAGGTTTCGGAGACTTCCTCTGGATCTGGAGCCTTCTCAGGTTCCAAGGACGCCCTCCAATCAAAGCAACACAAAGATATCTGGTCGCCCAATCACAGCTGCGACATGAAAAGCAAGCAGACTCGACCCAGGCCATGTCTGAGGCAGAGAGACTTCTGGGTAACAGATGGAGCTGATATGCATATCCCCCCTCCGAGCGGCCACCAGTGTTACAAACATTCAACACAACACACGCCCCTCTTGTTGTGGTCTGTCAGTGTTTCCTCTGGGCTCTTGGTTGGTACAGAGATGGTGTCTGTGGCAAAAGCCTGGATCAGCACTCGTCGTCTCAACCCACACAAGATAACGTGGCACAAAAACAAATCTGTAGGAAGCACGGCACAAATACGTAGATATATTTCTCACTTCCTGCATTAAAATTGACGGCAGTATTCCAGTATTCAAGACAAGATCAAGAAATTGTCATATAAAAACAAATATGTTGATTGTAGGTGTTGGTTCTCCTTTCTGAATGTGCTGTCCTATAAATCTGTGGGAGAAGTTGTCAAAGCACCATTTATTTTGCTGAATTTCCACTATGATAGCCACAAGTTTGTTTTATGATAGCAACATGACAGAAAGTTCAGGTTAAAGCTTGAACACTGGATGTAAACTCAGATGTTAAAACACACTGTAAAGAGACATTTCAGTTATTATTTGGACTCCTGCGTGCCCCATAGTATGTCAATGAGAAAATGATGGATAAATGTGAAATAGCTGTAACAGTTAACTGAGTGTTAGTGTGTAGGAAAACCCTAATCAGAATACTATCTCATTTAGTGTAAGGTCAAGAAAAGGGCTTTGTAGTTCCTGTAAACACAGCCAGTTAGGAGGCTCAGTCATTACCTCCTCCTGCGAGGCATAGTGAGGGTCTGTGGGGTTCACCGACCAGTAGCAGTAGTCAAAGCAAAACTCCAGAAGCTTCTCCCTGGAATCCACAGCTCCGTCTGCACGTCCATCCAGCTTCAGGCAGGGAAACAGAGGTTTAAGAAAACATTTTTAAATGTATTTGATCTTCAATAAAGTAACTAATGCTTATCATCACACAGTAGCAATGTCCGTGAATTTGTTTTAACAGCAAACACACAACAACCTGACACACTTTTATGTGGATGAATGTGTTTGTGCATTTAATAACATGAAAAGTGAAGTTGAAAACTAAAAAGCCAGGTATTACAGTTTTTGTTTATGGGACTGCTGGGGTGTGGAATTGCAAGCCAGCCGTTTCCATTCATTAACAAGGCCTTCACTCCTCCTACAGCCCGCGATTCGCCTCGGTGCTTTAACACTAAACACCTTTCTGCTTACTGTGAGTGAATCCTCCGCTGAGGAAAAACAACACAGCAGGATGAGGACTTGTCCAGACACCACAGCTACAATGGAAAACAGTCCAGCATCTAAGCATTTCTTCTAAATCACTGCGTTCAACCTGGACAACCATTTCAGTTTAGTGCTGTTCTGTGAATTCATTGAAGGTTGTACATCTCTTCATTTCCTCTAAACACATATCTTTTCACGAATCTCTGTCTTTTGAGGAGAAAGTGACACCTGCAGCTGATCTGTACAGGATCTCTACGACTGATGATTGTATATTGACTGATTATAACACACTATATATATATAGTGAAAAATAGATGGTGCTGCTCTAGTGGCAAAGCCAGAATAAACTGTTTAATTTTAAGCCTAAAGATCCACTTCTTTTAAAATTATGATTTTCAATGAGAACAGGCCACATCGTTTGATTGTGTTTTATATGTTTACCATCAAATTAGAGCTGAAACCATTTGTCGGTTAATCGATAAATAGAAAATATATGGGCAACAATTTTAAAATCAAGTAATCGTATCAACCTTTAAGCTCAGATATAAAAACATTGGCTGTTTCTAGCTTCTTAAATGTGAGGATTTTCTGAATGTAGTCTGGTAAACTCCATATTTGTGTTTTTAGGACTGTTGGTGGAGAAGAACAAGGCATCTTCAGCTCTAAGGAAATGTGAAAGTCATTTTTCACAATTTCTGTCAACAAAACAATTAAATAAACATTAGGCGGTACATTTTTGCCATGACATCATGTTTACATTTGACGAGGTCAGGATCAGATGCACAAACTGCAACATTGGACTTCGAGCTATAGTCATACTTCAAACTAAACTAGATCAATGATCAAATGAATGACTTTATCAAATCATCTTTCCTCAGCATTGGGCAACACTAAGCTCTGGGTATCAATTTGCACACGGCAATTTCCTCACTTAAAAGAGTGTCAGTTTAACCTCAGCACTTGAAATTCAACAATGGCCTCGTGGTGTGAGGGATTAGCCAAGAGCAACAGCAGCCACAGGAAAAAAATCTCCAGGAACAACAAAGCTCCCACCACTGACTAATGATGTTAGGGAGAACTAAGTTGTCTATTTGTGAAAGTTTCCCGAAGTCTTGTTCTTGTTTCACGAGTTTTAATTTAGTTCTGAGCCTTTATAGCTTGTATTACTTGCTGTTTGTGCGCGTTACATTTATTATCCAGTAAAATCCAGGCTGTTTTCTGTCTCGGTTCCTCCTAAACTGTCCCACTTTCCATAAATAAATTATTCCCATGAGCCCCGCAAGAGCCTCGGAGTCTTGATCCTTTTCCACGGCAGAGGGAAGCCATATGTGGTTTGTCTCTGTCACATCATTTGTAACCGGTTCTCCAACCCCCCCCCCCAACCAACTTCTCTCCATTCTTCTGCCTCTTAAAATCAAACCAAAGTAAAGTAAACAAAGTACCGCATACACATGTGGCATGGAAGGAGACAAACGTGGGTTGTGAAATTAGTTTCAAGCTGAACTTGAACTGAAACTTTTAATCTTTTTGTAGGTTTCGGATTACTTGTAAACATCTGACGTGGGCGTTTGTGATATGATCTTTAACAGGGCTACAACGAGCTATCTACAAACTCTACCCTGCTTTTATCTTAGCTATTAACCAAAGCAAACATTCACATCAAAAACAGTGTGTAACAAGTGCCAAACTGAAATTGTAGGGACAGAACCAGACTGTCTGCCCAGCCGTCTGACACAGCAGGTTGGTAACTTGGTGAAAGTATCAGCTTACGAGACTTCACAAAATAACAAAATAATTATTTCCAAATTTACAAAACCTCCTTGAAACCTACGCTCATTTCTGAAACTAAAATCAAACCCCAAATTAGCCCTTTTAGTCAGAAAGTATAAACATAGAAAACTCTTGTCAGTCTTTACAAGTGTCCAGAATTCATGTGTTTGACCCAATGTGTGTGTGTGTGTGTGTGTGTGTGTGTATTTGTGAGCTCAATCAATAATAAACAACAATGACATCAAGCAGGAAACGGCTGATCAAAAAGCTGTAAACATCCTGTAGCTGTGATGTCCTCGCTCCGCACGCAAGTCCCAATTCACCCAGTCCAGCAAAACCCTCCCCAACACATGACTCATTATGAGGTATGTTGGGATGCCTGTGTACAGAAATACTCACCTTCACATTTTGGATCCTCACAGATTTGTCCTCCACCTGAACTGCAAGCTTTCCTCCATCCGCACCTTCCCTGTGAACGACAGAACAACCGATTTTACCCCCAGTCGACTTCAGTCAGTTGGAAACAATAGCGGAGAAGAGACGATCTAATGGACACAATCAGTATTGATCAGTGTCTCCCACTTCAAATGCAAACCAGACAGGAGATTTAACAATGGCTTCCCTTTGGGCTCAGATTCTCCCCCTACACTCAGATTCAAATTGGTTTAAAAACCTCTGTTGCTGCTGTTGATATAATTGAGAGCATGTCCAGATGCATTTACGCTGGTTCCACTTGACCGGAGGCCGTCACGTGACACTTACAACAATGATTCTTTGTGTGCTTGTGCATGGGATCCATGAAATTGTCACTTAAGAGTTGAACACTCTCAGATTCAAATGAAAACAGACCCTCACGCTGCAGAAGAGATCATCTGATGAGACAGCCTGTGCCAGCTCCACAGAATCCACAGAATCCACAGAGTGTGTGTGTGTGTGTGTGTGTGTGTGTGTGTGTGTGTGTGTGTGTGTGTGTGTGTGTGTGTGTGTGTGTGTGTGTGCGTGTGTGTGTGTAAGTGAGTAAAACAAGGTCAGTTGTCGGCTGTGTGTGCTTCAACAGCTGGACCAGGCACAACTGATGCAACACATGCAGAAGTGGAGGCAATCAAAACAAGGGGCGCTCAGAGAGTTTTCAATCTCCAGGAGCGATAATGATGGCAACTGTAGTGCAAATTCTCCGTCTCTGTGGTGGGTTTAGGGGCAGACAGGGGGCTGTTGTAATCATTGCCCCCCACCCCACCCAGTGCCTCACAGATCGGGACTCATTTTGCCAACCCCAGCAGCGAGGACCCAACCCAAAACCACCAACAGTCAACCTCAGGCTCTACCCAGCATGGAGAAGTGGAGGCTGGGGGTGGAAAATAGTCAACCTCATAAAAAAAAAAAACACACTTTGATACGAACCCAAGACGAGCAATTTCACAACCGGGCTGACGTGTTTCTCGCACATGTGAGGGGCTGACTGTTCCCTCAGGGGGGGGCACTGAATCCGACAGGTCAACTAAAACAAAGAACTACAAACTTCTATCTGTGCCTCAACCGTATGAGGGATGCACTTCAACCGGGCTGGTGCTAATGTTATCTCTGCCATGCAGCAGATCATTATTCTAATATAAACTTAAGGAAACACATCCTTCTCTCTACAATAGAAACGAGGACAGTGTGAGTGTCAGAGCCAGAAATCAGGAAGGACAGATTCGCACAAGTGAACATTATGGATAAGAAATTCTTTTGTTATGCAAAACACCAGGAAGACCGGTTGAAAGAATCATTGTCCAGCGCTTCATAGCTTGAATAATTCTTTATCATGGTGCCGCAGTGGACGTTAGATTCAGCACCTCTGCAGAAATGTCCTGCAGGAGGTAAATGCAATTTCATGTACCACTATATAATTTATATGCTCTATATGCGCAGACCCTGAAGACCTGTTATTCAACATGTTGCAGAGAAGAGAAAAAGCAACTTTACAACTTCCTCGTGTTACTTTGCTGCTTTAGCAGCAGATTTTACAGCACTGGAAAAATAAGGGGAACGTTTTTTTTCTGTGCCATAAATGTGTCTCACTAAGCCGCTTAAAGTAAAATGAGCAAATGTATGAATTAACAGATGATTGTTCAATCAACAGGAAAAAAATCGGGCATATGAGATTAATTTTATGTTCCGAACTGTGGTTTGAGTGAAATGAGTAATGTTAATGTCAGTATAAAGTAATGCACAAGAATATTTCCATCTGATGGAGCCATATGCAGTCATTAAAACATGGAGATCATATGGCTCCAGGCACTGGGACAAACCAATGCAGCATATGTATACGAACAGAATGCAATTCAATTATTTTCATGTTTGCAACTAATGAAAATGATGAATAATTTAAATTATTCTGCAGAGCCATAGGTGACAATAAAATGTCTTTTAAACGTAGTTATATAGAGAGTTAGATAGTTAACTATCGTGTACCAACAAATGTCTGTTAAAAGTGTTGATTGATTGATTAATTTGTTATTGATTCGACTGATCAGAATCAGAATCAGGTTTTATTGCCAAGCAGGTTTTGCACATACAAGGAATTAGCTGTGGTGTATTTGTGCAAGTATAAATATGAAAAATAGATAACAAATATAATATAAAACATACTAGATCTAATGATTTTCTTCATTGTAAAGACACCTTAGGGGAAACTGGAGTTTAGTGAGTTTAATATTGTGGTTTTGGGAGAAATAAACTGTAAACCACACTTCATTAGTAATAACAAACCCCATTAATTAGTTAAAGTGTGAATATAAACACTTTAATCCATAACCAGCTTCAGTGTTTGTACTTCACTCAGCTGCCACAAAGTTTCACAGAAAGCTAACATGCTAGCTTCTTCTTCTGTCTGTGCAGCAGAAAGCTAAACACAAACATGAGCTCAAAACAAAAACACAATGCTGCTCATGTTGTGTTTTGTTTACAACATGCTCCCCCCCCCCCCCCCCCCCCCCTGGTTAGCAGCACTAGCAGCAGCTCAGACAAACAGTCAGTCAGTAGACTAACACAGCAGAGAGTGAACATTGGTGAAGAAGCTCCATGGATGTTGGTAGCAGATGTCAGAAGTTAGCTAACACTGGCACCTACCTCGCAGTGGGAGGACGCACCCGAATGGCCACTTTAACGTTGGCCATGATGTGTCCCGCTGGTTTCACTCGCACCGGAGAGCTGCCGTGAAATGAACTTTCCCCGTGTGAGCATGTCGAGTGTGTGTCGGTCCGACAGGAAGGGTGAGGCGGGAGGGAGCTGCCTCCTGCTGCCCGCTCAGCTCATCCTCTGCCCGGCTGCTGCTCCTGGATCCACCGCCTCTCCCGCCCTCCGCCTCGCCGGTCCTCCTCCACAACTCCGAGCCGGAGACTGAGACTTCCTGCCGGACACAGAGGGAGGAGAGAGGCCGCGGGACACTCCTCTTCTCACTCCTCCTCCTCTTACTCCTGTGACTCTTTATCTTCTTACTCCTCTTCTCACTCCTCCTCCTCTTACTCCTATGACTCCTCTTCTCACTC
Source organism: Hippoglossus hippoglossus (assembly GCF_009819705.1). NCBI lineage: Eukaryota > Metazoa > Chordata > Actinopteri > Pleuronectiformes > Pleuronectidae > Hippoglossus > Hippoglossus hippoglossus. The sequence continues at coordinate 5,767,596 of NC_047172.1, read as the reverse complement.
CTCCTCCTCTTACTCCTATGACTCCTCTTCTTACTCTTCCTCTTCTTACTCCTCCTCCACTCACTCCTCTTCTTACTCCTCTTCTTACTCCTCTTATTCCTCCTCTTACTCCTCTTCTTACTCTTCCTCTTCTTACTCCTCTTCTTACCCTCTTCTTACTCCTCTTCTTACTCCTCTTACTCCTCCTCTTACTCCTCTTCTTACTCTTCCTCCTCTCACGCCTCTTACTCCTTTTCTTACTCCTCCTCTTCTTACTCCTCTTCTCACTCCTCCTCTTCTTACTCCTCTTACTCCTCTTCTTACTCCTCCTCCTCTCACTCCTCTTCTCACTCCTCTTACTGCTCCTCTTCTTACTCTTCTTCTTCCTCCTCCTCTTCCTCTTCTTCCTCTTCTTCCTCTTCTTCTTAGTCTGCTTACTCCTCCTCTCACTCCTCCTCTTACTCCTCCTCCAAACACATTCAAATCTTTTCTTTGCATGTCTGTTATTATTTAAATCCTCCTAATGTCAGGTGACTGTGCTTTATTCTGCTGACTTGTAATAATCAGATTCATGGGACAAAACTATAAAGTAAGAATAAACTAATAAAGGAACAAATCAAGACAAAAATCTTCATGATGGGTCAAAATTTAATGATAAAAAGTCAGAATTATTAAAAAAAATTTAAAAGAAAATGTGTTAGTTAGTAAATTGTTAGTTGCCTAAGTCAAAATGATCAAATGTTAACTTTTTAATCATCTTTTCAATCACTCAAGTCAAATCTTTGATTTACACAAATTACAGATTAACTGAATCACATTTAGAGATAAAAAGCCCAAGAGTCTTGATTTCTTAAGTTAAAATTATAAGACAAATAGCCAAAATTTAAACTTGTGTCAAATGATGACAAAAAAGACTGAACTAGTCTTAGCTAATTAAAAATAAGTTTTTTATTTATTAGTTAAAACTTATGAGGTGCAATTTTGAAATTGAGTGAATTATGGCTTTATCCCAGTCAAGTCAAACATTTGAGAATAAGAATAAAAGATTTAGACATCGCAAGATAAAAAGATTTAAGGCTTTATTGTACCTTATTTCCCAACAGTTTTGTATTTTTATTCTATCTATTATAAAACTATAAAATCAGTTTTAACAAGACTAACAACCAGTTTTAGAAAGTAACTAAGACGTACAATTACTCAAGAATTTTTCACTCCACAATTTATCTTTCTAAATCTTTTCAAAAAGCTTGAACTCTAAAATGTTGCTTTAATTAATAACATCAGTCACAGGAACCTAGTACATTTACTTCTGATCCTTTAAATACATTTCACAGACAATACCTATGTTCCTTGTATAATTAATGATTCATTTATTTGTTATCAAGTGTTTTTGATTGTTGCTTCAAGTTTAGTAAGAGAGGACAACTTATGACGACACACTTAAACCAGAATACATCTTTATTATTACATGTTAAACTTTGTGGCAACATAAAAAATACTGTATTTTAAAAGCAGCAGAAAACATGGCGCTCATGTAACATGAACAAAAACGATCACAAATGCAGTCTCGCATTCATAAGAGAAACATGCAATTCACGAGTAGTGACGGTCAAAGGCAGTTTGTGAAAGTGCTACACTAAAAATTAAGACGTTTATTGTCTCTGTTTGGTCTAAAATAAGGAATAAATTCATCTTCAGTCCATTTTTAGAAACTGTCTGATGCAATGGCTCTGGAATCTTTGCTAGAAACTTGGGTGTCAACACGAGAAATGCACAGAAACAAAGTTGCTCGGTTTACATTCTCGGCTGCAAAAAACTCCCAAATACCCGTCTCTGTCTCCCTTCTCCTGTCTCCGCTAACGCTCGGCTACTCGACAGTCGGCTCTCAACTGTTTGAAAGGCTTGATCTCCTAGTATTTCCCCTCAGACACAACATCGTATACAGGTTTGCTTGCAGGAAGGTTCTAAGATCTAAGGTAAGAGCTGTTGAGGTCCCTCGCTACTACAACTGACTGGCAGGGCTTTCTGGTTCTCGCCAGCACCTTAGCAAAAGAGCAGAGGGATTCATGAAAGGCTGCCGACACTTCACAAGAAGGAGAAGAACAAAAGTCTGAAGTTCGCTGTGCAGGGGCTGACGGAGCCGCAGCTTTGATGGTCAACTGGAAAAGTGGTCAACGGCCATTGAATTCACCCAGAAGTGTCTCTTCCCCTTGAACACCACGCTGACAGATGTGACTTAAAACACTGTGGTGATCACACAGAAGATGTCATGGGACATGTGCTGGGGTTATCATTGTCACGTAGCGCCCTCTACCGTCTGAGGCGAGACCTGCAGCATGTCCATGTGACTCGGTAACTCAGCCAGAGGCGGGGAGAGTTTAATTCTCTGAGACTGCAGCTGAAATTTCTCTATCAGCTCCTGAAATGAGACCGAAATGAGAGAACAAAGTGAGCAGAAAAAAGCGGGGAAGGAGTCAAAGAGGTCAAATCACCAGTGGAAGTAATAGTTCCATTGGAATGTATGATAATAGAAGCAGAGAGCGCTCACCGCCGGCAGGGCCAGGTTTGTTAGCTTCCTCCAATAAGATATGACCTCCTCCTCACTCAGAATCCCTCGGTCGACCAGCTTTCTGACCAGGAACAGGTAGTTGTTCCACTAAAGACACAGAGAAATGCATTATAACATGTTAAAGATCTCAGAGAAATGAATAAATTCAACATTCCTCTCAGACACAGTGTAAACTATCGACACAAGGAAAGAAACTACAGATCTAAAGGGAAATCCAATGAGCCAAAAGTTATCTGGTTATTGACCGAAAAAAGAAATCATACAAAAATATACAGGAGGAAAACTAAATCAAGAAGCACATACAGTATGTCGGTAGAGAGGTAAAGGATGTACCTCCGTGTCGTTGGCTTTCAGCACAGCAGAGACGGTGAGTGGGCTGAAGAGCAGGTGGAGCGGGGCGGAGGAGCAGCAGTCTCTCTCCCACAGCTCAGCGAGTTGCTCCAGTAGCGATCTGACAGGAGGCTCTGAACCTGCACCGGGAGCCGCAGTAACTTCACCCCCTCCGCTGCACACAGACACAGGCGCAGGCAGCACCGGCAGCTCTGCAGACACTGAGCGGGGGACACACAACACAAACTCAGGTCTGGATGTAGCTACGCGTTTTCACACCGGGGTCCCTAATCAAGGTTCATGTCAAGGTTCATTTAGTTAGTTTTGGTTTTACAATGTAATTTAGGGGCAAATTTGACCAATTTGACCATTGTATTCATTTGAATGAAGTGCATAGACGAAAGCAGAAGTATTTGAATTGAGTAAATGAATGAACCACTTCATTTGGTTTAAATTTATTGCCACTTTAATATCATTATGCTGTTACTTCCAGCAAAATGAACGTCCTTGTCCTTTAAATATATCATCGAAGGTGAAGACTACAAGCAATCCCGTGCGCCGCTTGCACTTCTTTTACTTCTTCTTTTGTTAAATGTTGTCTCAACTTCCTGCAAATGGTCTGAAATCCTTTGCTGTGAACCAATCTGAAAGTCTGAGGGTCGGGGACCAAATGCGGTAGTTGTGAAAGTTCCCTTACGTTGCTTCCATTTCAGCAGCACGGGGTAATTTACTCAACAAACAGGTATCAGTTTACATTTTAACATGTCATAAAGAGATTGTTGTCATGGCCTCTTACCCAGTTTGCAGGCCAGCAGGACAGTAGTGTTCAGAAGCATCAGCTCTGACATCACAGTTGAAAACTAAGTGAGGAGATAAGAAGAGTGTGACCAGTGCTGACCAGAATTCAGTAAACCCAGTACAGGTCTATCACTTGTGTTGCCTCCTGTACCTTTCTGCAGGCCAGAGCGTCCCCCACTCTGTGCAGCAGTGTTTTCAGCTGAGAGTCTGTGGGCAGCTCCCCATCAGTCCTGGGGCCGACAGCGATGCTCAACAACTCCTGCATTAAAAAAAAGAAAAAAGACATGAGCATAGAAATCCAGACAAATATGACCAAATAAGGTAAGTGGTGAAATACTGCATCGTGTTCTCGGAACAAACCTTCATCTCAATGAGGATGTCCGAAGGCAGCGAAGCACTGTGGGTGCATTGCGGTGGGCAGGAGATTACTCGCTCACTTCCTTGTTTTCTCTTGGGAGTTGTTGACTGCTCCTGGGCGACCAACTCCACCACGGCCCGCTCAACGTCCCCCGAGTCTGGAGCCGCCGGGCTGCCCAGAGCCTTCATCACACGATCATATCTGCTCTTCCACTCTCGCCTTATGAGCGCTGAGGGTGGGAAAACAGAAAGGAAATTTTAGATGTGATGTCCTCAGGGAACCTTTAACCACTGCCCTTCACTGGGTTCTTCATTTGATCTTCTACAGTTTAAATGTTCTGTAACAAGATCCGAGCAGGACTGAGAGTTTTAACACTCGAGGCACAATCTCTGCATTAGGTATTCATGGTGTCTACCCCGCTGAACTGTTGCGGCTTATACACAAGCGTGTCCACACCATCGGCTCAGCAGCAGACACACTGGCGTCAGCTCCATCTTATGAAACTGCAGTGAAAGGTGTCAGTTTTGTGTAATCCTGCTGGTATGAGACCAAAATAACCATCTACAGGTGGCCGCACGTATCACATGTGACAAATAGGCGAGGCGACGAAACTCTAGATGACACGCCACAGCAGCAGCGAGGACAAAGGAACGAAGACCAAGATGTTCTGCGATCAACACTCACACGTAACGTGGGCAGTGTGTCCAAATCTCAGTTCTATAGAGGATCATAGCAGTGTTTTTGAATTTTCATTAAGTAGGCCTGTAAACACAATTTACCTTTTCCAAGGAGGTTATGTTATTATTATCGTTTGTCTGTCAGAGGAATTACGCAAAAACTACAGAATCAATTTGATTGAAACCTGGTGACAGGATGGCGTCTGGGCCAAGGAGAACCCATTAGCCACAGTAATCCCAGGCCTCAGGTTGTCTTAGATAAAAATATGTCAGATACATATTCAGAGAAAGAAAGAGCACTAGTTTCAGATTTCTACTTGGATATATCCTGAGTTGAGGTTTCAGTATCAAGAGAAAAAGACTCTCGAGTTGTTTCACATACATGCTTCATCACACTGATGATTACAGCATGTCTGTGTTCAAATTATAAGTTACACATTTGAAATCAACATGTACAATATGCAAATATCGAGTAACTTTTATTTTCTTAAAGGAATGAAGTAGAAGCTTCTACTGGAAAATAGCTGGAATTGCATTCAGTGTACGTCACATGCGTTAAACACAGAGTACAAACATGTAAAAACACAAGCATGGTGCTGGAACCCGCTACCTGTGATGTTAGCAGAGAGCCAGCTGCAGGCCTTTTCTGTTGCAAGACGTTTGGTGATGTTCTCCGATGTGGTCAGGACCTGCAGAGAGATAGTCACAAGTTTTGACCGTGTTATAAACATCTAATCTGCATTTAGAGACTGTTTATGAATTTGTTAAAGACCGTGTCGAAGTCTCAGAGGCTTTGAGAAAGTTTTTTTTTTAATAACATCACATCATCCGTTTTACATGGTAATTCTCTACGGGACTTACAGCAGGAGAGGTCTCATCCGGCAGCAGAATTCTTATGGCTTCAGGACTCTTCTCACAACAAAACCTGCAAATCACAGCAGACAGAGATTACCATAAAGATAGGATTACCCCACAGAAGTGAAATACTCCCAAATAAGCAATCCTTTCTCCGACTATCAAATGTGAGGGCCATAAATCTATGGACTTGACAAGAAGACAGTTTTGCTTGCTGCTTGCAGAAGAGGCTGTTGTACCTCGTGGCTCTCGGCAGGGCCTCCAATCCTGCAACACACAGCTGAGCGCAGATGGATTCATTCAGTTTTGACGGATGTGAGTTGGGCATCTCCAGTCCATCTCTCAGCATCTTCTCTCCTCTCTCCACCAACTCATTCACCAACGTAGCTCTGCAGAAAAAACCCACAAATATATGTCAACACACAAACACATAGATTAAAAAAAAAAAAAAAAAAGAAATCTAACAGAACTCAGATGCCATGCAGAAAATAAGAGTTTCTACATCTGCACAGGGTGGTAAATTCCCATCATCCACCACCTAAGTGCTGGTAAATCTATGCTGTTGACCAGTGACTACCTTCTTAGGTAGGCAACCAACCAAGTTTGCAGACAGATTACCTGAAGCTCTGAAAGTCCTTTTCAATTCTAAAAAGTAATTTGGTGGAAAGCTCCTCAAAGTAGAATATAAACAGTGTGAACGATACAGATGATTTAGAAACTCATGGCTTGGAAATCTCTAGATCTGCTCACAGCATGCACAGTGAAGCTCTGTGATACTCACTTCATGTGCTTGACGCCGTTGGATCCGATCCTCTCGGCCACGAACTCCACGGTGCGACGCAGCGACGGGGGCTGGTTGTGAAAGAAGGCTTGTTCCAGGTCCACCTGTCACATTTAAACGGTTGGTTTATAGTATATATTTATTTTAGTTTTTTGATGCCGTATGGAATTTCTCCTGACAGCTTCCCTCGTTTACTCACGTGTAGTTTCTGATGGGACCTGTTGGCAGCGGGCATATCCCTGAGCTCAGCCGACGTGGGAGTGATCTTGCGGATAATTCCTCCGCTTTTGGACGTGCTCCCAGACACGAAGGCTGCGAGGAGCTTACGAAACTCACCTGAACCGATAAAACAAGGCAGGTAACATAAAACCTCTGGCTCCTGATTAACAGCATTTACCTCTTCTACAGAGAACACAGCACTGCTGCAAATACACACTTAAAAAATGTGCCCATAGTCCTCAACACAATACATAAGGTCAACAAATTTCCACTCACCAAGAAACGGACAACATGTATAGAGAAGCTGCTGATCCACCAGGGGGATACAGTCCTGAAAATAACAAGAAAGCCCTCAGTATAAATGAAAACAAGCAGTGGGTGTTTTATGCAGAAAAACCTACTAGAATGAATGTTTTACTTACAAGTGCTGTGCTGCTTGTGTTGCCGTCCTCCAGCTTAGCGACCTCAGTGAACTCACTGGTGAAGAAGATGTCCTCAGGGATCACAGGAATCTACACGAGGGAAACACAACAAGTTCAATCACATGTAACTGTTGTGTAAAAGAAAGTTACAGTCATATTATAGGCAAAAATGAGCTCTGTATGTTTTAAACTGTATTCTACTATTCATTTTATGTTATTCTTTACAAAAGCAAACAAACGCGTGTCTCACCTGGAAGAGCCATCCTAACACAGACAGCATGAGCAGTTTGTTCAGGTAACACATTTCTCCACATCCTTTCAGCAACATTCTCCTACAAGCACAGAAAAGTCAGATCAAACCAAACTTTCTAAGAAGGACAACGAGCGGTCAAACATCCACAAAAACAATATGGAAGAAAGAGATTTTATATGTTTTCATCAGCATTTGTTTGACTGTTGGTGCAGTTTCATTGAATTTAAGGGGCCTTGGAGAATTTGTTGGGCCTTGGAGGCAGTAAGTGCTCTGCTGAGTGCCATTCTAGTTCTTCCTCTGTTTGTTTAAAGTTCTGTTCATGAGTTCTATTCATTTAGAAGTTTCTACAAAATAATACATCTGAGATATTAATAGCAGATGTTCCAGTGCACGACTCTATTTGTGCAATAACTGGGTAAATAAACAAACAATATTTAAAAAAGTATATGCACAAAAAATATATAATTAAAAAGACTATTTTGGATTTTAGTTGTACTTAAGTTTTAGAAATTATATCCTAGCCTGAAAAACTTAAGTACTTGTTTCCTTAAATGTTAATTATACATGTGAAAATAGCTGTGATGTTATGTCATTTTTTTGCAGTTTAACACTTTTAAGATGTTGAAGACATGAATTATTATTATTAACAGAAGACAGACCTGTACAGGAGAAGCAGCGTTCCTAATGCTGTCCTGTAGCAGAGCAGCAGGGGCCCGGTAGAGTCCAACATGGAGAGGAACTCCACGAGCCAGGGGACAGTCAGGATGGTTCGCCCCCTTTTCACACTGTTACTCAGCACAGCACACACATCCAGCACTGGAACGCTCTGAAGGACCAAGAGAGAGTTCATTTAAACTGCAGAGCAGAAAATGTGACAGGTCTCCACTGAAGAGAGGAACATTCATGAGATATTCGATTTTACCTGCTCCATTTGAAAGGGGTCTAAGTGAATTACTTCATTAATTTATAAACATTCTTGATTTTCTTTCCTCACCTTGCTGCGCAGCGCTATCGCAGTCTCTTGAATCTCTCTTGATGGTCTCTCAGACGTTTGGTAAGAAAGGAAAGAAATGAATCCTAGAAACTTAGCCAGGAGGCGAGCGAGGAGGAGCACGGAGGTGAAACGCTGCTTCTCGTCCTGATGGGGGAGAAGGAAAAGATTTAAGTAATAGTTAACAGCACATATGACAGAGTAGTCTTTCTGAAATCTGGCATGTTTTTAATTTTAACATACTATACAAGCTGCAATAAAATAACTAAAATGTAAAAAAACACAACAGGCTGCTGGCTTCAATAATGTTTGTTTGTCTGACTCTGAAAGTTCACCTGCTGTTCCATGTCTCCATCCCCCTCCTCCTCTCCCTCTGCAGTGGGAGCAGGGGGGCTCAGGATGGACACCTCGTCAAGCTGGAGGAGCTGCTGACACAGGCTGTCCTGCAGGTGCTGGTTCAGCTGGCAGCTGGTACACAACAAGGAAGACAAGTGAGCTCACATAGAGAAAAGTCGAGGAAAATGTGTTAAGTGAATCAAAAAAGAAAAGTCTGTCCTGTGTCAATTTAACATTCTACTGGTACAGCTCAGCAACATGATATTTGCTTGGACGTATCGTCTCACCAGCTCGCTGCCTGGAGAAAGTCACTGAAGAACTCCTGGTGGCCGGGGAAGGATGGAGGAGGACAAGGACCAACGACTCCGTGAGGCTGAATGAGACGCTCTTCAAGACGCTTCAGACGCCCCAAGCCGTCAGCTCCCAGCATGCCTAGCAGGTCGTTGTCAGGGGCGTCTCCGGGAGAGCTGTTCACACGGGGGCCTTTACACATCTGCAAAAAAAAGATTTTATTTATATAGTAAAGTGTGTTGGGGAGAAGACAGGGAAGAAAACTGCTGGGGTGTTTATTTTTCTTACTATGTATTATTTTTCATCAGGGTGTATGTTATCATTTTAGACATTTGAGATTATTTTAAAAAGTTAAGATTTATTATGTAAATGTAGATGAGGTGCAACAGTCTACCTGAACGAGCTGCTTCAGGAACAGACGCGCAAAATGAGAATGGTTTCCAGCAGCGGTCAATTGATTCATCATTCCTCTAAAAAAAAAAAAAGAAGACAAAAGAATGAAACAAAGGCGCAAATGTAGAACAGATACATGTATTACATTGCTTCTATTTTTAGATTTTTAAATTACAGAATAAATCATTGGACTTGCCGTATTCTGTTTCCTAAAGAAGAAGCAAAGTTCCATCCTGGTTCCGTGTGAAAATCCTCCCATTCTCGCAGGATTTCATAAAAAATATCTCTGAGAAATGGGCAAAAATATAAAATACAAATGTGCAAACTGATGAAGTCAAATCCAGAAACAGCAGTTACTTTAAATGCTCAAACTTGACTCAGCTATATACCTCTGTTTTTTAAAAGTGTGGAAGGCCTTGTCACTTCCGAAGTTGGACCTGTTGTCTGTGGCAGGACGGAACGGGACTGAGTGGATGAAAGTAGAAACTGAGGGAGAGAGCTGGAAGAGAAGAGGACAAATACAAAAAACATATTTAAACCCAACAAATAGAACAGGACTGTTCTATTAAGTTGTCTAAAATATTTAGAGACAGATTATGAACATATTCTAATAACATAAGCCAACTGTAGGTATTCAATACAAAACAAACGTCATGGGGTTCATCACACTGTAGGAAATAAAACACTTAAACTTGCACAATAAAATACAAGTACGTTACCTTGGCTGTGCTTCTGTCCTGGGCTTGAGCGAGACGGTCCCTGAGATCTGGAGAGAAAGACGCCATCCTCTCGTTCTCTGCCAGCAGACGCAGCGTACACTTGTCCAAATGAGCCACCAACCTTACGCATGACAAAAGGAGAAGCTTATGAATAAACTCGGAGATCAACTGGAGGAGCAGTGTCTCTTAAAGGAAAAGAAAACAAGAATCAAACTCACTGAAACTGCTTCTCCAGAACCTTTACTGCGAAATACACACAGTTGTGTACTCGTCGTAGGTAACATCTCTCCAGAACATCTGAAAACATGAAAAACGTGGCTCAATTTCAAAGTAAACAGAAGTTGAGAATCCACAATATGATTCAGGTGAAATTCAAAGCTAATTGTGCACCTGAATTTACAGCAAACAAGCTTTCCTGTTCATCCCTTTTGGGAGAGTGAGGCGACCGAGACGTCAACAACTGCATCACAAAGAAAAGCTCCAGGAAGATGTTTGGCACGAGGTTTTCTGTAAGACATGACGACACAAACACATCACTTATCCTCGTTTTTGGAGACTTAACAGATATTTACTAGATTTAAAATCACTTAAAATGATTGTGTTGGGAATTATTTATATAACATTATATTTTAACATTATTTATTTATTTTTTCCCCCCATTTACTTTAAATTAGCACAGTTATGACACCTTGTGGCCATTTACCAGAAATGCAGGTACAATACAGCTCTGCCAAGAGATCCAGCTCCGAGGAGAAGGTGACTTTGGATGGTTCAGGACTAGACGTCTGCTGGTCAGGTGTAACTTTAGATCCGATCCTAAACCCTGCCTTGGTCGGGGTGCAAGGGTCCAGAGACGAGGGCAAAGGAGAAACGACCTGCTGCGCTCGCTTTGACCTAAAAAACAACAAAGTCCTCATCGTTAAAAACAGAAAAGTGATGCTGCAGACCAAAATTTCTATCGGACAATATATGTAGAATAATGAGTAAACAGAATATACCTTAAAATTTTTGTAACTCCCTGTAGAGCAAAGCACTACCACATGTGTAATGGAGACCGGTACAAGGCTTTTAGAAATGGTCAGAAGTATAAACAAATATTTGTGCCACCCTTCTTCAAAAGTGAAAGGTCAACAAGTGTGACATTGCAATACAATGTCACACTAGTGAAAAAGGAGAAGTACACATACTTCTCCTTCTTCAGAAGCTCCCTCTCTTCCTGCAGGCTCAGCGGGCTGCCCACTGTCATCAGCCCCTGAAGTGCTTCCATCCCTGGCGGGGGAGAAGTAGGCTTCCTGAATGGTGTGGAGGTGAAACAGGTCTTTGGTTTGGAGAGTGGCCGCTCTGCACTGACTGGGGTTGGGTTTATTCTCCTTGATGGTTTGGATGCCCTGAGGAGGAATGCAACTGGTTAGACAAAGCTGAAAATAAATAATAAGGTGGCGTCAGTGTTATTTTAGTTGAACTGAGAGTTGTGGACTCACGCTGGTGAAACCGGTGACGACCCAACAGGAGGGAAATCCTCCAAGTTGTTTAAGTTGAGCTGCCCCACAGACGGAGGTGAGACCTGCTCATTTGACCTACTGTACCCTCCTCCTCCTCCTCCTCCTCCTCCTCGACCTGACCGCTTCCCCCCACTGTCCCACCGTCCATTCTCATCGCTGTGATGTCCTCCGCGTCCTCCTCCCTGTCTTCCTTGTCCGGCCATGCCAGCACCACTCTTCCTGCGGCCTTTCTGCGTTTGCAGGTTTGGGCTGTGGTGTTGGTCCGGAGGGGAAACCATGTAGTCCCCAAGACTGATCCTCTGGCTGGACCGGCGCTCGGAGCCAGAGGGCCTGGAGGCAGGGCTCCATGTTGGGGTAAAGGAGGGGCTGCTGAGGGCGCTGACCCCGCTAAGACAGTGGGACTCTGACTGAGCAGCCGCATCCCACTCATTCCCCGGTGACACAGACGTGGAGGCCTGAGAAAACAGCTGGACCCGGCTGGCACTCCGCGACCCAGCTCCGTCATCAGCAGACCTGCAACCCCTCCTGTCGGTGACGCCTTGTGTCTGTGCAGCAGGCCTGGGGGTCTTGGCCGGCGTGGTGGGGCCGTGGGTTAGTGCTTTGCTGCTCTGCTCTCTCAGGAAGTTTAAAAGGAAAGGGACAAACTCTTGCTTGTGAACTGTCAGCCCGGCTTTACTGAACGACAGCCTGTCATTCTCCTGTTGGAAAGAGACACATTGTGACGTTTTGAGATGTGTTTAGAGCTGGAGTATCACAGATGATTCAAGAAATCCAGTATCAATTAGAGACAGAGAGTAAATAGATGGAATATCACAGATGATCTACACTTGTAAATCCAGTATCAATTAGAGACAGAGAGTAAATAGATGGAATATCACAGATGATCTACACTTGTAAATCCAGTATCAATTAGAGACAGAGAGTAAATAGATGGAGTACCACAGATGATCTACACTGATGAATCCAGTATCAATTAGAGACAGAGAGTAAATAGATGGAATATCACAGATGATCTACACTGATGGATCCAGTATCCATTAGAGACAGAGAGTAAATAGATGGAGTATCACAGATGATCTACACTGATCCAGTATCAATTAGAGACAGAGAGTAAATAGATGGAGTACCACAGATGATCTACACTGATGAATCCAGTATCAATTAGAGACAGAGAGTAAATAGATGGAGTATCACAGATGATCTACACTGATGAATCCAGTATCAATTAGAGACAGAGAGTAAATAGATGGAGTATCACAGATGATCTACACTGATGAATCCAGTATCAATTAGAGACAGAGAGTAAATAGATGGAGTATCACAGATGATCTACACTGATGAATCCAGTATCAATTAGAGACAGAGAGTAAATAGATGGAATATCACAGATGATCTACACTGATGAATCCAGTATCAATTAGAGACAGAGAGTAAATAGATGGAATATCACAGATGATCTACACTGATGAATCCAGTATCAATTAGAGACAGAGAGTAAATAGATGGAGTATCACAGATGATCTACACTGATGAATCCAGTATCAATTAGAGACAGAGAGTAAATAGATGGAATATCACAGATGATCTACACTGATCCAGTATCAATTAGAGACAGAGAGTAAATAGGTAAACAAATGATTAGCTGCACATCTTCAGGACATTTCTGCAGAAACAAGCTAGTGAACCTTGCTAACAACGTGCTGGCTAACCTCTGCTAACCTGCGCATCCCTGTTTAAACAACATTAACACTAACACCAGTAAGAACCGATGGTTAAATCTGATCTGACTTGACGGTGAACCGTCTTTCCGACTGGGGGGGAAGCGTCACGTCCACAGAGCCCTGACATCACCCAGGCTGCGTTAGCCCGTTAGCCCGTTAGCCCCGCGGCTAAAAGTTTTGTTTACACCGACTTGCGAGCGATGTCATCACGTAAATCGCGGGGTATAAAAGTCACGCGGGTTTTCAAAGGGTCGCCCGTGCGGCCCCGGGCTGCCGCACACTCACCTCCCGGTTGCTCAGCCAGGCTGTGACCGTGTTGATGTCCGCTTTCGTCGCCAGGACACTTTCCAAAAGAGTCGCCATTCTGCTGCGCGGCTGCGGAACTGAGGGGAAGGGGGCGGGGCCAGCGACCACGCAGGCGCGTTTTGCGGGTGACGTATGATAAACCGCTGTGTGCAACCGGAAGAAGGTGACAGCCCCCTCCGCCTGGTCGCCATGGCAACAGCCAGGAGCCTCAAGAATATATATATATAAATATAAATTAAAATCAAAGGAAGGAAAAGCTCCCACGAGATTCTGTCTGCATGCGGAATGAGTATTTTATTTATAACCAGTTTATAAAAATAAAATACAAAATAATTTTAAAACCAAAAAGAAAAAGAAAAACACTGTACAAGGCATTGATATGATACAAACGATAGAATGAACATAAATAATTACAGTTATATACAATGCAAAACTCCCACTTGTTACATTCTTTCCTTGAGACTGTACAGTTACATTTCAAAACCAAGACGTACATTTACAACACAAAAAATATTGACCATTAAAAAATCCCAACAATTAAAAGTCAAAAAACGATGGATGGGCGAATTAGCAAATGTCACAATAAATAATTTTCTGTCAAGTATTTATAAGTTATTAACAAGTAATCGGATGTTATGAGGTGAGAAGTGTACCGAGTGTACACCAAAGCTTTTGTTAGTTTCCTTCTCACATTTTAAAATAAAACTAAAAACCAGCTGGGTTTGCTCTCGTCGGCCTATTGGGTATCTGTCACCACAAATACCAGCACGCTACTACATAAATATGACACCGTCAACATCAGGCCACTTGAAAAAGTGACGACAATAATCTCATCTGGAGGGAAACACCAGGACTACAGCTACACACCACTTATGTGCAATAAAAATAACATTAGAGAAACATGAGAAGAAAATCTTTTGAAAATCAGCAGCACTGTTTAGTGTCTGTTCCTCCCTTTCACCGAAGCTCGTTAGCGTATAAGTTATGGTTTTACAATAATGATTTCATTTAAATAATTATTTGAATATCATACAGGTATATATTAAAAGTCTTGCACAACGGCGTTCTGAACTTTGAAAAGCTTGAGGCTGAAAATTAAGACGAGGGAGGATTCGAAGATTGATTGCCGGCGACAGGTAGAAACTGCACGCCCCTGTTTGGGCAGTGACCGCCGGACAAACACACACTGAATACTGCAACCTGAAATGTTTTCATTTCTGCCAGTCAATTGATAAACGGCCCATGCAAGCTCACAGAGAAAACAAACAGGGTTTTGCACCGACTTCAGAGGTGACCAGGCATTTACAGACAAGAGATAGGGGACAGGAAACGGCTCGGGCCCTATACTAGTGGAATGATCACCAACACAGACAAGGCTCAGTCATCCCTCGCTATGCACAGAGGGGGCAGAAGGAGACATTAAGGCGGCTGACTGACTGAACGCTGTCTGCCTTCAGGATGAGTCATCGTAGCTGCTCTGTGAGGCCGGCGTAGGCTCCTGCACGAGTCGAACCCAAACAGCACGTCTACCAAGCAACGTGCCCACTCCATACACTTATATCATATATCAAGATGAACCACATCTGCAAAATCTATCAAAATATTTGGCAATGTCTGTTCATACATGCGGCCGTGTCCTAAAGAGGCTGCTGTTTACCTTTCAACTCTGTGTTTTTTTCCTACAATACAAAGTCTGTTCTCCTTTTTTATTTCGCGCATCATGTCCTATATTTGCACTGATAAAAATACAGTCTCGTCATTATCCAGCAACACAATCATCCCGAGTCAGTGCAGGAAGCGCGGAAACACTAGTGTCACACATTAGGAAGATGGAGAAAAATGAGATACACAGATATAAGACAACCACGTACTGAAGTCCTTGCTGGGCTAAGATCTTCACGAGATAAATGCCCTGTTATGGGAGGTGTTATGCAGCTTTCTACTGTGTAAAGAGTCAGATTTTTTTTTATATTCCCGTCTTTTCTCTGTTGAACATGCAAAGAGTAGCGCTGGAAGGAAGCCGGAGTTATTTTACAGTATCTTACAAGCAGAGGAGTGGGAAGAGGAGTTTGAGTGAGGAATCTGGACTAAAATCAAAACACAAACATTACTCTGCCTCCTTCGCCCGGAGCACAAACATATTGTACGTCGTTTTATAAAAAGACATTCTCCGGCGCAGGAGGGAAACCAAAGAAACCAAAAAAAAACATTCTTCATCATATTGGTGTGAGAAATATATTTATATACATATATATACACACATATGGCCTCTGTTTTCAGTAACATTTGACAAAATGTTGTTTGAGGTCTGAAATTCACATTTGTTCAAAGTGTCGTCTCAAACACTGACCTGGTACATACAGGACAGCTGAAGTGGGTTTTTGCAATTTGAAATATCTCCTTTATAAATAACAACTACTCTGCACTCAAGTAAACCGTTGTTCAAATTGTGTCGGATTTACAAACAGTTGTGTTGCTACCTCTTCTACATTAGAGAATACTGGTGGAACTGGCACGTGTCTGATTTGGCTTTTTTTTTTTCTTCTAATCACAAAACACACCAGAGTGAATCCTCAAGTTGCCCAAAGTGCCAAGGCACACGCTGGGACAAATCTATCGGAACATTACTCATGTGATGTACCTTGTGTTCTTTAACCCCCCCCCCCACTGCTACTACAACTACAGCTAACACATGATGCCTTCACATCTAAAAAGGTTCCACTAGAACAACCTTTAATCCCCTCAGATCACCTCACAGCAACACAGTAGGCACAAAAAGGTGTGTATCCTCACACACGGTACATGATTGATTGTATAAAGGATCACTTCGGCGTAATCCCGGCGATTGAGCGTGTAAAACTAATCCGGGCGACACAAACCCGCACGTCCATGATCGCACAGAAGAGGGTACAGGAGTCGTAGGCATCGCTAAGCATGAAAATAAATATCTCAATAAATACAGCTGTACACAAACTCTGGCTTTATGCATTCACACGTAGCATAAAGTAAATATTATACCCTGCCTGCTCCAAAAGTCAGAGGAGACAACGGAGTAAACCCCAGGGTTAATATTTAACAAAGCTGGGATGTGCTGCACTGATATTCAGTGCATCATTACTGGGGGATAAATAAGTTACTATATATTGTTGTGCATTATGTTTGGAGTTAAATAAGCTGATTTATTTATGTGTCTACTGGCTCAACTAACTCTTGATTCATGTATTATAGAACTTCCTGCATTGAGAAAGAACTTTTACATTTTGCAGCTACACTACTTTGCTCTACCACATTTTAAC
Source organism: Hippoglossus hippoglossus (assembly GCF_009819705.1). Taxonomy (NCBI): domain Eukaryota; kingdom Metazoa; phylum Chordata; class Actinopteri; order Pleuronectiformes; family Pleuronectidae; genus Hippoglossus; species Hippoglossus hippoglossus. The sequence continues at coordinate 5,750,800 of NC_047172.1, read as the reverse complement.
AAATATAAAACGAGGACCCTGACGTGTCCACATACAGTAGTTTGTCTGATAAATTGTCATAAAGTGGCACCGGAACAATTTAATTTTACTCATATTAAGGAGTCAGGTAAATGTAAGAAGAAGCTTTTGGTGTGAGGACATTTTGACCTCTGATGTACAGATTTTGACCCTTGTTCCTGAAACCTGTGTCGACTATGTCCCACAACTTTACGGAAATTCAATACTAAATCGCTGGAGTTCCCCTTTAAAGCTAAGCACGTAATTGAATGACAAACGCTGGGTGCAAATAGAAGGAGCGAACACTGGGAAGCGGAGGGGAAACTGTAAGGTTCAGACTGACAGGAAAAACTGTGAAAGAAGATTTTTTTTAAATCTAATTAAAGAGGAAGACTCAGGTTCTTCTCCTGTCTGATGTCTATCAGAATTTTGAGTCTTCCCATCCTCTGCTGTGTCAGTGCAACTATCTGCTCAGCTTGCTGGAGCACTTGCCCTCTCGGCTGCAGCCTTTACCCCTGGACAGGTATAAGGGGCTGGTGCGTGCCTGGCGGCTGCAGCAAGTCTCCTGGTGATGGGAGTAGAAGCGGCGGGGGGGTGGTGAGCCTGAGAAGCTGGGGGGCGAGCGGCTGCGGCCGAGGCAGCCCCCTCCCCCGCCGCCACGGGGCTCATGGCGGGAGGGCGAGGAGCTCACGGAGCGCTGCAGGGAGGAGGAGCTGCGCGGCGAGGCGCTGGAGCTGCGGTGGTGGTGCGGCGAGCTCGTCAGGCTGCAGATGCCCATCCTGGAGCCCCCGTGCTGGGCTGAGGAGCGGTGGTGAACGGGGGAGCCGCGGGAGCCGTGCATCAGCTGAGCGAGGCATGTGAGGAGGTCAGAGTCACTGGTGCTGCTCGCTCGGATGCGGTAACGCCTGAGCCTAAGTGGGAACAAAAAGCAGGGAAAGGTGTGAGTAACAGTCATGTCATATATTTCACATCAAAATAGGAAACATAGGGATACATTATATTTATATTTATATAGAAAGGACCATTGTTTGCTTTTAATTCCAATCAACATACAGAAATTACAAATTCTTCTATCGATCACAATAATAAACAGCATCATAATGGTTGTATTAATTTTGGGATTCAGATAAACAAATTACCTGCCCTCCACTGTGGAGCGACTAGGTGGCTTTCCAGGCGGTGGGCGCGGCAGGAATTGGGCAGCCAGCTGCTCAGCAGAAGAGGCCGGATGAACTGGACGAGGGATCCTGCTCTTGCGGGACAGAGGGCTAGAAGAGGAGGAGAGGGACTGGGCATCGTCTCCCTGGCGGTCGGAGCGGGAGCCCATGAGAGAGTCCTCGTCCTGCGAGCGGTCAGAGGTGGAGGACAGCGGGTCTCTTGCAAGGGAGGCGACCATGGCACTGCGCCTATCAGAGAGGGAGGGTGAGGCGGTGGGAGAGGGGACCGGGCCCTGGTGACTGGCTTTCTTCTTTAAGAGTTTCTCCTTGGCCGACCCTGGAGGTGGGAGCTCTAGCAGGCTACAGGGCTCCAGGACCGGGATGCGACTATGCCTGCGGCTGGGGTCCTTGCGGGGGGCAGCCAGGGAGGAGGACACTGGGCTGCTAGTCTGCTCTTTGGCCTGGATCACCTCTCCACCCTCCTCCCCTCTCAGCTGAGACTCTGTGGCACAAGGAGCGAGGCCGGAATCATTCTCATAGTCTCTCAGCTTGGGGTATGCGCCATTACTTAAATCCTTTTGGCCAGAGCCATGGGGGGAGAAGGGGCCATTCAAAAAAACAGGACTTCGAGGAGAGCGAGGAGAATGTGGGGAGTGAGGGGAGTGCGGGGAGGAGGGCGAGCGTGGAGGAGGTGAGCGGGGAGAACGCGGGGAAGACACACGACTTGGCACAGGGCTTGGAGCTTTGGTGTTGCTGTCTCCATTGATCATCATTTCAGCCAGAGGGTCTGTGGGTGTCCCTGGATGGGTGGGCACATGGTCCTGTGGGGAGGTGATGTCCACTGTGTGCTCCTGGACCTGCTGAGCCTCAGATTCCCCACGCCTCTCCAGGAGGAGGCACTGTGGAGCGCTGTCCGATCCTGACTGGGAGGACAGCCCAGAGGGACGCTGAGCTGTCAACTGAAGAGGGGGGAGGTGAAGACATGGGACAGAAGAGAAAGACACACACGTGTTATTCAATAATTAACCAGACCAAAGTTGGGAATATTATACGAATTGTCAAAGGCCTGTTGCTGATAGACTACAACATGTCGAGTTGTGCTGTAGTGCTGTAGCAAGAGCCTGATGCAGGTGTGTGAAAAGAGAAGAAGTGTATAATATGGGGTAATAAATGGTGATTAGTTTGGCAACAGCATGCAGTACCATAGCTACCATTATCAGACCAAAACACACAAGTGCTATGGCAGTGTCAGTCAAGCTGTGAGTACTAAACCGGCAAGTAGGACAGGAAACGTTCACGCAACTTCGCAGGGGGCTTCAGCGAAGAGAGGGTGAGGAACAAATACAGGGAGAGAGAGAGGAAGAGAAAAATAGCGAGGACAAAGACGATCTGAAACAAAAGAGATCATGCAACCGGTAGTCATGACTCGACATTCCAAACACACATGCCACAATCAGACAAACACACAACCCTATTCAGATCACAAGAACACATGTCCAGACACAAGGACACATCTGACCCATGCTCTGCCTGGCCTGCACAAAGCCCCTCATGGTCTCTGGAGAGAGCTGCCTGACAACGACACAGTAAGCAAGCCAACGGAACAAAGAAGCCAAAACAAGCAACGTAAAGAAAAAAGAAAATGAACAAACAAAAGTGTTGACAGCCCGTGTGTTGCTACTGACGGAGAGGAGGCTGAATGGATGTCTGTTTTTATTGTGATGAGCTCATCACCTGCTGAAGTTGGGCTCGTGTGATGCGTATGACAGAGGGAAACTTGGCGTTGGCAGCCCCCGCTGGGATGGCGGGCAGTTTCCTACGACTGGGCGAGCGGGTGCCTGGGGCGGGGTTTGGTGGTAGTGGAAGGGAGGCATGGCAGGAGGAGGACGAGGAGACGCGGTCCTGCTGCTGGTCGGCAGACTGGCTGCGCCTTATGCCCGGCGGATGGCGCAGGTGCAGCGGGTCCGACAGGGTGGTCAGGAGAGTGTGAGGGCTGGGAGAGCGCAGTGGGATGGGGCTGGATGTCCGCAGCGCGACTTCCTCAGGCAGGGACGGAGGAGAGGTGGGGAACTAAGAGAGGAGGACGAGAGAAGTGGGAGGTGGAGAGAGGAGGGGGTGTGAGATCGGTGAGGGAGTGAGAAGATGGAGGAGGTATGGCGGGAGTTCTGTGAGGCAGGATGAGCAGGCGGACTGGAAGCGAGCACGACACAGAGCCGTGTCTTTCACAGATTAAGCGATGGTAGGATTATAAAGATTAACTGTGAGGAGGATTTCAGGTTTAAGTAAGAGGAAGGAGACGAGGAAGGTGGTTCCTGGGAAAGATGGTTTAACTTTTCAACTTGGAGGTTCAAGTTCTGGTCGTATGAGAGTTAGGGGACAGTTATTCCTCTTGTAGTGAAAAAAGAAACTCTGCAATTTGAGTAAAAGCGGTTTGTGCTGAACTTGCAGAGTGAGCAGGGTTTTGGGCACAATGGGCTGGTGGAAGGTTATGAAAAGCAAAGGAGCAAAAAAAAAAAAAAAAAAAAAAAACTAAGCAAATCAAAGTATTTTCTGGAAAGAAATCATTTGCTTTGTAAAATAAATAAGAACAAATCAACATATTGCAAATGTCTGCAAATAAGATACAAATTATGCATGATATCTAAAGCAAATCAAAGTGCATTTCGAAAACCATAAGCTCTCCCCTTCCCCCATGCTGTGATGTGATCAAAGCTCCGCAGTTGTGTCACAAATATCTTCTACTAACAGATACACATGTGAAGAAGCGGGCAAACATAAAGCCGTAACATTTAGCTTCAAACTACAGCAAGATGCAGCTGGTGGAGCTTACATGATTTTAGCATTACAGTTCTAGAGCTAGAACTCTGACTCTGTGCAGCTTTTTAACTCGGTAAAACGCTGAGTACAGTCAGTCTCATGTATGCCATGTTGTGAGGTGGCCTTCAAAAGAAAGCGCTTACCTGCGTGATGACTCCCTCAGCCAGAGCTTCAGCTGGGCTGGTTGGAGTGACGGGAGGCAGAGTCCCGGCAGGCCCCACGCTAAGCTCCAACTTGTCCACTTTTGCACTTCCTTTGGAGGAAGCCGTGCTCTCCTGTTTAGCTTTTCCAGAGCTCGGGCCTGGGCTGCCCTTACCCCACCCCGGAGTCCGTTGCCCTGGCTGGAGCACCTCTGGCTCCTCATCCTCCTCTGAAGGGCTGTTGGTAACCTTGGGTCCTGGGGAGCCACTGGGCCGCTCCACCATTACCCACTCCCTTGAGTCAATGTCCTGCCTTCCGGAGCTCAAGTTGAGGGCCACAAAGCCCCCGCTAATGGCCGCCCCCTCACCCTGCTCCAGAGATCCAGGGGATGCAGGCTTAGGAGAACCACAGCCAGACAGGAACTCCTCGTCATAGTGCCAGACCCTATCAGGACGCTCCCCGCCAGGTACGGTTTGACCCTGAGTTACTGGGATGATTGCAGCTCCATTTGCCTCCTTCTCCTGGTTGGGGGTGCCGGTCTGCTGCTGAGCCGAGCTGAACAGACAAGACAGATGCAAACAATCAGGCCACTACAAGGGAAATAAAGATTTTATTATAGATTTTCGCGGTTACTTGATGAACCTACCAGGCCTCGAGGAAGCGCTCTGGACTGGGCTTTGACTCTAGGCCGATTCTCCTCTCCAGCTCAAAGCTGTGGATGTTGCGGAGCTTCCTCAGCAGAGGGCCTTCTCGGTCTGAAGCCATCGCCTCAGAGTGTTTGACTGGAGAACCCAGACTTGGCCCGGCGTAGGGGCTCTGGTGGCCCTGGTTGCCCTGGTTGTTGCTGTGTTCCTCCTCCGTCGCCGCCTGTGGGAACCAGTCGGTTTTTTAAATGTATTTACCAAAGGAATAAGTTATTTTCACCTGCAGTGCTGAACTACTATAAAGCCCAGGTTTGTGTGTTCACATGGGAGCTACCTTCCAGACTGCCGTCCTGATGCGGTTACGGTTGCGGTCCAGCTCCTCCCACACGTCAGCCTCCTGGTTGCGGTGCGGGTGAAGGGGAGAGCCAGGCATGCGTTCAGGGGCGGGGTTGTTCTCCACGTCACTGAGCTGCTCATCCTGCAAAACCTCATCTGTGTTTTCCCTCAGCAGGTCGCCAGGTATCAGGGAGGCATTCGCCATCCTGGGACAACATAGAGTTCACACATTATTTCATATTGAGGCTGCAAAAATCCTAAATCTATCTGAGTCAACTTGATAAGTTCAAGCAAACACACCCCATATGTGCCGGAGTGAGCCGGGTGTGATGTTGTGGTGTTGTGGCGCTGGCACTGATCGTCAAGGTGCCATCGGTGCCGGTCCGCTCCCAGTCGTAGGGGTCGTTCTCCACCACATTGTAGGTTTTCATGCTGTTGTCAAACACTGACATCAGCAGCTGTAACATACACAATTAAAAATGTTTATTCAGGAGAATTTCACAGAACATCATCCTCTCTCTGGTGTATCAACTTTAACAGATCCTTCTTGGCCTTGTACTGCACAACTTTGCTTTTTCTCAGAAAGAATATGGCCCATATGTTATCACTTGCTAAAACCAGCACTCTTTATTAAACCCAAGTAAATCCCCTGTGTACCTGGTAGTCCGGCTTGGTGAAGTAGTCCAGGCTGGAGATGTGTTCCAAAAACACACCAAACTCTGCCGGCAGATGTTTGAGCATCAGACGGTGATCATAGGTCTCCTTCAGCTTCCCCACATGTTCCTAGGAATGAACAAACACGTCACATCCCATCACTCACGGCAACCTGGACACGGCTGTTCAGTTCCAAGGGAGGACAACAATTATCACTTGTCCTTACTTTGTCCTTGATCTTCCTCCACGGCAACTGACCGACCAGAAACTCCACCAGCATGTAGAAGAGGGACCAAAGGTCGTCATGACGACCCATCTCCTGCAGAATTGCGTCATGTTTGAGTTGACATATATCAACAACATTGGGTCACTGGTCAGGGTTTAACTAATAAACTATAACACTTTTGGGACAGCGTCACAGCTCACAAGATACTGACCTTATTCTTGTGTGCGTTGACAGATGCATAACGGACTGTTCCCCTGAACCCTGCCACCGGACGAGGCTGACAGATAAAGACAGATACAGTCATCAAATGCTAACATAGACACTATCCGACATGTTCTCTGAACTCCAAACCAGATCTGCAGAATTCTAGTCATAAATATGCCTGTATTTGTAGCTTTCTTCAGTCTGATTCTTAAACTTAACCCTTGATCCACGTTTTAAACAGTGTTAGATTATGTTAAACATGTATTAATAGATTTTTTAGGCTACAGAACAGATCTTTAAGAGTTGGGAGATAATTCTCTAAAAGTGACGTCCTTCATGTCACACAGTGATTTGATCCATTGTTCATATGAATGATGCTGATATGAGCAGCTTTAAACTCATTAACTCAAGAGGGCACTCACTGGTCGGACCTCCTGGCATGAGTTGGTGAACTGGCGAGCCAAACCAAAGTCCAGCATGTAGCAGGTTCGACAGGTGCTGGGGAAGCGACCCATGGCGAAATTGGACTAAATGGGGGGGATAAGGAGGCAAAGGTTCAAAAGAAAGAAAAAGAAAATTGGTTAGGTGTGATATGCAATCCCAATAAAACATAATGTGTATTTACATAATGCAAATTCAGAGGAATAAATGTCTTCCTATGGTGGAATAGAATTTAATGCAGCAGCTCAGAAGACAGAATATTTCTGGGCATTTGGCCAAAACTCGTATCGAGCCGAATTACTGTAAGTGCAACAGTCAAAAAAGAAAAATACTAAATCAGCAAGAACTCTAGCAATAGAACTATAAAAAATATTCCCCTGTGCCAGGAATATATAGAAATAAAAACCAGGCATAGACAATCTTCTGCTGCAGCCCCCGGTCACGCGACCCACCGGTTTGATGTCACGATGCAGGAAGCCGACCGAGTGGATGCTCTCTATGGATTCCAGGATCTGACGACCCAGACGCAGGGTGGTGCTGATGCTGAACGTGCCGCGGGTCATACTCCTCCTCAGGTCGGCCAGATTACGACCCTGGGAGACCAAGTACAAGATCGGTTAATCCAAAGGTCTGAGCCATAGTCCCGTCTATAACACACCTGATTGCTTAGCCACCAGACAAAAACTAAATAAAGAGGTGACAGTCAAATGTGTGCTGAGAGGACAGGGAGAGAAAAATACAAATACAGCTGCAGGGATCCTTTGCATTTAAACAGTGAAGTGAACATTAACATAACGTTCCTGTGGGTTTGGCTGTATAAACTACAACCTGACCATCTCTCATCAAGTGCAGAGAATACATTTGTGAACTTGTGAGGATGACTTGTTGTATCCCTGCCTCAGGTGCTGGATGCAATGACTGAAACTAATTTGACGCCTCTGTAGTTCACAGCAGGTGAAATACTAGTTCAGCCTGAATCTCTGCTCTCAGAGTTAAGCTGCTATAAGCTTCATCTTTTGCTCAACCTGATTCTTACAAATGGAGAGATTCTTTTGTTAAATGGGTAAATTGCTTGATTATTTTTAAAGGCCAACAGTGTAAAACCCAAAGATACTTAATTTCCTATCATATAAAAGAGTGAAAAGTATCAAAATCCTCCTTTGAGAAGTAAATGTTTGTCATTTTTGCTTGATGAATGATTTCAGTGACTCATTTGGCCATTAAAACTGTAGTGCGCTCATTATTTCAGCTCAAGCTTGATGTGTCACATTGAGCCATCACGTCTCCTGCATCCAGACCAACCTGAAGCTCCATCACCACGTAGTTGAAGCGGTCGTTGCGGCCACATCCCACGAAGCGACACACGTGGTCTTTACCTGGGAAATAAAAGAGGAAAAGAGCATTTCTAGATATTTTCACGAGGGAAGATGAGGTCACTTCTGAGCCACTTGACGTCAGCTGCAGCATTTGAGCGTAAGATGCCGTGAATCATGGCGATGTGTTTTCATATTTCCCTGCCCTTCCCTCTCCGAGCACTAAAACTCTATAGTCCCTGTATAGCAACCCTGCTGATTTACATGCAATAGCGCACAACACTGTGTCTACATATGTGCATGAATGCCTTGTGTGTGAGTGTGTGTGTGAGTGTGTGTTTGTGTGTGTGTGAGGGAGCGAGAGCTGAGTGTGTGTATTCTCTGGTCTCAAAGGACATTGCTGCACTGGCAGCTTGACTGCAGCCACACCCCGAAGCCCTTCAGCACGTACTGAATGCAAACGGTCACACAAACAAAGCCTCCCTGGTAAAAACACAGCTTTTAAGAATATTTCCCCCCTATCCTTACACAATGAATCAAGAATAATCCGACTTAAAAAAGGTCAAAATTGAAAACACAACAGGCTATTATTAGCTGGATAGGATCCATTAGTGCTCTTATGAGGCCACGGGTCGATGTTTACTCTGTACAGCTGGGGGGGGGGGGGGGGGGGGGGGTCAGCTGTGTTTGTGGAGGCTGGAGTTCAGCCCATCTCAAGTTACATGCAGGACCATGAGGCCCCAGGCTGCAGCCATTAGACAGCAAACATGATCCCGGCCCATTGATTTTACCCTCAGAGAGGAGTAAGATAAAAAGTCAAGGTGGTTAAAAAGGCAGGAAGGACGAGGGGAGGGAAAAGACAGAAAGAGAGAAAAGAGTAAAACTATACAACAACCCCCCCCAGTCATATACACTTCCTGTTGCACGAACCCTGTCGCCTCTGCGACTGTCACCTGAAACGTTTACATTAAAACCACCATGAGAACAAAAGACACGAGAACAATGATTCATCTGCTGAATGACAGAGAGCAGACTCACACAGACGGCTGAACTCTGGGCCAAGCTGTGTTTTCAGATGAGTCAGATGATCTATATCTGAAGGAGAGATCATTCCACGCTGCCGTCAAACTCTACATCCCTCCCTGCAAACTCTACAATCACAACATATCCCAGACTCCTCGGCTTCTCCTCGGATTTTCAGTTCATTTCAACCCGGGAGAAATTATCGACAGGAACGTTTCACTTGTTTCTTCCTGCCGAGAACGCCGGTGATACACAGAGTATCGTCTTCTGGAGCGACTCGATAGGTCAACGTGGCCACGGAGGATCAATCAATTCCAGAAATGTAATCCGCTGAATCCATTTGGACTCACCCTGCAGCTTCTTCAGCACGGCCACCTCCATCTTGAGCACCTGTTTGGGCTGCTGGGCCGACTCCACCTTCAGCGCCACGCTGACCCGCGTCAGCAGGTCCAGCGCCTCGTAGATCTCGCCGAACCCTCCACCCCCGATCTTCTTCACCTGGAACAAGACGATGCAATGTAAGAACTTCATAATTACCCAGACTGCATGTGTGCATGGACGCTTGCACCCGCCTCTGGGAAGGGGGGGGGGCAAGATCAGCAACAAATCAGCCTCTATGGAGTTGGCGTGGACTCTTCAGCAATGGAGCAAGTTTTTCAGCGATAAAAAACATAACATTTCATAATAAGAAACGTATTTTCTTTACAAGATTGTTTAAGTGAGTTTTAGTTTGATAGCAGCAGCCACGTGCAGTAGAATCGCTGAGACTTTGCGATGTGGGCGTGAAGGAGATGACAATGACGACAAGATTTTCTTAAGTTTAATGTTTAACATGTTCCTTAGAACCGTAGATGGTAAAATCATAACATGTAGGTCACCAAAAGTGAAGCCAAAACACATTGATCGTCCCCTGGTGGTCGCCTGCAGTTTAGGTCATAAACTCAGCGACCTCCACGTTAGCAGATTGGACATGGACCAAACTAACTCATTTCAGGTTCGCTCTTATCACACCCACGTATCCTCAACTGCTCATTTCTCCGCCAAGTTTGGATTTTAATTCGTTATTTGATGCTATAAACAGGGTGAAACATCACGATTGACAGCTGATAAGGTCAAGTGGATGTAGAACCAGGATATTTTGGCTTCATTTTTGTACAGTGGAAAGAAGGTGGAGACGCATTGTCCATCTTTATTTACAGCCCATGGTTAAAAACCATAAAAACATGGCGTCATCTCTCTTTCAGAGTGTTCGGTTTATATTCATCACAAGGGTCTAATGCTCAAAACTGGGTTGGACAGAGCTCGTTCCCAAACAGTCAGCAAACAATGAGCAGGTTTAACAGGTTCCTGCATATGGGAAAATCTAGCAGTTTTGAATATTTTACACTTTCAACAGACGTGTTTTTGTATCTGATGTAGAATAACAAGGTCAGTATTTATGAAACATACTTTTTTAATTACCAGAAGGAATTTATGTGGACAATGAACTTAGCGCTGTTGTTTTTTACCGAGCTCTCTCTCTAGTTTGCTCTTTCAAATTTCCTCCAACACTCATCGCTCACACTGCCCACTACCAGAGCTTTAATTTCCCCCTAAGCTCTTACTTGTCCTTCACTGTCCTCCCTGCACACTCACTCTCTGTAAAGTCCTGTGTCGCACTCGGAGCTGAAGTCGTGGGATTAGCTGCAGCATTCTTATGTAACTCTGCTCCGTAGAAGACAGGAAGTGGTGCCAGGCTGCCAGTAAGGAATAACAGCCTCACATGGTGCCCAGGCGGGCACAGCAGTGAGCGACATGGGCCCTCAGGGGAGCACGGCCACGGCTGCCTATAGCACACTGCACTGCCACGAATAGATAGAGGAGCTATTTCTGGATCTCCCACACTGCAGCGGCACTATACCTGGACGGAGGGACACGACCCCAAACTGTCCGAGCCACAGGTGAGATACATTCAGAAGAAGAGAGAGGCACTCGCTGGCAGGGCCGAGCATTGTTTGAGGAACAAAGTGTCGTTGTTTTGTGGGTCGTAGCGTGAGCGAAGGGACGGCCGGCGACGGGACTCAACACACACACTGCGTCCCTTGTTGTTAAATGACATGTCACTCACCACTTTCCATCGTTCCTTGACCAGGGAGAGCACGGTTAGGATGTCAGCTTGCTCCGCTCCCCCGCTCATTACGCCTGTGGACCGGAGACGCTGTCCTCACTGCTTCCCCTCCTGCGAACCCGCTGCCTCACACTGGGCCGGGCATTTGGACCTTGATGGGAGAACCCTGCAGAAATCCAAGAGAGACATAAAACTGTCAGAAACTGATGGATGCGTTCTGGTTATTCTGGAAAAGTTGCACAACATGATAACTTAAGAAACTTAAGGTCCTCTTCTTGGGTGTTGAACAAGGATTTTTTTTAGGCCTGGTTGAAATTCATGTGAAAAAGTGAGCGTCTCCCCGGTTGTGAGACGAAGTTAAACCCTGAGCTTAATGTCTGGAGCTTTCTGATACTTGACCACAGCTGCAGCTGCCACACCTGCTGCCAGCAGCTGTCTTTCTGGACAAATTCATGCCAGCAGCTCCCAGGCGAACGTCCTGCATCTTACATTTCAAAAGGCCTCGGCTCAGTGTCATTTTTCCCAGTCATATATCTTCATTATAAGACAGCCATGGAGCAGACCTTTTAAATACGTCTCATCAGATATGGGACACTTTTAAATCTGCCTCAGTTTGGATTGGAATTTCACTATTTAGCTCTGGTTGAGTAAAGCTGTATTAAGTTTTGTAAAAAAAAAAAGAAAAAGGCAACAGAAATGTGTAAATCACAATATTATAAGTTTGATTATAATGAAAACCGAACTTTTGTGCACTACAATGTTATTTGTTTTAATTATTGATGGTTATTAATTATTAAATAATGTGTAAAATATCAGTTGTGAACAAATAATCTGAAGTACTCTTGTTTTTAGCTTGTGAAAAATCCCCTGGCTTTTGTTTTTGTCTTTTGTCAATAATAGATTATTATCTTTTATTACTTACAGTTAAATCACTTTGCAGCTAATTGTTTCCTCCACCAAGGAGTTGATCTGCGTTTGTCTGTTTCTCAGGCAGCAGAATTACACAAAACCAGATTTCCATGAAATGCTGTGAAGGGGTGGAGCCTGACCCAAGGAAGGATAAACAGGATAAACAGGCGGATCCAGTGATTATTTTCTTCACTTTTTAAACATGGCATGATAGGATCTCTCTTAGTGCCTTTCTAGTTTCCTTCATCAAATAATCAGAAAATTATTTTTTCAATGAAATGATGAAACATCTTTCCGAACCCTAAGATTTTCAGTTGACGACCGAGACTAAAGACGGCTTGCACATATCTTATTGGAGAAGCTGACATCAGCTGGAGTTGATATTTTAGCTTGAAACCAGACTTACTTTGCTAAATGGAATCCCAAAACATATTCATATTTATGGTGTATAACAGATTCATTAAATGTTACTATTAAATATTACTAAATTATTTATTAATCAACAAATCAATTTGTGACAACATTCAAAGCTGTAATGAAAACAGGTCTATTATAAAATGGTACTTTTACATCTATTGCCCTGTGGCACAAGTCTCTTTTACATAGAAGGTAGGTTTTCTGTAAAATATGGCTTCAGTGAAGAGTTCCCTGTCAAATCTGCATCTTTCTCTGGTATTACACAACATCCGTGTCAGAGATAAGATTCCTCAGCAGAGCTGCTAACTTCCTTTAGCCTGGCTTCAAACACTGCCACAGCAAACACAGCCGACTTTGATTCATCAGCGCTGCACACGGCGTGCTGGCATCTGCCGTTATGCAACGGGCCTTCAAAACACTATTTGGTAACGGGACATGATCCCGACATCAAGGAGCCAATCAATCCCATCATGCACCGGGATGAGGTCGAGGGATGGAAGAGGGCAAAGCGTGGTTAGACTCAATAACAGCCAAATGACGAGCATGAAATGTGACCCAGGGTTACAGGACTCAGGAGTGAGTGGCCTTGGTGCAGCGGCAGCGTTTCAACACACAGACGAAAACAGACGAGATGTTTTAGGATAATAAAAGACTATTTACTTTTAGTAGACTTTGAACTGTGCTCAATCTGTATAGTAGTGGCCATTTGTTATCATCGTCTGTTACAATGTGGGAAGTTATTCAAGGACTGACACTAACAATTTGACAACAACATGAGTTTCTTTCTCCCATAATTGAGAAACATTTAATAATTATGTAGTACAGTATATATACTTATATATATACTACTTATATAAAATGTTAACATAGATTGTGTTTTAGTTTAGAAAACGACAGCTGTAGATGTTAAAATATCTTTATTAACCAATATAAAGCAAAAACCTGAAAGTTGAATTGATTACTTTATTAACAGAAGAATTAAGAGAACACAGCCGTGCTAGCAACACTGTTTATACACAGCTGTGCTTTGAGCTAAATGCTAATATCAAATACGAACTGATGCTGAGCAGGTTAGTTAGTGAGCTGTCAAACCTTTATAATCCTTAAACTCAAAGTACAGATGGGGTCAATGTGACAATTTGCAGGTTTTAACATATGAGCCAAAGCACAGAGAGAATTACAGTAACATTTTTGACCTGATGGTGGCACTAGATTAAAGTCAAATGATCTCCAAAGTCCACCAAGTGTCATCCTCTGGGGACGATGAATATCTGGACAACATGAAAGCAACTGTTACTGAAACACTGACACTGAAACCGTGTTGCTTACTAAAAATCCTGAAAGATTAACTCATCTGCATCAAAAACACACATAAACAAGAGGAACAGACGCCAACACATCTCAATAAATCCCCACAAACTAAACCTGAGCCTATTAATGGATTTTTCTGGCAACAATTTGTGTTGACATCAGCCACTAAAACCTGAATTTCCTGCCTCACGTGTTTGCAATGTGTGGGGGGGGGGGGGGGGGGGGGGGGGCTGCGAGCTTCTGTAGACACAGAGAAACAGAGTCTGAACTTTGTGTTTGAAGGCATCACTTGAATCCTTCACATTGTACTAACGACAGCACGGCATCGAACCCACAGAAGAAACGGGACGTACACCAAAACACGCTTTAAGCCTCGAGAGATAAACAAACCGCCTGTGAACGCTGAGATTAAATGACCTCAGCCGTCAGTCGCTCCAAGGTCACATGTTGTCCCGGCGTTTCCCTTTTTAAGAAAAACCCTTTTGTTACTGAGACATCGTGCAGGACGAGGAACGTTTGGTCCTTTTGTTCAGAATTCAATCAAGGGAGGGATGGATGTGCTGTTCTTTGATTTCTGAGGGAAGAGTGGAGGAAACACAAGAGTATATGTACTCAAATACCCAAAGATGGGTGTTTGGGGAGGTGAGTGTTTTCTAATCTAAATTATACTTTAGGGTAAAGATACAGGAAGTGACTGAGACATCGCTAAACAGCGTGAAAGGATGTTGGCCCCCCCGATCAATCTGTCACACTGCACACAACCAACTTATTAGACCCAGACACACACACACACGCACTCAAAACCCAAGCGTGTGTTCATATTGCAGAAGCACACACACACACACACTTGTGTACAAGCAAGGCCGCCTCACACTGTGACTAATCTCACACCTCACACGGAGGCACGGCTCTGCTCCTCTTCCTCCTCCACCTCGTCCTCCTCCGTACAAATCACCGCCAGAGAAGAAAAGAGAAGTAAACAACTCTAGGGACGGAACAATAATAATGAAAAAAACAATCTATGACAGCCGGCTCTTGTGTCACCATGAATCACACGCTACCTGACCCCAGCATCTCCATGGCGACGATGGTGCAGTGCCATTTTCCCTTTGCTGACTGCAGCGTTGTCGTCGCCCTCTGCCCTTTCTCAGCCGGCTGCAAGCTGCACGTTTACAGCAACGCAAAGCGAGCATCGTGGAATTCTATGGCAGTGGCATGTCTCTACAGAGGATACACTCACTCTGCTCCTTGTCCTGAAACTATAAAACCTCACAAAACAAATAAACTCTGACCCTGGAAGCCAGCGAGTGCATGAAGGTGCAACCACACGTGGCCCCGGCGATGATAACTACACCGACAATGAATGAGTTTCGCTCCAATCCGAGCGACGGATCGTTTCTCAGTCTACTGGAAGCTAAAAGTTTACAGCTACACAAACAAAATCATACTTGTACAACCAGCGCTGCTCCCAGTAGAACTCCACGCACCCATTAGGGACTGAACTTGAACTCTAACTGTGCAATATTCATTCTGTCTGTGCAATACAGTGGTTCACGTGCAAACCATTTTCTTGTTTTTACCCTGAATACATCAGTTTTTTATTACATTCACATTCTTTCTCTATTTTAAGTATACTTAAGTATTGCATGTTACTTATTACTCTTGCTGCTGTAATACTGCAAATGTCCCCATTGTGGGACTAATACAGGATTATTATCTTATCTCATCTTCTCTATCTCATCTTCTCTTATCATGAAATGTCAGTGAGTGATGCCACAACAGACGAGACACACCCACTGCTCCTCGTCCTTTAAAAACTAAATATTCACACAAAACAAATTAAACTCTGACACCATCAGTGCAACAACACATGGCTCGAGAGAGAATAACCAGACTGACGATGATTTGTCGGGCCTGGGTGGACAGCAGGACTGGGAGGACTGGGAGGACTGGGAGCTGCTGGAGCTGCTGGAGAGGAGCCAGCATGGGGAGGCCCCTCCACACTCTGGTGCCATTCAGCATGGATGGATGCAACTGATCAGTGAAGTGTGTTTTTAATGGAGCACACCTAAGCCTACTGTCAATGAAAATCCTTCAAAATAAGAGTGTGTCTGTGCAGAATGAGCTGTTCTCAATGAGATGTGACAGGCAGCAGAAATAAAAGCATGAACCCCATCCTCCTGGTCCCTGCAGTGGGCTGACTGTTGCATGGCGGGTTGCCACAGCGAGATTTACAGGCCACGCAGGCTCGTCCCCTGTCAGCTCCGACGACATGAAGCCGACACATGCACGCAGCTGCAGGCGGCACACGGACGGGGGAGGGTGGGTGTTTTAAATCCCGGGGCCGGAGGGGCCTCGGCCTGCGGGATCGCGGAGCCTTACCTCGGGTCTGCTGGATCCACGGAGGAGGCGCCGGGTGTGGTTACAGACGATCCTCTGCGTTCGGAGGCGGTGGGGACGACGCGGAGCGGGAGCCCATAGCGAGGGGAGCGTCCGCCGGGCAGGAGGCGGAGGTGACCACCGGTGATTGGAAGCAGACAAAGCGGTGGAGAAGGAGGAAATGTGTCCGGGCGGTGGTGTCTCCTCTGCGGCTTCACCTCAGCATCTCTGTCGCTGCGGCGGATCCGCGACGTGACGGTGATCAGCAGCCTGCCTGCGCGCGCGGCCCCGATTACATCGCCCCTCGCAACAGCTCGGCCGCGCGCAGCAGAGTCTTTAAAAAAGCTCGTTCGCGGTGGAGCGGGGGACGCGCACTGCACACGACGTTGCCAGATTCGATGAAAAAAATAAAAAGTAGAGAAATATAGAAAACGTGCACATTGATGATGATGATGATGAATATTACTATTATTACTATTATTATTATTATTATTATTATTATTATTATTATTATTATTATTGTTCTATTTTATGTTATTTTATTCTTATTCTTATTCTTATTCTTATTCTTATTTTATTTTATTTTATATATTTTTTTTATTATTGTTGTTTTACATTTTGTGTCTCTCTGTGTGTGCGTGTGTTTGGTTTTCTTGTTTTTTGTATTGCCTTTGTTTATATGTATGTGCTCTCTGCAAGTAATTTGCATGTATTTTGTATATATAAAAAACATAAAAACAAAAAAAGGTCGTTGCTTATTTCATTAGATGTTAACTTTTACAAACAGTAGAAAGCATAGTTCAGCCGCTAAACTAAAACACTTCACTAGTAGCAGTCCTTGTTTGTTATCTACTGTTATTTGCACTGTCAATAAATAATATTGTTACTGAAGAAAACTCAAAAACACAAATATTTTCAAGCAAGTTCTGTTTGTGGACTTTTACTTCAAAGATAAATGGATAAATAGAAAACATTGTATTAAGAATCAGCCCAGATCATAATAACAACCTGAACAAATAACATTTGCCCACCCTAAAAGGCGGAAAAGCTGACCAACCTGGCAACACTGTCTGCACAAAATCACCACATCTGTTTTCCTTGCTTCTTCTTCTGAGCTGCAACATCTGGTCGCTGCGAAATCAAAAACCTAACTGAACTATAAAGGTTTAAAAAGCGGGGAGTGAGATAAATGAATATAACGTCAGATAAAGTTCCCTGTGCGGTGTTTAAGGACACATCTATTTAGTTTGGAACGCGGCCACAACAAAGTCACTTCTCGCACAGACCACAGAGAGGCGGCAAAGATCGCGATAACTGCGAATGACGAAAACAACAAACTCTACTAATGTGAATTTAAATTAACAATTTCCTGCAAAGCTTCATCGTTCCCTGCTAAATGCAACTGACTTAATAAATGTACTGGAGTAAAAGCAACTTGTAGAAAAACTCAAGCAGGCGTCAGCACTTGAGTGAATGTTCTTTCCACCAGTGGAGTTCTGCATGAAACACAATGAGCAGCCATGAATAACAACAATTTGACTAAAGTAGAAGTAAGAAAAATATTAAGAGCAAACTACATTAGAAGTATCAAAAGTATTATGTAAAGTTATTACTTGACAGAATACCTTGAGTCAGAGTGTTATATAATATATATATCACTGATGCATTAACACGTATACAACACTCTATTGTTATAGGTGGACCAGGTGAGGCTACTTTAACTAAGACTTTGACTAAAGGCTATTTACAAGTTTAATCTGAAGCAAATTATGTTTTGTTTTGACCTTCAACGCTGCTATAATTGCAAAAATAAAACTGTAACATTTGCCCCTAGTGTAATTATTGTTGCAGTGTATTATAGTAACATGAAATGGAAGTAACCAACTGTGAATTATGGTGAAACCCATACAAAATACAGACGATACAACAAAGTATCCCTTTGATGGATCAGTTTATATTCACAACACATCTGGAACAAAACTCTCAGAAACCCTGAGGTCTGTTCTGTCTTTCAACTCTTGGAAATCAAGTCTTCACACTTTTCTTGTCTTTTGTTGAAATTACAGTTTAGTCGCTCATTTCTCTGAACAACACTGCAACTGAACTGCAATTTCTATTTATTCTGTTACGTTCCATTTCAGCCTTGTTATCATGTTTTAAAACATATAATAAATTCATTTGAAGGTTAAAATGTCTGTGTTGTTTGTGTTGAAACTGTTTCACAGAGGTGTTGATTCAGCTTTATGGTCAATTTGAACTGTAATGACAGGCATCTCTGTTTTATTGTCCATCTCATTTATATCAGGGAAGGTAGGAAATAACAGAAACACGACGATATATTATGCAGTACAGTTAAACAACAACACAAACTATGTTCTCGATGATAAATACAGACACTGACTGCATTTATGTACGATTAATGAAACAATGACGTTTTATAATATTACTACTACTATTAGTACTACCACTACTATCACTACAACCACTGCTACTACTAATAATACAAATAATATTAATAAAACCTGTGTGCAGCATGTGTTTATACTATGACTCTCTTCCACATTTTTCACTACTTGTTTCCAGTTTTCACAGCTTCAGAAACTGCTAAACGTGTGAATGTTTATTGTAGTTTGTTAGTTGTTGCTATTTTTATTGATCTTTTGTTTCAATTATTATCTTGATTCACCCACTGGCTCGTACACAATGTGTTTTGTTTCAGCTTTGTTCAGCTCTGCTGTCCTTGAGTTTGCTGAATGTCCATGTTTAACTCCCAGGACACTGTTATTAGCACTAGACTTTGTTATTGGTACTGTGTGTAAGTACACTGAGAACCTCTAAGTTCCTTATATGAGCAAGTATAACACTCAGTTGTCAGTTTAATCAGGAACACCAAGATAAAATAGCACAGCTGAATACAACAGGCCTGTAATAAACCTTGTTTCATGGAGATATGACATTTATATTGCCAGTGTTGGTTGAAAGTATTTTGAAGAGGTTATATCATAAGGACCATTCAGGGTCTGCAATTTGTGCTGCTATACAAAGAGGTGTCTGTTGTTTAGCCTGATTTGAATGGGGCTGATTTGAATCAACATAAAAACAGAACAAGTTGCAGCCTCCAAAATGAGCAAAGATTTGAATCAACACCTCTGTCAGCAAAGTTTGAGTGTAATCTAATAATTATAACCTTCAATAAATGAGGATTTAATGCAGGATTGTTGTGTGTTATTATTTGATCGTAACAAACTGCTAACTGAGTGTAAGATAAGATAAGATACGATAAGACAAGATACAATAAGATAAGATAAAATAAGACAAGATAAGATAAAATAAGATAAGATAAAATAAGATAAGATCATATAAGATGAGATAATATAATATAATATAAGATGAGATAAAGCAACAGAATAGACAAGAGAATAGACATTAAATACAAATATAGAATATGTACGTCATATTCATCTCTCTCTTTGGAAATATTGTTTGTATATGTAGTTGATGTATACAAAATGAATATTAGTATACAATGTTATATATACATGTGGGTGAAAACAGTAGTCACACATGTGGAATAACGTCAACATGTAATAAAATATAATGTGCAGAATGACATTTTCATGATAAGCAGCTGTGACATGGGAAACAACTGCAGTAGCTGTAGTACCAGTATTGGTCACGTGTCACAAACTGGCAGGTGCAGTAACAATCGCCCTTGACTGCGGTGCTCGGTAAACAGTGTCAGAGTGGGAGCTCTTCCTCTCCACACACTCTCTCTCTCTCTCGGCCAGTGACGTCTCCCTCCCGCAGGCGGTCGGTGTCTGTCAGTGTCAGTGTGTTGCTGCTGCTGCTGTGCCGTCGGTAGCTGTGGTCGGGAGTTAGCCGCGGAGCTAACCTGCAGCCGAGCCGCGCGGAGCCGCCAAGCGAACCCCCGCACCTCCATGCATCCCCCGCGGCCGCGATGGCAGCGACGGACCCGGTCTGAGTCGTAGCTCCTCCGCCATGTAGCGCAGCGCCGCGGCTCTGTGTGTAGTCACCGTTAGCGTGATTTAGCTTCCCCCCCCCACTCCCCTCCTCCTCACCCACCGGTAGCTAGCTTCTTTATTTCTTATCCCCCCCCCCCACCCCCCGTGTTGTCCGGGACAGACGGCGGCAGCTAGCCCGCCTCCCTCGCCCCAGCGGGAGGATGCTGAAGCTGTTCGGAGCGCTGGTGATCCTCGGACTGGCCCTGGCGTGCATCACCTCCTGGGTGCTGGACAGCTACGACACGGCTTGGCACCCGAAGCGGAGCGTCCAGCACCCGGCGGCCGGCGACGGAGCCGGGTCCAAGGGGAGCTCTCCACCCTTTCCCGGCGGCGAGCTGGACGGTATCTTCTGGTTTTTACAGGTGGGTTATTGCGTGTGACCCACTAGTTAGCTCGGTTTGCTCCTAACCCGCCTCAACAAGCCTCAACAAGCCTCATCAAACATCTCCAGCAGCTTTTTATTACCTCATTTCATTTGTGTTACCTGCTGTGTTGTCATGTGGAGCTTGAACTCTTGAGAGATCTGAGTGAACGGGGTCACTGGCTGCACAAGTGTGTCACTGCTGGATCAACATGAAGTTCAGCCACACAGGAAGTTGTGCTTGGACTTTGCACCTTCTACCTCTTTCACTCACAATCCCAGAGCACAGGACCCAGTGTTAATCTCAATTTATCCCCCCATGTTCAAGGTGTCTGACATTCACATCAGCCGGTTCCACGACCCAAGGCGCATTCCTGATTTTGAGAAGTTCTGCACCGACACCATCGAAGTGATCCAGCCGGCTCTGGTGCTTGCAACAGGTGCTGTCCCTCCCTCGGCCTATCCCCCTGTATGTGTGACAAGGTGTGGCCCCTCGTGTCAGTGAAGACGTCTCACACACTTTCCCCCTGTCGCCTTCCACAGGGGACCTGACGGACGCTAAAACCGAGAGCAAGGTGGGCTCCCTGCAGCACGAGGTGGAGTGGCAAGCCTACCACAACATCCTGAAGAGGTCCCGGGTGATGGAGCGCACGCGGTGGATAGACATCCGGGGAAATCACGGTGATTAACCGCAACATCATTACTCTCAGAATTTAAGTGGAGAATCCTAGATGGAGCCCGGCCGAGTAAAATCAGCCGATATGAGCCTTTCACAGATATTTTGTTTTGTTTCCTTATTTTAAAACCTTTATTTGACAGAATAAACAATACAGATGTGCAAGTAAAGCCCCTTTCCCACTGCTAACATCTGGCTTTTGTCTGCAATGGGAATGGTTACAATGGGCTTTGCACTCCCTGCAGTAAACGAGCTATTTGCTATTTGGCAAGACAGAGAGGAGAGAGAGAGAGTCTCAGTTGTAGGTGCGTTTACGACATCAAACACGATGCACCTTCCTCTACTGAACAAAGTAAATCACCCTTTTACCCTCGTTCAAAAAATAACCTGACAAATTTAGGTGTAAAAGTACATTTTACGTAAATTTCAATATATTTGATTGTTTCATTTAATGCATTGTTAATAGCCTCTGCCTCCAACCCCCCAAAAAAACTAATATCAGTTGTGCTCTAATCTTTGAGTTAAGATTTTCCAGAAGAATCCATTAACTGTGGTTCAGTCTAGCATCTTACAGGAAGTCATTCTACCCCCCCCCCCCAACCCCCCTCTCCTCCTCACGGCCTTTTTCTCTGTTATTGGATCGCGAGCTATTAGATGTGAAACAAGATATCTCCTCTCCCATCCTTTGGAACTGTTCAAATGAAGACAGCTAGTTACTGGATGTGGAGTGTCTCTTGACAGATATATTCTGCTGTTATTGACTGCAGTTGTTTATGTGTGACCCGTCAGTTCAGTTCCCAGATTCTATAATAACAGATATTGTTCGATATCCTCCTGTATCATGAAGGAATCTGTTAAATACGTGTGGTTTTAAGTTTGGGTGTCTTCTTTAGATTGTTCTTGCCACTGTGGCCTCTTGTGAGCTCTGTACGCTCCCTAATCTCACCATCATTTCATTTCTTCTGACAGATGCCTTCAACATTATGTCACTGGACAGCGTCAACAACTATTACCGGTCAGTATGAGAAGCCAGCCACACAGCGAATGCCTGATGTACGTCCAGTTAGAGCTCCCTCCTGCATGTCTTCAGAGTGTGACTTCAATCACACTTCAATGGCTGTGAAACACGAAACACTAGGTGCAGACCTAGTTATCGTCAGTATTCCTGAGGCTCGAAATAGAAGCAGAATCTACACGAACAAACGGACTCTCGTCGTCTTTTGACACGAATTGTGTTTCATGTGCCACGGCTGTTTTTCTGTTAACGCTGATTGATCTTTTAACTCCCTTGTTCTCTTAATGCTGTTGTCGTCCTCCGCGAGACAAAGTCTGTCTCCTGCGCGAAGCCTAATTTATTTATTTAAAATGCATTAAACGGTCTCTGCTCTGTGCTCCTGGTTGGAGCTGCTGGCTCCGTCCCAGGCTGCCGCACACAGCACGTTTGTTGCTCACGTTGGCTTTTTTCTCAATTTTCTCTAGGAAATACTCGGCTAATCAGAAAGTCGGCTCTTTCCACTATGTTCACAAAACTCCCTTCGGCAACTACTCCTTCGTCTGCGCGGATGCCACCCTGACTCCAGGACCCAAGAGACCGTACAACTTCTTCGGTATTCTCAACCAGGTATTCCTCTCCAACAACTTCAATTCGCTCAATTTGTGCAAACACTGGTTCATTTATTCACTGGAATTTATTAATCATAAGGCGATTTCAATTATTTAATGGCATATTCATCTCAGTAAATGAGGCTGCTGAATAAGTAAATCCAAATTTTAATTATTGAAAAGAATTAGCAAATAGAAGGTTGTACTAACACAAAGAACGGACAGTTACAGTACTACAACATACAGTATACTCATAGTTGAATGAAATAAATGGTAAACAGTGCTATTAATGTACATTTTAAATTAGAATGGCTCTCAGTAGAGTGTTAACCTCCACATACTCATAAATATCCCTCCCTTAAACATGACAGATTTCTCCCTTCAAGACCCATGAATTATTCTCTGAGAAGTCAACAGTAGTTTGTGCATAATCCTGCCAGCTAACAAAACACTGATGAAAACATAACCTCCTTGGTGGAGGTAAATATGTATTCACTGTCTTCTTTAAAGTAACAAACAAAGGATGCACACGTAGTAGGAACTGAATGTAAATATAACCATTATAGATACGTGTCTCTCTTGTCCCTGTGTGACAGACTCAGATGGACTTGCTGGACACGTTCAGAGTTGAGAGTCTGGAAAGCAACCAGTCGATCTGGTTTGGCCACTACACCACTTCCACTGTCGTCTCCCCGTCTCCAGGAGTCCGGGACATAATGAGGTATGAAAATCCTGGATGTTAAACCGGTCTTTAGAAAATGAGTGGGAGAAATATTTAAAGCTAAACTTTTATCACTGAATCCTAGAAAGTAATATTAATTTTAAATGTAAGCAGTCATTGACATATTATTATCATATCATTTTTATAGTTTTTACATTTGGACTTCTTGATTTTTAAGATCTGCAGTTGCATATCTCTGCGGCCACCTGCACACACTGGGCGGCCTGATGCCTGTCCTCCACAGCCGACACCCTCAGGGCACCCTGGAGCTGGAGCTGGGCGACTGGATGGACAACCGCAGGTCTGCAATACGTCGTGATGGCAAAATTTTCTCAACTCCATGTTCATTACCTGTCTTCCTCTGCGGTGAAGTGAATTCCTCTCCTCCCGCCCGTGTCTCCAGGTACAGGGTTCTGGCTTTCGACCATGACCTGCTGAGTTTCTCTGACTTGAAGTTTGAGCAGTGGCCTGCGGTGCTCATCACCAACCCCAAGGACGCTCAGTACCTGCATCCAGGAGTGGAGCCGCTGGGTCGGATACGAAGATCCACACACATCAGGTGACGGTTGACTGTTATTAGAACCATAACTTCACTGGCGCTGCTGTACATGGTTGTGCAATATTTGATTTCTCTGATGTTATGTACACATGTTTAAACAGATCCTTTGCCTGTGATCACAAACTTTGGCAACAGATTTCAGTGTCATGTGGCAGAATGTTAGGTCATAGGTTAGTTAGTTAGATCTGGATCTAGGAATCTTTTAAATGACTTGTTAACATCAGGAAACAAAGCATCTGTAAACATTGTGGACATTTCTAAGGAATCAGTCCTGTTACTTGAATCCAAATTACAAAATGTTGTATCCTTTAAATATCTGTAATATCTTTTATTATGATGCAAAGAGTCCAAATTAAAGAGAATCGTTGTGGATTCCATCACAATAGTTGTTCCACTGTGAATCGAGTGAGCACTGTGAAACGGCCTCAGGCTATTTTCCTACATTAAATCATTAATTTTCTTTGTCTTCCACAGGATCTTGGCCTTCTCAGAGGCTTCAATCACAGCGGTGCATGTGAGCGTCGATGGGGAACCTCTGGGGAAAGGCAGCTCTGCTGGAGGACCTCTGTATGTGCTCCTGTGGGATCCATCTCTCTACCTCACTGGACTGCACACAATCCGAGTTAAAGTGGAGGTCAGCACAGCTTCCACTTATCTTCTGCTTAGAGCCACAAGAGTTTGGAGGACATTTAATTGGTCTTGATTAATTTTGGAAGTTTTCTTTGCCCCGAGTTAAATTACGATTCATTAGCAGCTGTGTTAGAACTGCTGTCTGAGAATTTAGCTGCTTTTCAAACACTTCTCAGTATCAATACCGTCTGCAGATTTTAATGTCCTCTGACCTGAATTTGCATTTTCCTCCTTTCTCATCATTTTGTGTGCGTGCCGTGAGTCAGGACTCGGCAGGCCGGTCGACGGAGCGGGAGCAGCACTTTACTCTGGAGGACGACCTGACTCCCAGCTTTGGCTTTGTGCAGTCCTTCATCCTCCTCACAGACCACTACATCCTGGCCCGAGCGGCCTTCATATTCATGATTCTGCTGAATGTCGGTGTGCTGCTGGCCTTCAGGTTCCTCAGTGTTCCCTCTGGCAGAGGTAGGATTAAATAAATATATCATCATGAGGCCATTTGAATTGTAAGCGAGTAAAGTGCAGTAACACTGACATTACACTCTGTGCTATAAATCGTACATATTTGTTTTTTCTTCTTCATCTTCAGGTTTGACGTCTCAAGCATGTATGTCTCTGCATCTGGTCAGTAAAATGGACTCTTTCTTCTACTCTCTGCTGCTGTTCAACCTGTGTACAGCCTTAGGTGGGTCCACTGCTTGTCTTATACCTCAGGCTGAACATGCCTCTACTTCCAATATAATATTCTGTTAATATTTAACTCAAACATCTTTTTAAAAACAATCTGGTTGGCTTTACTAGACTTTCACCTGCCAGTCCTGTGTTTGTTCTTGTATCAACCATGTTCATAATGATCTGTGCTGTTCTTCCCCCCCCCCCCCCGTCTCTGCCCACAGGTCCATGGTTCGTAGGAGAATTGATAGACGGCCATATTGGCGCCTGCTTCGCCTTTGGGGTTTTCATCGACGGACACTTCCTGGAGGGCAGCCTCACTTATGTTGTTGGAGTGGTTCAAGTAAGAAAATTACTGTTTCAACCCATCTGCCTCACAGCAGATCAAACTACTTTGATCAATAAATTATCTCTAGTAAAAATGTTTTGGTTACAGTAGCAATAATGTGTTGCTTTTGTCTTATCTGATAGTAAACCCTGTCTTTGGGTTTTGGTTTTAAATAGGACAAAACAAGGTAATTGTATTAAATATTAAAAAAACTAATATTATAGAAAGAATAATGTTAGATGCTGCCCTAGTTTGCTCTACGTCTGAGTGATGTCTCTATTTGTACAATTATATTTAACTGCAGCCTTTAACATCTTGTAGCTTCATTTTATCTCCTAAATTCTGCACATAACTTTTACATTGACATTTAAAACTTTGTTTTGTTTTTGGCAGATGATCATATTAATCTTCATTTGGCCTAATAGAATCTACAGACGCTGTTTTACTTCTTGCTCTTTTCTATTTGTCAGTGCTTCATCTAATTTTACGGACCGAGAACTGCACTAATCACATTTAACTGAACTAATTTCCAGCTGCTGTTCTTCAACATGCCCCTCACCTCTTACCTCTGCTGGAGCCTCCACCACCGTTGCCGCGGCAACACCTTCCGAGCCCACCTCCTGCGGCCGGGCTGCCGCTGGCGGAGTCTGGTGGTCCACCTCTTCATGCTGCTGCTGCTCACCTGGCAGGCCCACTCCTGCTACTTCCTCCTGGAGACCTATGGCCTCATGGCCTTTTTCCTGTCTCCTGTCCGCACGTGGGCGTTTGGGCTCAGTCTGCTATTGGTGTACCGCGCCTGGACAGGCCCCGCCCCTTTCATTCGTGACAATAGCAAGAGCGTCTCTCCCTCTTGACAGTAATTGCACTGTACCACCACCACGATTTCCATTGAGCCTGACTCACAGATATATTTTCCAGTCTCTATCCACCCTGAAAGCCTCAATTTCCCCCACATGCCAGCCTCTTCCTTTCTTTCTCTCCTTCCATAGCATCAACCCATCACTCACTACCCTGTTTCTAGATAGTATTTACTTGATATGCATGTTATTGTAAAGCACCGGTGAGCACATTTCTGGCCATATTCATAGCGATGTGTACAGTGTTAAGAAACAAAAACACCCTGGATAAGAATTAAATTGCCTATTCGAGGACTAGTCCGACGAATGCTGCAGTTGACAGTGTACGAGCTGTATCCTGCTATGGTTAAAGCTGACTCACTTACTTGAGCTTTGGCACTTTTTGGAAGTGTTGCCTTGGCTGAATGCCACCTCACCACTGCCAAAGGATGAATAAGAAAGATTTCACCTTTTATTCTCCCCCCTGAAAGCCGTTTTCATTCGCTAATGAAAGCTGCATGTGCCAAACCAAACCCTGTGTTTACCTCCCGACAAACAAATCAAGTGGATAATAAAAGGTCTATGCCTCATTTTATATACTGTAAGCTTTCACTAATGTCCCGTGGGCTGATGGAAAAGTGGTAGTAACCTCGGTGGAAATGAGGAACTGTAGACGACCAGATTCTCAAGTTTATTCTACATTTAATTACAGGAAATGAAAGGAAGGAAATTATAAATGGGTCGAGTACTGTTGCTGATCTGTCAACGTGTTTTTAAACTTACATGAATTCCACTGCACACAACTGCCAATGTAAAAACTTTGTAATATTCGCACTGGAATATTCATATCAAACACTTCGATGCCACTTTTCATCATGACACAGAGTGACTCGGCCTGACTCTTCATGCTCCTTCAAAACGTGACTACAGAAAGCAGCTGTTTGTTTCTCAGGAATGCGAGCACTTGAACAATAGGCTGGCCCCGGTAGTATTTCAGGACAATGTTTTTTATACTCCATAGTAGCTCAGTGAAAAAAAAATATCCAGATGTGTGGTGGCAAAAAAAAAACTTGTATTGTGGGATTTCTTTATTTTATTTTCTCTCTCATGTTATAAAACTGCACTGGAAATGGGCATTTTTCACCTCCCTCCCGTCGAGTGTGGGCAGGAAGATGCACGAGCGTTCCCTCTGCATCGGACTTTAAAATTACAGCTGTGTGTGAACACGATTTGTTCCGAATGTTGATCCCTTTTTTGTGAAGGTACGAGAGCATTGAACTGGGTTTGTGTCACACTAATTCAGTCCTTTCTAGCCAGTAGTGGCAGGTGCCTGGATTCCACATGAACTAACGGATCTAAAAATGTACAGAAATAGGGAGAATACGTTATTTATCGAGTCCTTTCATGGAAGCAATGTTCCAGCGGCGTCAGATCCTCGTATATTTTCCAAACCATACCCAGTGTTGGTACAGAATCGTTCCTCAGTGCTGTTATAAGACATGCGCTCTAATATTTAAACACCTGCCAGGCACTGAGAAAAATAGATTTATGTGCAATCGTGCTGGCAGTGGTTTAATAACTTCTTTCCTCTCTGCATCGACAGGTCTTACACATTTGTACAGGAGCACCACTAAGTGTTTAATTCCAGGATGAAGACTGATATTTTAAATGTATTGACTTTTGTTATTGGAGATGTTGTCTCTTAGCAACGCTCAGTATCTCTCACAAGCTCTGTGACCTGTCCACAAGGAGGCAGTATAGAATGGATACAGAGGGCAATGATTTATTACTGGGCTGCATTTCACTTCCATCCCCAAATTCTGCATGATTAGTTTTTTTCTTTTTGCAGAAAATCACTCACCGATTATAGTTTAATATAAATCTGGTGGTGATTGTTTTGTACTGTGCATCCAATTAACAAAAAACAGACATCATTACATGTCTGAGAAGGAATACACTGTAAAAACAATGTACTGGTGTTCACTTATTCTACGTCCCCCTCTTATGTTCAAATACTGATGCATACGAATGAAGATGATGATTTTTTTCCCCCGGCCAAATATTTTTTTTTTCGTGACAACTGAACTCAGAGCCAGCCACAACTTTTATTTTGTTAATGGTTTATAGTGCTGTGGAATAAAAATGTTCATTACAGTAAATCATGTGCTTTGTTTACTTTTAGACAGGAGACCCCACACTGACAAATGCAATTCAAAGTCCCATGGTTTATTTACAGTTGTGTGATATGAAAAATCTTTAGTTCAAATCAAATCATAATATCAAGGACATAACAATGAAGACCAATGGCAATGCTGGATTTGGTGCTAGCAAGCTAATACTTGTTATTTGCTTGTCGGCCAAAACACACAGTAATGCTATAGTGGTATTACACTAGTATATGAACGATCCTTTGAAAAATACTTTATCTGTATCAAATATATCTTTTCATAGCATAAAATGCAGCAAAAAGCTTATGTAGTTTTATGTAGCTCGTTAGCTCAAGCTAGGTAGCGCGCTGAAAAGGCCGGGGCTTTGTCCTCGTTCCATTACACCGCAGAACTCGGATGATGTCACACCCTAAGAACCATGGGCGTTCCAGTTGCACAGGAACAAAGTTTATATTAGCCAGCTAACCATTGTAAGTAAAACCAGATCATGATACCCCGTTACACAGTAGTTCACACATACCAACCCTGGTACCACCAGACAGTAATTTGACAGTACTATGTGTACGACACATTTAATTACAGTAGTGCTAATAAACAGTAAAAACTGTTTTTTCTCCACTAGTTATAACCTTATTGCCTTTCGTCACTTGTGCTCCAAATAGGACCACGTCTGATGATGTCTCTTTATGGTTCAGTTACGTTTATTTTGGGTAATGATCTTTCTACACTGGTAGATTTTAAAATCATTACATATTACTGCAATTTAAAATGTGTAACACATGGATTAATATTATAAGCAAATATCTATCTAATCTATGTTTATTGTTTACTGTGGCCCTGGAAATATAAATCTAAAAGTTTTAATATTCAATACTTATCAGGTTCTCAAACACTTTTTTTATTTTACTTTTCTCAACATCATAAAGAGAGAGCATGATGTGATTTTTTCATTTCTGGTTTGTAATTGCAATCAACTGGCATCAGCTAAGCGATGCAATGTCTTCCTCGAGTTCATTACCTTAATGGGTTCATTTCTCGAGGTGTCTGGTGAGAGTAGTAGCTACTGGGAACTGTGGTGATTATCCTCACTCTGATATCTTTATAATTTGTTTGCCAATGTTTCCCCCTTTCATCATAGAGCAAAATGCATCTGCAAGAAAATAGAAACAAATCAACTCTGTAACTTTGAAGGCAAATAGGGAAGCAAGAATCATAAAATAGTGGAACAATGCCAGGATTAAAACTCACATACCTCCCATGTTTTCAATGCCATTCACCACCGTTTCTAGCACCTGCAGGATGGAAGTACAAAATTATGCAAAAACACAGTCAGGGAAGAGGACAACCAAACATTCATTAACACTATTTCCTCCTTACCTTGATCTGGCCTGATTTAATACCCTGGCCGAGCTCAGTGAGGGCAGCTTCTGCTTTGCTCATGTAGTCAAGCACCATGAATCTCTCTCTGGTGATGCTCTTGCTTTGCAGAGCTTCCTGTGTCTCCTCGCTCAAAGGTGGAGGATACGGGACATCCTTGTTGTACTGAGAGATCTGCCCACACAGGATCACATGGCTGCCGCTGTTCATCTGAGAAAGAGAGAGGCGGAGGTCAACGTGTCGGATTCACCATGGAAGAAAACACTCACTGTAGAAGATTAGGAATAAGTGCAGCAGAATCCACAAGCCACCACATTTCACTAAATAAATAACGCAAGAAAACATCATGAACAGTACCTGTGCTATGACAGTATCACTGATGGGACCTCCCACATTGTCAAAGTAAACATCTACTCCATCAGGGCAGCACTCCTTCAGTCTGGCCGGTACATCCTCCTGTCGATAGTTGATGGCAGCGGAGAAGCCCAGATCATCCAGTAAAGCTCTGCACTTCTCTTCAGATCCACAGATCCCCACAACACTCACACAGCCGTCCAGCCTGCCAATCTGGAAGAGACAATCAGGAGGCAATGACAAAATCAGCCTCACTTGATTTCTTCTGGAATCTAAGCTGTGTTTATGTTATCAAATGATACCAAAATCAAGGGTTTGCTGTTTTTACCTGTCCAGCTATGGAGCCACAGGCCCCAGCAGCCCCACTGACCACCATG
Source organism: Hippoglossus hippoglossus (assembly GCF_009819705.1). Classification (NCBI taxonomy): domain Eukaryota; kingdom Metazoa; phylum Chordata; class Actinopteri; order Pleuronectiformes; family Pleuronectidae; genus Hippoglossus; species Hippoglossus hippoglossus. The sequence goes on along the minus strand of NC_047172.1, from coordinate 5,720,041 downwards.
GTCTGATTGGCCCCTTTGGTGACGTGACCCTTCTCCCTCACACCCAGCAGGGCAGTGAGGCCTGTTAGGCCCACTGCACCCAACAAGTAGGATAAGTGCCCGCCAGCCAACTGGGGATCAACCTGCAGTAGAGAGAAGTTTGTATTGACTAATATAACACAGCGTCCATGTCACATGCAGCGTGCTTTAAAAAAGGTCCAGTGTGTAAGATTTAGGGGAAAGGGATCTATTGGTAGAAATGGAATATAAAATAATCCTAGTAATGTTTTCACTAATCATCTAAATTGTACAAATTGTTGTTTTCTTTACCCTAGAATGGCCCCTTTTATATTTAAATACTATATAATTACATCGGAAGCGGGTCCTCTCTACGGAGGCCGCCATGTTTTTTTCACAGTAGCCCAAACTGGACAAACTTAACACCTTTTGAGTTTTTATGACAACTGAAGGATAACACAGGTTCTCTCTCATGTTCGTAAGTGGAGGGGGAGGGGAGGTGTATTCAGCTGCAACATGCAACTTCACCACTAGATGTCACTAAATTCTACACACTGAACCTTTAACCCTTACATAACAGATTTACATTTTTTCCCCACATATAACAATAAGACCCAGTCTGTGAAAAATAAGCCACTGCTGAAACAGGTATGTGCCGCACCTTCTGTAGGATGCTTCCTTTCATAACAACGTGGGTCTGCCACAGCCAGTTGAACGAAGTGACCACATCTCCCACAGAGCAAGAGCTGCAGCGGCTGGACTCGACCACGCCGATGCCTACGCCATCCACACACGCAGACAGCTGCCATGGAGTCAGGTATTCTGCACCGGTGTCCTCATTCATCCTGCAGCGCTGTGAGGGTGAAGACAGACAGATAGGAGTCATGGAGATGGGGAATGTTTGCCTGTATCTGATTTGGCTGCAAGGCTGTTTACCCCTGAAACTCCCAAAAGTGTTGTGTGGACTCAAACACTTCACCCAACACCTCCATCAGCATAGTGGTGAGTAGATAATGAGTGAATTTTCATTTTTTTGTAACTTTAACCTTGCTTTAGATAACTCAGGTGGGCTAGTTGAATGCATGATGTAGCTTTAGTTGTCTAAATGCAGATAGTTCAGACTCTAAACCCACTGAAATGAGCTGAAGCCATCCTGACTGCATGTTTACCATGTAGGGGTCAACTGAAAGGTAAAGCGTCCGAACAAGGGCCTCCTCCTCCTTCAGGTCAGGCGCTAAAGTGGACTCCTCCAGGCGGAAGTTTTCAGGACCTGGCGCCCCATTTTTACCTTGACGTAAACAAGAAGCAATCACACACACACGCAGACAACGAAACTCAGGTGCGATTAAGGAAATGACAAAAACTTGACAAAGCTTCAAACCTGGACGTGAGTTGAGAACGACTCTCTGCACGTGCATCCTGGAGAAAAAAAGTCGCTTTTAATTCAAAGCAAACAAAAGACAAAAGTCCGGGTCTTTACGTGCAAAGTGTTGACAAGTGCAGCAGGAGTGTTGCTATACGGTTAGCAACAGGCTAGGCTAAGCTAACAGGCTGTACCTCAGGGGTGTGTTGACATTAGCTAACCTGTGTTTTCTGCCTGTTCCTGCACGGTGCACGGTGCAAGATGCTTCCCTGTTAGCCACTTCCGCCCGCGCTTAAATCCCGGAAGGCAGTTATGGAAGATCGTTTTTGTTTTTAGCCTAAAGTCAAGTGAACGTGTCTTATCTGATTCTGTGTTTATGGTTAAAATATATTTAATGAAACGTCAATCAAGCGAGAGCCGCGTGACATGCTCGCGGGGAAAGCGAGGCGGTTTGACGAAAGTGCGACACCGTGTCCGCAGACTTCCGGTGCAGCGGGGGGGTTCACCATCTCTTCCCGTAGGTTCCATGGAGCCGTCAAGGCAGGTCCGGTTCAACTAGAAACGGAACGCGGCCCCTCCAGCAGCAGCACCATTTTTTTTGTATTATTATTCTTTTTAAATTCGTATTAATCCAGCTCGTCAACACAAACCGCTACCGGACAGATTTGCAGTCGGGGAAAAGTCGCGCAATGCACTCGGTATCAAAGATGAGAAACGCGGGCTGCAGCGCGGGGGGTTGCTAGCAAAAGAGAGTGTGACGGGAAAGAAAAGTTACGCCTTGTGGAGGAATCTGGGAAATAAAAGGAAAGTTTACGAGGAGTAAAGTGAAGCTGATCGCGACTCCCCCACAGGAGGAGATGAAGGCCCGTGTGGGTCATGGAGGAGCAGAGTTTACTGTAAGTACTCAGATCTTGTTTTTGATGCATGCAAACTCTTGCTGGGGGGGGGGGGGGGGGTGTTTGGTTAACCTGGGGGATCTGTGGCTTTAGTGCATCGTGATCAGCTGCATGTCTGTGTGGTAATAAGATTGTGACACTTTCCCCCCCTTCAGTAAAGTTAAGTATATCTCCTCTTGCTGTGCTCTGGAGTGAGTGTGTGTGTGTGTGTGTGTGTGTGCGCGCGCGCGCGTGCGTGCGTGCATGTGCGTGCGTGCGTGTCCACATTCAATTCAGTGTGAGTGGGCTGCAGCTAGAGATTGTTATCGTTATACATGAATCTCTATAAATTAGGATTAAGTTGTCAGAGAACTTGTGTTCACATTGCTCATGTCTGACGAGTCCAAAACTCCCCGAAGATATTCAGGATTGAAATATTTGAATCAGTAGAGCAGCAAATCCTCCCATGTTGGAAACTGACAGCATCAAATCTGTGGCATTTTTGTGGCTTTAAAATGTACATAAATTATGAATTTACTGTCTAAATAAGTGCCTATTAAGTTTTAAATGATAAATCAACTAATTGATAAAGGTATCTTCTTTGTAAACACTATTTTATACCCACACACACAAACACACATACACATAGAGTCGTAACTAGGACTTCAGAGTACATTATATTGATTTCCTGGAGATTTACTCTAACCTTAACCATAGCTTCTTCTTACTTACTACTATTACTACTATTACTACCTACGCTAACCTTAACCAGGACCTCAGATATGGCATTTTACCTCATTAGGACCTGTCTTATGTCCCCATGGTGTCTATGGGTCCTGACAAGGTAGGTCAGTGTGTATGCTGGCAAAGATGAGTACACACACACACACTCAAACCATGATTCCCAGCACAGTGACAGTGTCATCAGAGGCAGCCATGTCAGCCTGACTCGGCTTCTTGTCAACTGCCTGAATGTTTTCAGGCTTTGCACGTTATTTTAAGGGCCGGAGAGGAGAGCGAGCCCAGCCGAGAGGCTACAGCTGTGCACAGTCTGACTGGCACATGCTTGGTCATGTCCAGTGACACATGATATTTTCTGGTTTTCCCAACGTATTGGTGTCATTTGATTTGTAACAGTCTGATAAACATACGTGTTTTAACATGGAGTTAATGGACGGTGTGTTTCTGCTTCCTCCCATTGTACAAAAATGAAGCCCAAATGTCCCGGATTGACAAATCCTGAGTCATTGTCAGCTGTCAATAAATAACAGACACATACAATGACTCAGGATTTGTCAATCCGGGACATTTGGGCTTCATTTTTGTACAATGGGAGGAAGCAGAAACACACCGTCCATTAACTCTGTTGTGTTTGTGTCGTCAGGTGGATTTAAAGCAGCCTAGAAAGTGTATAATAAGAACAAGTACGTGTCCATGTGGCCTGTGTGCACATCCCCAAGGGAGGATAATTGAGGCCTAGCATTAGCCTGAGTCAGCATGCACAGGACAGCTAAAAGGAATGCAGCCATCATTGATTTCACTATATACACCTTTTGTGGCATGTCCACCTCTGCAGTCCAGTGATGAACGTTTCTATGAGCAGACACTGCTGAATATATTTGGGCTGAGGTTAACTTAATTGTTTCAGCTTTATCAATAATGAAGAATTTCTGGTTGGTTTACTAATGAACTAATCATGTAATTGTGTCAGGACTGATTTAAACAGATGGTTGTTTGGCTCATCCAGGTCTTTTTTAAATGTATGTGATTGTTTTATTTGTTTGACAATACAACATCGGGCAGGCCACAGACCACTTTGCAAGATCCGGGCCTGGTTAAGCATTCACACACTTTCATTTCATCCTGAGTGAAACTCATGTGAACACGGGTACAAACCGAAACTCAACACTTAGACTGATTATAGCAGTATCACATGTGGCTTGTCTTCAACAACAAAAGCTCGCAGAACTTTCTCACAGTGGCCCTTGAGAGCTCAATGCACTGTAGCTTAAGAAAACACATGCAAATAGACTTAAACAAGGAAATTAAGAGAAGGTAGACTCAACACAAGAGACATCTGGTTTCTTCTCTAACAGAACAGACTGCAGTACCTTCAGTTGTCACAAATTTAACAATGAACTGGTCACAGCCATCTTTTTTGTGTCCTGTGGAAGCACAAAAGAAAATCTTATTTGGCCATTTTAACACTGGGATTATTCTCTTTGGAAGTATCATGAATGAGACTCTGTCCTTCTGACTGTGATTCAACAATATTCTATTTTTTTGATGAAAGGATTGGAGATGGCACCTAGGCTCCTCCCTTTCTCCATGGGTCTGTCTCAGTATAAATGTATGAACACTGGCTGCTGGTAAGACTGAACAAGTAAATATTTCCACTTTAACTCCCTTAACTGTGCAATACTCATTCTGTCTGTTCATGTGCAATCCAGTCACTGCACATATTCTCACAGTGCACATCTTTACACTGTATATATTAGTTTTATTCCATTCATATTTTTCTATATCATTTATATTCCTTACACCTTAAGTATGGCATGTTACTTATTATTACTTACTGATGCCTATTTTTGACTCTTGCTGCTGTAATATTGGAAATTCCCCAACCGTGGGACTAACAAAGAATTATCTTATCTTATCTGAAATCAGGATCTGTCGGTGTGTAATGAACTTGTATATTACAGTTATAGACAGTTTATTTGGTAACAATGAATTCATAAGATAAGATGAACCTTTATCTCTTTAGCAACATGTCCCACAATGGGGAAACACACTGTTACAGTGCAGGGGATTCCAAGAATAGAAAAAAGAGAAGGTCATATTAAAGAGCAATTAAAACATGAGGAGATATAAAGATAGTGATGAATTATACAATGTAAACAGGATACATACACTGTAAACAGGATATATACACTGTAAACAAGAATGCACATGGACAAAATAGCAAATTGAAAGATATTGAAATTGCACAAATAAAAATAAACCTTAACAGCAGCTCTGACACAAACAAAGATATATTTTCAAACATCTCATTTTTGCAGCCTCCCATGAATTTGACACAGTTTGTGGATCACGTGAAGACGCAATTAAAGCTGAAAACGAATTTCATCATTTCATAATTTCATCACAAGGCGTGAAGGTGAAAGGAAAGTGAATGTTTTAAAAAAGAAAAAAAAAAAAACACCCCTTCACTTTCCCCTCCATCCCCGCGGTCCTCCCATGTGTGCAGGAATTTCCCGCATGGACTGACGGGGACTTTGCTCCGTAAATTACAGCGCGTTGCGTGTCATAGGAAGGCCTTATATGGGCCTGGAAGTGGGTGTGGCCTGCGAGCTTGTGGCTTGTGGAAGTGGGTTGGGGGGGGTGGAGGAGAGGAGAGTAGGGGGGGGGGTCACAAGACACGCAGAGACACGGACCGAGTCGCACGTCGAAAAAGGCCGCATCGCCCAGTGAGTGTGCGTGTTTTTTTTTTTTGTGTTGCTTTTTCATTTACCGTGCAACCCCTTGTGCAATAATGCGCAACGGACAGCGGCGGCATTGCGTCCGCGTTCGTGCACACTAGCGCCGCGGCTCCAGCCGGGGAAGGATCCTGTTTACGTCGACCCCCTGTTTTTTTTTTTTTTTACTTCCAGGAGGAGGAGGAAGAGGGGGGGAAAGAAAAAGTAAAACCCAGCAGCGATGAGTGAGGTCAGCGGCATAGCATGAGTCAACCTTGGGGATGTAATGCATGCAGTCATCGTCGCGGGTCGCTCGGTTTTGTGCGGGCCTGTGCGCAGCTGCTGGCCGCGGCGGAGGAGGGTGCGATCCTGCGGGGCTTTGAGCTGCTTTCATGACGGTAAGTAGGGGAAGCGGGCAGACGCGGAGGGGCTGGTGGCCGCGGTGGCGATGCCCTGCCGGCGGCGGTGTGCTCGTGCTCCGCGCGGGGTGTGCACGCTCCGCTGGCCGCACTGACACTGACCCCCCCCCAAAAAAAAGAGAAAAAGTTTTGTTTACCCCGCAGAGACGCAACCGGGCGACGACCCGGAGCCTCCGGGTCTCGAGCTGGGAGGATGTTTCCCGAACGCCCCGGTGAGACGGGTGGGCATGTGACGTGTTGTTAAATCGTGTTTACAAGCGGGAATCGATCCGCGGTTGTTTGTTTACGAGCCCCACGCAGCCGCCACACTTGTGCCATGCAGTGTGCACCGTTGGCTCGTTGCACGGGGACATGGCATTAGTGACTGGATAATCCTGTCCCCTGCAACAAAGGCTGTCTCGTAAATAGCGCTGAGCTGGCTGCTCCACGGAAAGTGATGTGGAGGGGAGGAGGGGAGGGGGGGTCCGGGAAGAGTCCTCCTCATCGGGCATGTTTTCTCCTTCTTCTCCTTCTTCTCCTCCTTCTTGTCTGTTCATCGTGCAGCCAGGCCGCATGCACGTCAGGCTGCTGCTGCTCGAGCCTCACGCACACACACATGGTTTTTAAATTAGGATTCGGCGACGGATTAGTGCGGCTAATGGCGCTCGGCGTTTATTTTTAAGACAATTGAACGTGTCAGTGTGATTACAGAGCTAAAGCCCGGGCTTGTGTAAGGTTGCACTAGTGATGCGTCACGATGATCCCTCGCACATCATGGTCGCCCTGTAATTAGCACTTGTGTGTGTGTGTTTTTTTGTTGTTGCTCCGAAGCGGTGCAAGAAAAAGTGGTTTCCCTCCGTGCACCGTCTTCGCTGCGATCTGGCAACGCAGCTCAATGCATGTGCAACGTCACATGGCGCTGCTGATGCACACAAACACTCAGTTCTAGCCTCGCCTGCATGGGGCCATTCAGTTCCCACCCGCCCCCAGTCTGTGCTTCCCCCTGAGCCCCTGCACGATCGGAACAGCTGCAGCTGTCTATTTTAAGAAGCTTGTGTTTTACTAGGCCACCAGTGCGAAGGGTGACAGTTGTCAGTCACTTTCTAGGTTGTCTGAGCTGTAGCTTAATTTATGCAATCATCTGGAGAAACCGTTTCACCCTGCGTTGGTTAATGTGAATCTTGAAGGAAAAACAAAGTCTCTGTTCAGGTTGTTGACGGCTGCAAAAGAGTGGTGAGATTTTCACTTTCTCGCAGATGGACCAAGGGGGTTTACGAATTTTAACAGAAACCGTGGCAATCTGTGTTCATCTTCAACTTTGGCAGACTGCGCCGAGTCCAAATCTGCTGCAAAACCTGGCCGTTAAATCATATTTTTGATAATCACAACGGGGTTACCATGGCAATTGTCAGGTTCTAAATTCGAGCTCATCGAAAGCCTTTAAGGCCATTTTAACTTCCCCCCCCCCCCCTTGCATAGATCTTTTCAGCATGACTCATGCTTGCTCACTCTCAGTTGCCCTTCCTTTTCGGAGTGTGCAGCCACGGTTCAAAGGGCACGAGTTCCCATTCTCCTCGCTCATGAGTCATGTAGTTGTTTAAAAAAAAAAAAAAAAAGGTTTCTATCACGTCTGTTTGAGGTTGTCTGGCGGGAACGAGGGATTCCTCTCCGTTACCGGTCAGTTAAAGTCGGAAAGTGAGGCTCAATGAGAAACATGTTATGTTTGTGTTTCAGCACTGATTTCATGGCCCGACATTAAACTTGGTGCAGCTCCATCCTCGAATGACATCCCTGGGAACTATTGATTTATCTATCTTTATGAACTCCCTTCCTAAAGAATGGTTGCTGTACGTGTTGGCCGGCGTGCAGGACCTTATCCCCGTGTCATGTGAGCTTAGTGAATGACACCGCTTAGACGTACCCATCCCCTCTATTCTCACACTTGATACCTTTTCAGTGCAGGACCATTGTTGAAAAAGCGAACAGCAGGTTTTTACATGGCTGGAGCAGGGATGACAATGAGAGCCCCCTGTGGTTACCCCTTTAGTCTGACGGCTGAATGCTTGACCTCTGCCATTTTCTCCATACAGGGTGTTGCCCGTGAATGAGAGAAACTCGCAGACCTCCTCAGATCTACTCACCCCAGGCCGACGTCCTCTGGATGGGTCACGAAGAACTTCAGAGGGGAGGAGAAGATTATGTTGGCTGACCCGGCCTCTGCTCACACTGATGTCAACGTAGTTTTACGGCTTAAATTTACTTTGGCTACCTATTGATTTTTTTGATTTTCTGGATATATTCAAGTGACACTCGCTGGAGGGTTAGTAGTTGGCTGGTTCGGCTTATTCATGCCCGTCATGAGTGTACCAGCCCAGCAGAAACCCAGCGCCAAAAGGACGGGCAAACGCATCACATTTTTCAACGAACAAAGCGTAGCAATGAAGGAGACTTCTCAGCACCCTGAAGGGTCCTACTATGTACCAGGGGCCACTGCCTCAGACCCTGGACAGAGCGAGGCCGCAAGTACCGTGACCTCCAATCCAGAGGGCCCTCACATGTTCCTCAACTCCGTCATCTTCAGCCCAGACAAAGGTGACCAGAGCAGGGGTCACTATCAGCAGACTGTTCCGATGAAGTGGGCCCACCAGGAGCCCAATCAGCAGCAGCCATCACTGTCCCAGCAGCAGAGAGCTGCCTCCTGGAACCCCGTAAGTAACTGGGGACAAAACTTTTCAAATTACATGGGAGGAGTTAACATAACAGACTCAAGGACTCAGAATGCGTTCGCAAAGTCGATGCACGAGACCTCGGGCATGCAGCCGCATCAACAGCCCGACAACAGAGCTACAGACAAGCAGCCTCTAGGGGCACCAGATGCCTACAGGGATGTAGTTAAGGCTCAGGGCATGGAGTGGGAGCAGCAGCAGCAGTCCCAGGCCTTTCAGGAATCCTTAAAACCCGGGGCACTGAACACCCAACAGTCCCACCAAGGAGGAAGCTCAGTCTTGCAGCCCTTCCAGTTGGCCTTTGGTCAGCCCAAGCAGCACCTGCCAGCTTACTACCAGTCCTTTCAGGGCAACAGGACAACCCTACCTAACCCACCTAACTACTCAACGCAGGCTAAACCCCCACACCAGTTACAGCAGCTGCAGAAGCAAGAGCAGATACAGCGCCAGCAGCATCACATAATCCAGCAACAAATTCAGCAGCAGCAGCACCATCAACAAATGCAGCAGCAACAAATCATTCAGCATCAACAGCATCTGCAGCAACATCTACAGCAGCAACAAATACAGCACGAGCAGCAGCAACAAAAGATACAGCAACATCAACAGCAGCAGCAGCAAATGCAACAACAGCAACAGCAGCAACAGCTGCATATTCAGCAGCAAATGCAACATCAGCAGTTGCAACAACAAAACCCTCATGTGCTTGACTATTACTCTGGTGCTCGAAATGCACACCCGCCGCCCCATCCACAGCCTGTGGTGGTACACTCCCAGGAGTCCTCTGCTCCCGCTCCCCCAAAGATCCAGGAACCGGCCATCCAGGACATCACCCCTGAACCCCAGCAGTCGTCAGACCCCCTGCAGCCCCCTCTCCCCTCCGTGCCCCTGTCCCAATCGCAGCCCCAGACACAGCCTCAATCCCAAACGCAGCTTCGTAGATCGCGGCGGCTCTCTAAGGAAGGAGGGGCGCCGTCCGACAACCCTTTTCTCTCGGTCTCCGCGGATCAGGCGGCAACGGGGCTGCAGGTCTCTCAGAACGGGGCCCGTGACATCCAGGCAGCCCCGACGGGCGTCATCCAGAGCACACGCAGGAAACGTAGGGTGTCCCAGGAGGTCAACCTGGAGACTCTCGCTCAGAAGGCCTCAGAAATGGAGTCTCTACCACCGCATGTTGTCCAGGTAAAGGCTCATTTTTATAAAATGTCAGCCATTTTCCCTTTTATCGCTTGTATAACTGTACTCGGTTATTTCCTCAAGCTAAAAAGCCAAACAAACAACCTTAAGTAGAAAAGGACTAATGTTCTTAGTCTCAATCACTACAAGGGCATTTTTATCGAAACGTGTCGCTCTTGCTGGAAGCCTTAATTGAGAACATCTCGGCGAGAGCTAGAAATCTATTTCTCTAGTGTTATCTGAGGGTATAATTGCATTGGGACTGTAGCTCCCCGAACAAGAGCGGGAGCTGAAACAAACACCCTAATGCAGCTGCCAAGAAAATTCTGCCAAAACTTGTGTTGTTAGTGATTAACGTGTTGCTGGAAGAGATGCTGAGTGTAATCAACGCCCAATGAAGTGTGCGCCACGGAAAACTGAGCTGCTCAGCTCTGCCTTGTGGGGGAAAGTCTGTGGCTGAAGAAGTCTTTACATGGTGAATGTTGTCCCGGGGTGAATGTATACTTTATAAACAGCTTCATATGCCACTTTTTCCGCCCTCAAAAAACAAACCACTTAATAAATTATGCCCAACTCTGCCTTGTGGCGTCATATACTTGTGTGTTTATCTACTGAATGTCTCGATTGTGCAACAAGTCCTGTTTCCAAACAGCACTGAGTCAGTGTGTCTGCAGTTCAGCGCCCTGGATTTGCCTCATGGGTAGCTGATCATACAGACAGTGTGTTTGGTTACATGCCTGCACACCTCCCCCCATCCCATCAAAGGAGAGAAACACCAGCCTGGCCTTGTCTGCCCCCTCCCTCCTCTCTCGCTCTCTATACAGGGAGGGGTGCAGGGTTGCCCTACGTGCAGTGCTCAGCAGAATATCTGTCCTCCACCACACTGGTGCAGGGGCTGGAGTTTTCCACCAGCAATAATGAGCAGAGATCCAGCACAGCCCCACTGCTGCATGGCTCCCTGCCCCACGTAGATGTGCAGCGGCAGAATGCATCTGTCTTCTGCTGGCCTGTGATGTGGTGGTTGCTCGGAGCGCTTTGAAGCTGCTCCGGAGTTGATCGTTGTTTCGTGCCCACCCATTGTGGTTTCTAAAAGAAAGAAATGTGAGGAGTCATCTCTGAAACGGTCCGAGCTGCACCTAGCAGTGCAATCCAAGGCATGAGGATGTTTCAAAATGAGTCCTGCAGTTCATTTTCTGTGTATGGATTCTGTCGGGGTATATCTCAGGCGTTTAATGACATATTGACTTATTTGTCAACACCCCAAGTTTGAGTATTGACTTCATTTTCTTTACGCATTAGGTTTTTGTGTCAGATGGGGAACAAGGTTGCAGAGTTTCCGAATTATTCTATTGACTTAAATTTGGCCTCTTGCCCCAGATGAATTAACCTCCACCCAAATTGATTTATTGAGTTATTGAACCATATTGAACTGCTTTGACTTAAAGTTGTTGGGGAATTACAACCTCTACACGTGTCTCTTTGTGCTCTGAATCATCTACACAAGTTTTGTGATTTGAATAGTTGTTGAATTTGATTTTGTGCGACCTAAAATCTGATCATGAACTTTGTGCGAGCTGCAGTTTCGAGTGGTGTCACATTGAGGAACAACAGGATGAAGCTGTCTTCGATTTTTGTTTCAGTTCAGTCTTTGACTGTGACAATAGCCAAGTTTGATGAGTCACCCGCCCCCTTTAGGAGTTGAAGTGTTTCAAGGATGTAATATTGTTCCTTAATTTAAGGCTGCAACCGTAATCATTATCTTTTATTAAAGAAATATAGTGTTACTCTCTGGCTTAATCATTTTGTCAATTAAACATCAGAAAATTACACATTATGACTTTAAAGCTAGATTAAAAGACATAAAAGACTAAGAAAAAAATACTATTTTCTTAGGGTTTTATGACTTTTAATCTAGCTTTAAAGTCATAAAAAAAGAACAATTACACACAGATTACATGGATTTAATGTTTCAGATCTACAGGATTAAATTCACCAATTTCTACATTTGCAGGGTTCTTTTAATGCATTTGTATTTGTTCTTATTTTATATCCGTTTCAAAACAACTTTCTCCCTCCATGTAGGAGACCCACCGGCCGTGGAGTCCCACTGCCTCAGAGGGCCTGAACGCCAAGCGGCAGCGAGACGACAACCTTCTGCCGCTCGTCATCCCCGTGTCTGTTCCGGTGCGGAGGCAGGAGCCCTCGTCCCCTGACAGAGATGAAGCGGCCCTGGCTTCAGGCTGGCCCCCCAGGCCTTCGAACCCCCAGGACCTCGGCCGTGCAGACCACCAACCCTCGGTCATTGTCACACGGAGACGCTCACTCAGGAACTCCTTGTCAGAGAGCTCAGAGCAGGTTGGTGCACATTTGTTCCTGGCTGCTGTTTTTTTATTTTTAGCAGTGCCAGCAGGATTTGGAATATAATTTTTTTTCAACAGACATCAAATAATTGAGGGTTAAAATCTGCTGCTCCTCTGTCTTCTTCATTCTCCTTCCTTCCTGTCTGAACTCAAGCTATCAAATCCTTGCATTTATGCCCCATCACCCCAACAAAACACTGCCCCTTCCCCCCCCACCATGCTCAATGTCTCCCCTGCCCCCATTTCAGTCGTCCACACATTTCTGGCTCTCCGTCTTTCAGTTGGTGGTGGGGGCTTTGGTGAACTGTTTGCCCTGTCCCAGATCAGGCAGATTATCAGGATTTAGCATGGCAATACTGTACATTATGTACGGTACAGATGAGAGCTGGGTTTCCTTGTTTCCTCTTGCTCTCTCTCTCTCTGTGATGGCCCGAGCCAACTGTTGTTGTTGTGTGTGTGTGTGTGTGTGTGTGTGTGTGTGTGTGTGTGTGTGTGTGTGTGTGTGTGTGTGTGTGTGTGTGTGTGTGTGTGTGTGTGTGTGTGTGTGTGTGTGTGTGTGTGTAATTAAAAATCACAGTGCACACAAAGGCCTCTGTGGTAAATTCACCCAAGATTATCTTCTCCCACCAGAATGGCGGCACAGAGGGGGAGAAAGAGGACGACGGCAAAAAGTCCAAACGGCGGCCCCGGCCTGAGCCCCTCTTCATCCCCCCGCCGAAGCCGGGCTTATTCATTGCTCCGACCCCCTACTCCAGCATCACACCTTACCAGAGCCACCTGCGCTCCCCTGTACGGCTGGCCGACAACCCCCTCACCATGCCCCCTTACACACCTCCGCCGATCCTCAGCCCCGTCCGCGAAGGCTCGGGCCTCTACTTCTCCACTTTCCTGTCCTCTGCTGCAGCCGGCAGCCAGGGCCTGCCGCCGCCTGCTACGCCCAAGTCGGCCACACGCAGCCTGTTACGTTCCAGTAAGTAGGAAAATAAAGTTCATACAACTTCCCTGAATTATCCACAGGACAACTTGACTACGTAAATTCAAACATTAAGCAATAAACATCTGGTGAATGAACTATGAAAGTTGCTGTAATAACTTTTGCAATGTATTCCTGTGATTATGAAGAAACCCTTTTTGATAATGTCACTGAGCGGATCTTGTGTTGCTGCCCCTTTGCAGACAGCTGCGACATCACACCCCCGGTTCTGTCTGCGTTTAGCGAGGCCACTCCAGTCAGCATCGAGCCGTGAGTATTTTTCCTCTCCACGTCTCAAAAATCATCATCTTCCGCTGGGTTTTGGGGGTTGTGTGTCATTTTCAGATAAATTTATATGGCCACTCAAACTGCACGCAGCATTATCGTAGCGGGAGTAGTAGCTCTGCGATCAATTATTCAAACCCAAACACTGGGCTGAATCATGAAATGTCTTGAAGGAGAGCGCAGACCTCTTGAAATTCTAAACCCATCCTTTAAAGTGGTTCCTCCCCTTCGCCGCTGTTACCACTGGAATCTTTTGCCCTGTCATCCACGGCCAGATTTAGTGGCAGCATCCACCTCCTGATCTAACGACGCTGCCTAATGTCTCTCTGCAAAATGCATCCTGTCATAACAACGCCATACTGCCTGTCAAGCGGAAGCCTTAAAGCTTCTTGAAACACAGATGGACACTGATTAGAATGGACACATATCTTAAACATGTGGCTTTTGTTGACGTTGAACATTCAGTACTTAAGATTGAGGACGCCCACGGTTTAATGCTACAGCAAACACGAGTTGAGCTTCACTCGGTCAGATTACAGAAGAGTAACTGGTGTGTCTGTTTTGGGTGTAGCCCAAAATATTGACATTGTGTTAATCCACTGAAATCCAGGTTGAATTTTCTATAGATTTGCAGACTTTCTACATTTTTGTTTTTGTCATTGTTCAGCAAGTTTTAAACTGTTGTTAGTCCACATGCATGGTCCCATCTTTCGTTTTTAACACTAACGACCCTTAAAAATCACCCAAAAAAAGTTTAGCCGTAATCTCTCAAAATATTATTATGGATAAATAGTTTTATTTTATTATGAACTAGTGCAGTGCCCGTTATAAACCTGCCTGTTTGCATTGGGCTGTTGGTTTGGCCTGTGGTGATGCTGGTGGCAGCTTTCTTTCTAAAACTGTGAAAGTGACACGCAGTGATTGAGCAGCGGCAACTAAAGATCAGCTGCAGGACTCAGTCTGCAGAACCCAGGTGAACTCCACCACTGACAATAACAGCCACCATACAGAGATGTAATCTGAATACATCAAATGGATGCTGCAGAAAAATAACGTCAATAAAAAATAGCGACTCAACAAAATCGGAATAGAAAGGTGATTCTCAGATGCACTTCAATGCAGAGTAGTCTACAACAAAGTAATGTAAACAACCCAAAGCAAATAAGACATTAAGTGGCACGGTCTTCATAAATGTAAACACAACCCTCGATAGCTTGGATGTTTATGAACGCAGCAGAGAAAAGGGGCAGTTTTAAGGACATGGATATTTGTATTTTTTTAAGGTGCAGTTTATGGGGGTTTGTTGTGCAAGCTGTTGCCTGAGCGGTGCCAGCTGCTCAGCGGTCAGCCGGGGACGAGCCGGTGAGGTTTCCCATAAATCATGGCTTCAGCTGGTTCTGGTGTACTCCCAAACAAACGGGAGGCATCACAGTTCCAACTCTTAGTAGCCCATCTTCCCTTGGGGAGGCGGCCAGAACACACACACACACACTCGCTCAGCTGGAATCACTGCAGGGGAGGGAGGGAGACGTGCTCGAAAGGGATTATCTGTGTGAATGCAACGTGATTTTCACAACTACATCAGGGTGATATCTGGTTTCAGCCCCTCGAGAAATGTCTTTGAGTCTTTCTTTCTAGGATGCTTTTACTTTTATTGGATTTCAGAAGCTCGTTTGGTTTGAATCTATCTCAGGCATTTACATTTTATTCATCGTGCCGAGAGCCGAAGTGAGCTGTGTAACGAGCTTGAATTCAAAACCGTGCAAGAATTGCCAGAGAGCCTCCACAATCTCCCCCGGACTATTTAAAGATCATGGCAGAAAGAAAAGCTGGGAAACCAGAACATGATCTCGGGAATTAAATCAAGAGCTTTACTTGATATTTATACACAGTGTCTTTTTGATCGAATCCAAATTGAGTCGTGTCCAGCCCTGTCGCTCACACTGATGTCCTGTTTGCAGACGGATAAATATTGGGTCGCGGTACCAGGCGGAGGTGCCAGAGCTGAGGCAGCGGTCAGTTGTCGAGCTCGATCACCATCGCGCCGATCTGGTCTGGTCTCCGTTGAACGAGCTGCAGGACAAACCTGAATTCCATGAGAAAGGTAAGAGTAAGTACCTGACGCAGTATTTCACAAGCGTTACATCACCGGATACAAGGGGGCATTCATTTGGTTGCGCAGTTTCGAATTTATTTACTTTATTGATTTTAATATCACATGATAGTAGTACTTTGTTTTTCACATATAAACCAACCAGTTTCTTTTGTCTCTTTTAATTCAGTTTGAGACACAAGTCTGTCATTTCCTTGTTTTCAAAATACAGAAGTATCTCTGTTATCACTTCAGTTTAAGATCGAGCTGATGCACTGTCCGAAGCAGATGACTTATTTGCATACGGAAAAAAAGGCACAACAGCGTTTGAAAAATGAAAACCTACTGAAACACTGTCAACATGGGTTGTAGCTCTGGACAGGACCCGATCAAATCACATAACACTACACATTTATACTGTTAAATATCGTTTTAATCTTCATTCTCTCCCTTACAAACATTGTCAGCATTGTATGCAGCATAATAACCAAGGTCAACATTGATCTCTGTCTCTTTCAGTGGAAGATCTCATGCACCTGGCCTGCTCCAGTGTTTTGTGTGGAGGAGGCACCAACCAGGAGTTAGCTCACCATTGTCTGTACGAATGCAAAGGCGACATAATGGTGAGTGTGACAGAACAATCCTTATTGAGCGGCCGGGGGCAGGGAGTCGCATTATCAACAAGAAAAATGAACAGGTGCTTGTGTTCTGCAGTCAGCAAACACTGTTCAGTTCAAGTTTCCTTCTAACCCACAAACCTGCTGTTCTCTTAAAGATGAACTTGACTCGTGAAAACAATGAAATCTTCATTTAAATAAATAGTTTATAGTACTTTTAGATTATATTGTTTGTTCTTTGTGAGGCCTAATGCGCAGTTCACTCATGATTTTATATGTTATGTACGGGAAAGTTCATAGAGTTCTATGACTTTGCTTTGTACCTGGACAGAAGCACATTACTGCAGTGCAGCCGGGTTCTGCTTTGCTTTCTGCACAAGTGTCTGTGTATGTTTGCAAAAGCTGGTTTCTACAAGCAGGTTAAGGGATCACAGAAATCTATGAACACAGCTTGATTTCTGTCGGTGAAACCTGATATCTTGATTTCCTGGTACAGGAACCAGGACAAAAACAAAAAATTTGACAAGGCGTTGCTTCATATTTCTCACGGAAAACATGCAGGTGAAAATGTAAAAAGTACAACGCGTGGGAAAGGAGACAGAACGATTACTGACCGGCTGGGTGTAAAAACGCAAAGTTGAATGTAATCATGCTGATGCCGTGCACATGCCTCTGACTTCCTGCCTGAACCCGCTGCCTCTCCAGTTGCCTTATCTGAGCGCTGAGTGATTAGTGAACAGCGGTGACTGATATGTAGGATTTCACTTTGCTCTGCCCTGAAGCTCTGTGGCGGCCTGAGATGACTGGGACGGTGAAACGGTTTGAATATGTAGCCAGAGGCAGAGAGATGCTGCAGCGGGTGGAGCAGAGGAGCTGCACATGCTGTAGAAGAGACAGTGTGAGGCAGGCAGGTTTACTCGCTGTCAGGAAATGATTTTGAAATTTAAAATCGGAAGTTAAAGCTTCTTATCTGTGAGGATTAGCTGCTTTTCTTTGTTCTTTGTTGTATTTAACTTTAAATATCTTTCTACTGTGGAAGGAGTGAAGGTGTCATCCCAGGTTTTTTTTGCCACCTTGTTATGAGATGAGATATTTTTTGATCCCACGCTGGGAAAATTCACTTGTTACAGCAGCAGATAAATAAAATGATGAAGACAAGAGAACAATTGAGAGTATAAAACAAATAATTGATATAAAACTACAGAGAATACTGAAATGCACCTTCGCTACAGACGGAAATATTACTTGTGAGACACTTACTAGAGTAAAGTGCTGTGGCCCTGGATGACTGCACAAGGATGTTTACTGTATCTGTGCATTATTTATAAGGACATATTGACATATATAGGCTGTTGTAGGTTTATAGGCAAGTATGGTTAACAATATGAGTATATAATGGTTTATGTCACTAACTTGATGAGGGAAATGTTTTCTACTCTCAGGATTCCGGGTGAAATCCGCAGCATTGTGCAGCACATTGTTGTTGTTGCAGCTGTACTTTGGTTTTCATGCATGTGGTCAGGTTTTGCACGTATTTCTTAGCTGCAAGCAAAGCAGCAAGATTTCAGGCCCTAGCAACCAGCACTGGTCCAGCGTTGTCAAGGAAACCACGAGGGGGTGGGGGTGGGGGGCTGTCAAAGCACCCACTCTCTGCAGCGGTCCGACTCTAACTGCTGCCTTTTCAACATTCACACTCAGTGAGACGGTTTCTTCTCAAACACCTCAAAGTCTTTTTTTTTTTTCTTGACGATGCCAGATGGCGAATCATCATCATCATAATAATCATATGATGCACCCGGGTACTTGATACTTGCAGGAAAATGAGAGCGATGGTTATCTCTCCCTTCCCCGGTGACCTGCGAGATTCACGGCTCAGTGTTGTTATCTCTAGGTGCATAAAGCACAATCAGAGCCCCAGTCAGCTCGTTTGGCAGCAGCCTCCTGTTGTATAAAGGCTCAGAGGAGGCACTGCTGCTGCCGTGTGTAAAGTTTCCTCATTTGAAATTCACGTTTGAAATATTTTTTTTTTTTTTTTTTTTCAGGCTGCTCTGTCGCTCCTGATGCTGAGGAATCCAATTTTCCCCAAGTCTCATCGTCTGTCAGACTTCCACTACTCAGGCAAGTCATATGAATACAGAACTAATAGGTTTTAACATGTTTTCTTTTAACCTAATGTAACTGGATGAGATTTAATTGCAGCTGAAACAAGTTGCAAGAGAAATTTAACTGTTTAGATATTTGAGTTCAAGAGAGAAATAACAAATGCTCCCAAATTCCAGTTTTTCTCATGTGAGTTTTGTTTTTCTTGAAATATTATGTTAATTGTTACTTTTCAGACTTTCTTTATCGATATAGTCAGCGGATCCATTGATATGATTGATGATATGATATGATTGTACTTGTGAATTAAAGCTCTACATTTACATCACATTGTCGTTACTTTGAGACCAGTATGTTTCCAGTCACAGAAAGTTGACTGAATTTGTCAGTGTCAGAACATTTCTTTGCATCCTTATCTCCTTAACTGATAAACTCCACCCGTCTGGCACTCAAACAAAGTTCAGAGCAAACGAAAAACAAACACTTTCAAACCGAGTTAAACTCTGTATTTGTGTTTTTATATTTGCGCCTCACGTTCGTAATCCGACAGAGCATTTCTGATTTATTGTGTCCAAACAGTGATGAATTATCTAAGCCGCTGCCTCTGAGCTGTGGCAGCTGCAGCAGAGAGAGTGAGGCGTGGGTGGTGGTGGTGGTGGTGGTGGGGGCAGTGGGAGACTGTGGAGGATTGTCAGGGTCAGCATGATGAGGCAAGGAGGGGAATGGGGAGGGGCTTTACTGTATGTGGTTAATCCAGAGCAGAAGACAGGAGCACCATTGTTTATCAAGTGATTTGTGTGTGTGTGTGTGTGTGTGTGTGTGTGTGTGTGTGTGTGTGTGTGTGTGTGTGTGTGTGTGTGTGTGTGTGTGTGTGTGTGTGTGTGTGTGTGTGTGTGTGTGTGTGTGTGTGTGTGTGTGTGTGTGTGTGGTGGATTTAAGGGGGGTTGGACTGAACTTGTCTCCACACACACACTGAGAGTAAAGCAGGATTCTTGTTGTGTAATTAAACTGGTCACTAACACACTGCATCTCTCCCCTCCTCTGTCCCTCCTCTGTCTCTTTGTCGTCTTCGTCTCCTCCCTCAGGATCCGACAGCTGGACGGCAGCTGAGCGACGCCAGTTCAACAAAGGCATCACTGCGTACAAGAAGGATTTCTTCATGGTGCAGAAACAGGTACGTGTGAAGCTTTCAAACATGTTAACGACTCTTAAACGTCCCAGTTCAACGGTGCACAAGTGATGGTGTCCTCTCCTCTCTCTCCCTCCCCCCCCCCCCCCCCCCCCCCCCCCCCCCCCCCCCCCCCCCCCCCCCCCCCCCCCCCCTGGCGGGGCGGGGGGAGGGAAATACAGTCACTCTGGAACAATGTTTCCTTCCCATTTAATCATTCGCTGTGTCACAGTCAATTACTGCTTCTCCACAACAGAGGAAAACTATTTCATGTTCTTATCCGAAACCACTTCACCGAACAAGGCCAAATTAAATCAGTTCTAGAGTTTCACGGTCTTCTAATTGACAAACCGCCAAATTAGAGACTTTAAAGTTTGGCTCATGAATATGCTTTAGGCCTTCGTCGTTTGAGAAACTGCAATTTGATCTTTTCTAAACAATTGGAGAGAAGTCATTGATTGGTAGATCTATAGAAGAGATCTGCTGTTTTGCTAAGTGATTAAAGTGCCTCCACATTTTATGATTTCACCTTTTCAAATATAAGAAACTGATGCTTTTATCTCTTAGTAAACTGATGATCCTACATATATTTCAAAGATAAGACAAAATAATCTGCACGTTAAATTATAACTGATAATCTGCATCCACAGCTGCAATTCTTTGATCAAAATTTCAAAAATTGTTTATGTATCTTCCTGCTGCTCACTGTTTGCTTTTCCACAGCACATGACTGTGGTTGTAGCATCTTAAAACTCCGGTAACAGAGAGAGTGTGTGTGTGTGTGTGTGTGCGTGCGTGTGTGTGTTTGATAGGTGACCACGAAGACAGTAGCACAGTGTGTGGAGTTTTACTACACGTACAAGAAACACGTCAAGATCGGCCGCAATGGGACGCTGATGTACGGGGAGGCGGAGCCTTTGGACAGCAGGAGCACAGAGGAGGAGACGGACCAGAAGGTCAGTGAAATATAATGTTCTCCTACTGCGGTCACAATGTGAAGACACTGCATTTACAGTGTGTAGCACTTTTCTAGTGACCACTCCACATGTCACATTCTCACACTGGGGCAACTTGGGGATCAGTGTCGAGCCCAAGGACACTTAGACACGTGAACTGGAGGAACTGGGAATTGAACCACAGACTTTCTATTGCAGAGAGAATCTTACAAGATGTGAAACAACTGTGTTTTATGAAGATGTGAAACTGCTCAGTGTCATTTCAGAGAAGCCAGCTCAGATTTTCATTTATCAAAAAAAAAAAAAAAAACACTCCCACCATTTTGTATCTAGGGGAATAAAACTGATGCAGATATTTCTCTCAACCACGGAAACATTGCAGGTACAGTTTTTCCGGTTGTCATGGCAACTGACCACAGCTACGTGCATATATAGTAACAAGTTTGAAACTTTCTCACGTCCCATTTCTCTCGCAGCATTTACTGCATATAATTAAAAAAGCACAAATACTTTAAAGCCTATTTTCAAGGAAGCAGAAGTGTGAAAGGTCACATATATAATACATCTATAACACTCTTCAGAGTCCTATATGTATCTTTATATAACGGCTCCAGAGCTTTATACATGAGCACGCTGCCGTCAGCTTCTCTCCCAGAGTCTTATCACTTCATTCCTCCCTGCAGGTCTCTCACAGGCTGGAGCCCCAGCGGGAGGAGGACAGCAGGAAGTGGGAAGGGTCAGCTGACAGGAAACAGGATGTCGGCTCCACCAGAGTGTCGCAGTCGCTGAAGCCCACCGAGAACGTGAGTGTGAAATTTATCATCGCGAAACGATAACTGCAGATGAACCAAAACTAAAGGCTGGAATATTCTTTCATTCGTGCACGAGTTAGGAAATAGAAAGAAGCTGCAGCTCTGATTGTCATTGTCAGAGGGGGACTGATTTTATTCATGTGTGCGTGTTTGTATTAACGCAAAATCCTCACGCACTCTGTCTGAAGCCGTTGGACTGATTCTATCTGGATGTTTTCATTTTCTCACAACGTCACGTTTATCTTTCCAGCTGCTCTTCATGTCACGTTCACTGACCACAGTAATTCTCAGCTGCACAGATTCTTTATTTGCTCCCTGGTCTGTTTGTGCAGTAAAGATGTTGCAAGAGGCCTTTGACTGCTTTTCCTCCCTTAGCAGCAGATCATTGTTTCACAAGCAACAACAAACTATCACAGACACTTTTTTATGAAGGCTGAATAACTAGCCTGCAAACAACTGACAAGGCACCAGACACACTCTGCAGACGTTAGTACATGTTTTAAAGGAGTATTTAATTGTGAGTATTTGAATTTTTAATACAACACAACCCACACTCCACTTTTACTAAATACTTCACAGACGCTACAAATGTCCTCATAGATTTGTACCAATACATTATAGTGTTGGCTCATGAACTGCTCTTATAAAAGAGACATTAGAGACATGAGGTCATTCGTATAATGTTTACAGACAAACTCACACTTCAATTGTCAGATAAACATATTTTTAAAAAGTCTGTGCAGGACAAAAAAACATTCCTAAGCCACAACAGCAAAGTAAACAACGATAAACAAAGGAGATTTTTTTGGACCAGCCTGACTTGACCCTTTGGAGAATCCCCAGTTGTCCTCGTCCCACTTTTGTCCTTTTGAACTCTGCCCCACTTGTCCTGGTTGACGTATGTTGGCTTTGCTGCCCCCTGCTGGATGGTTCAGAGCAGGGAACTTGGCCGATGTCGGCTTCTCTGGATTGTGCAACTCCCCATTATGTCTGTCAGTAAACAATGACTCAACAAGAACTGCTTCTCCTCGGTGTTTCCACTGCTTCTCCCCGTTCCGTGCCCCCGTGTTGTTGTTGTAAGTTCCAGGCCAGGCATTTATCTGTGTTTACTTAAACTCTGTGTCCATGTGTTTGTTTCCTGGCACACGTTTGCATGCCATTGTAACGCTACCCGACATGAAAGCAGATCGTGAAGTAGCTTCGGGCTCATTATATTCCTCCTAATTGCTCTCAGTGACTGTGTTAAACCTGAGCTGTTGTTGTTAACGGCCCCTTTCTGCTTTTTTTTACTGTGCGTGCAGGCCGGGACCGTCCTGATCATGAAAGGCCAGGAGGACGCCGGGAGGGAGAAGCCGCTGTCCCGGGTCGTCCCTCCGCCCACCTCCAAACCGCGCAACGACGACAGCGCACGCCGGACGAGCCCTGCGGCGCCCAACAAAGGCACCGCGGCTCAGGAGGGAGAGTTCCCCTGCAAGAAATGTGGCAGGTTGGTGAAGAGACGCTGCTGCTGGGACTCTGTTTACTTAGTGGGAAGCCGACGGCACTTACTTCAGTTCCATAAGCAGCCGCACACTGAACTATCCAGATGTAAAATGCAGAGTTTCTACAGGAAACCTTGCTCCTGCCGCCGCTCGGAGTTCATATCGGTAAATAAAAGTGTAGAAGTGTCTCACGGTGTCTTGCTGCCGTGCTTCGATTGAGTAACAGCCCGGCAACACCAGGCCTGTTATTGCCAAGCGTTGTCCTAGCAACAGAAGCCCAGCAGAGACGGAGCTTCTTGCCTCTCGACGATGCGGCGCTACCCAGTGACACGACGAGAACTAAACGCTCTCTCTTTAAATCCTCCCCCTGCTCAAAGCCTGCTCATTATAGATCTACCACCTCTAGAGTCAGATGAGTAACGATACAGGAAGTCCACTCAGGCTTATCAGTCACTTGCAGATATCACACGGTTCAGATGATACAGAAAAGTTTGTCCCAGTTCACGTGGCTGCAGACGCATGATGTTATATTGAGTGTAGAACTAATATGATCAGTGCATAAACATTGACTTTTATCGCTGTTAATGATTCGAGTCTCTTTTCTCTAATAACTGTAAACTAAATATCTCCAGGTTTTGAACTGTTGCTCAGGCAGAATGTATAATTCATGTACATCATAATGGAAAACTTATATTTCACACTTTTTTCTGAGACTCCATCAAATACTACTAATGATGAAGATGTGACCTTCGTTTCGTTTTCTTTTCTTTCTGCTCTTCATCATAACATGTCCACCCAAACCCCTCTGACCTGCTCCGTCCTCCTCCTGCAGGGTCTTCTACAAGGTGAAGAGCCGCAGCGCCCACATGAAGAGCCACGCCGAGCAGGAGAAGAAGGCGGCGGCTCTGCGGCAGAAAGAGGCCGATGAACGAGCGGCGGCGAAAGCGGCGGCCGAGGCGGCGGCCGCCCTGGCGGCTCGGCAGCACAACGGGACCCGGCAGGTGGGCGGGGACAGCACCAACGACGACTCGTCGGACAGGGACGACGAGGATGACGAGGACTGGCAGTGAGAGGAAGGCCGCGCACTCTGACTGTTGATTGGCTTGTTCTCTGGGATCAGAGGAGGAAGGATCCCTCCTGTGAACAGTTCGCAGAACAAGACGACTTCCGTTGCTCTGCACATTCAGGGACAGATTTCCCTCCTGCGTACGTGATTGAGTGTGAATGTGTGGAGTGAGTGAGAGTGTGTGTGTGTGAGTGTGTGTACTGTGTGTGTGTGTTTCTCACCAACGCCCCTTTACTCTGCTTGAAAAGCTTTTCAGGAGTTACCTCTCTTGGTCACAGGGCTCAGTCAAATCAAAGCCATGCCGCCCCTCTCGGCGCTGTCCTGCCCGCCACGCCCAGGCCGCGGCCTTCCTCAGCACTTTGAGTCTCGCCCCGCTTCGTTCGTCCGGCGTGAAACTTGTCCCACCTCCTCCTCCTTTTTTCCCCAACCCTTGGATGAGCCACAGCGCGTTAGCTTGAGCTGCACCCCCGACTGTCATCGAGTTTTGACTTTATGAACCTTTGGAATCTGACAGCTGGAGGCGGCGAGGCGAAATCAGAGGAGGCTCTCGCTGTCGGTTTCTCTGCACTAAGACGGACGGACGGACGGCATGCGCAGCCTGTCGCCTCTGTGCCGCCGCTCCTCTGCACTCGAGGCTGCCGGACGCTTCCTCAGACGCATGACGTGCACCGAACGGGTCCCGTCTCTTCTGTGAGTTGTTCATTTGGGCTTCAGTTCTGTGAATCCCCCCCCTCGTCACTTTTTACAGTTCACCGTTTGTTCCTCACGGTTGATGCCTTGGATGTTTTGATAACTTTTATCTTGAAATGACAATCAATTTTACACTGTTGTTGTTGTTGTTTTTATATAAATATATATATATGCAGGTGAACGTTACTTTTTCTGCCTGTGTAGCTATACATGGTTATCGTTGTTGTTTTTCGTGAAATGTTCTTGTTGATGATTATTAATATTATTATTATTATTATTATTATTATTATTATTATTATTATTATTATTATTATATTCTGTTTTTGGCTGCAATTGAATTGAGCGCTTTTTACCGTACATGTCTATAACTTTTTCTTCTTTTTTAAAATTTTATTTAAACAAAAAACTCAAATAATGCTACTTGCTGCCTGTTTGTAACTGTGGGATTTTTTTGGGGGGGGAAGCCAGATGTGATGAAAAGGCAGAAACGTATGTGCAATAGAAACAAGTTGACCCCCAGTTACCAGAGCGTGTCCCCCCCCCACCCCCTCTCTCTATGTGTTGGATGCCTCGCTGTCAACACAGTAACTGATGGACTCTGCAGGTCTCTATAGATGCACAGAACGTGGTGGGAAAGACAACAACAGCACAAAGTCATTCAACAAACAAGTTTTGGAAATAAATAGGCAGAAGTGACTGTGTTTTTTTTTTTCTTGGTAATAATAAGAATAATTTACTGATACAAACTGGAAAAGCAGAAACTTAAACCCAACTCAAATCTTCAAGTTATTTTTCCACTTCTAGACTTCAACGTGTTCGACGTTTCCTCTCGACCACGACAGTCGAGACAGTTTTCAGATTTTTTAATTGTAGACACGTCCGTCAATTTTGTCAGTAATTTATTCATCATCACATCAGAAGAGAACGAGAGATTGTTCACAGGAAACCAGACGAAACTGAAATGTCACCGAGAGTCAGAACGTTCCTATGAGACATTTTGACCCAGATATCAACATCTACTGTTTTACACAGACTGTTAATAGTTGTAAAAAAATACTCAACACAATACAAACAGGCACTAAGAGAAACTTTACTGTAAAACAGAGATAACCCATCATCAGTTTTACTCTCTACAGACTGTTAAGAATCACTAAGAAATTAGAAATGATGAATTCTGCCATTTTTTGTTATTTTTTATGAACCACATATCTACATTTGACACTTTCTGTTGACGACAAATAATTTACTCACAAAAATTGCAAACCAACATTAAATGCAGCAACATTCTGCAAACCAGACTGAGGTCAGATGTTCAACAGGAAATTTTGAATT